>NW_027150564.1:1230000-1572500 GCF_001643675.1 Monocercomonoides exilis | reverse complement strand
TGCATTCTTCTTCTTCTTCTTCTTCTTCTTATTCCGTAGGTATTTCTCGCGAGCCTTCCATCCAACTCCCAAAAGAAAACGCAGAAAAAAACGAATTTTTGAGTGTTGTGCGTGCTGCCCGGAGAGCAAATGAGAACATCCCGCGGGCAGCAGCTGATCGCCCGCCCTGATACGACTTGGCTGACGACAGACCAGAAAAGGAGTAGATCAGTGGCTGCAGTGGCGGAGAGGGGAAATAGCTTCCTTTGGAGAGAATAGCACACACTTGGGGCAGTGTTGGACATAGGCGAGAGAGGAGTGAAAATAACGAAGAAGAAGAAGAAGAAGAGGACGAAGGAGAAGAGGATGATGATGACAACATCAAAGCAACTGTGGAAAGAAGCTTTGAAGCAACCTATAGAGAAAGAAGACCAATTATAGCAACAAGAACATCGAAATGAGAAGATGAAAAAGACATTTTTACCGTTCTTGCATTCGAGATTGGAAGAAGAGAAATCTGTTTGACTGAATCAAAAGGATCAAATGAACGTACAAAGGATTGTATGAGGTCTTTACTCAGCAATGAATTCTCATCAAAATGCTGGATGAACGAGGAGAGAGTGTTGAATAATCTCCTCGAAGAGCTGCTTTCTGTCTGCTGTCCAAATGTTATCTTTCCCAAAAATGGAACTGAACTCTGGAAGAAAAAGGAGAGGAGATTCAATGACAAACGCCGCACTGCTGGACAAATGTGGGAAATGCCAGTCAGCAGTGCTGTGCGAAGAAGAGGAAGATGAGGCAATAATAAGCTTCGCTGAGATGTTTTCACTGGTGAGAATCTGTCTTGTTCCATCGAGACTCTTGACTGCACAATCGATGTTTGTGTGATTGTTTGAATCAATTTGCTAAATGCATCCATGACTGTTGGTTCTTCGTCAAACAACTTTTATCATCGATTCTTTGATAATTCACGAAATCGAACAAGTCAGAAAAAGAATGGATCATCGCCATATGTTTTGACCAGCTCTAAAAGTCCATTTAGTGCATCTTCCCTCATGTGAAAGTGTAATGAGTCTTTCACGAAAGAAGATCTCCTATATTCAGATTTTTTGATGTAACAATTTCTCCCTTTTCACTTAATGTTTTCTGTTGCTTGAGGTGCAACGTTTTTGCACTGATAGTCCCTGATAACGTCTTTTATTCTTTTGGTTTCGGAGTTAATCGAGCTTGTTTCCCTATTTGAATGGTTGCAAATGAGTAATCGATCGAATATCTGTTCAATGGGTTGCTATTCAATATTTCAAAATCTTTCTTGGAAAGCAATTTCTGAAATATTGTTTGCCAAAAGTATCCATTGGAGAATGATAAGTTGCCTTTACGGAATGTCGGTGGTGGATGTCTCAATTAAAAACATCAGATTATTCGCTTTCCTTTAAATATATGATTTGCCCGATGCAAAATGCCAGTTTTATTCTCATGCAAATCGAATAATAATGAGCTTAAACTATCTTTCAGTGGCATATATTAATAATAATTAAAAATAATAAAAAAAAAATAATGCAAACTGAAAATTCGCATTTTGGAGTTTCAAAGCCTTTGGCTTCAACTCTAGCGTTTGTGTTCAAAGATGATTGTTCGTAAGTGTTGCTTGGGTTGAAGAAGAGAGGCTTTGGAAAAGAATTTTGGAATGGATTTTGAGGTTTGAAAACCAATAATCTTTGTTTCGAATTTTTTAATGTGATGATCTGCGCAATAATTTTGTTAAAGGTAAATTGCAAGCAGGCGAAACTATTGTTCAAGCAGCAGTTCACGAACTTGCTGAAGAGTCGGGCATCAAAAAGAATGAAATTGACCTTCAAAAGCGAGAGATAATAATGTTTGAGTTCAAAAGTGCAGAAAAGCTCTCTTTGTTCTTTGAAGTGCATATTCATTCAACAACTTACAACGTTGAAGAAATCGTGGAAAGTGAAGAGATGAAACCCGAGCGGTTTTCGGTTTCCAAAATACCATTTGAATCCATGTGCGAAGATGATCGCTTTTGGCTTCCCTGCGTTCTCAGAGGTGGATACATCATGGGGTTCTATCCTTACGATGACATAACCAAAAACATGTTAAGATGCATCACGGAGATCGTTTTTCCGAATGATCCAAGATTGTGTGTGCTGGATTTAGATATCTCCAATCAATCATCAACACCTTCACCTTCAGATTCCAAGAGATATCCAAAATATAGAGAAAATACGTTCGATGTACCGGATAGATTTCCCCGGATTTTCGCGAATTAATTGCAACTGGTGTATTTTTCCAACATTTATAAAAAAAGATTATTATGTCAGTAACTTTGTGTAATTTATAATTCTCTGTTTCGAAAATGCTGTTGTATATTTATTTTTTGTATATTCGTTATGCCCATCGGGAAGCTTTGATATTTGTAATAATGAAGAAACAAAAAGAAAGATAATCTCTGATCATATATACCATAATAATATTGAATAAATCATTTGATAATTAATTACGAGATTTGGGCTAAATTAAAAACGATTCATGATAATTTCTCGGTAATGAATATAAATTTTGATGAGAATTTTTGTGAGAAGATTGAAGTGTGTTTAGACTTGTATTTTATTTGCTTTTTGAGAGTATTATTATTTCTATTTTAAGTCTCTAAAAGATGCGGATGAGGTTATCAAAATGTTACATGTGATGAGGTTTGAAGTGGTAAAATCAGAATTTTTTTTGCTTTATGATGTCTCGTATTTTTTAAAATTTGAGTTATGCAATAATAAAACAACTTAAAGAAGGGAATGCTGGTGCAGAGGATTTATTTGAAAAACTTGAACATCTGGCAGGCGAATGGTCAGAAGATAAGCACGTTTGCTTGGAGATGTCATCTTTGCTTTTTGAAGTTGCTTGCGAAGCAAGTGAAGTGGAATGTTTTGTGAAAGTGTTAAAGTGTTATGACTTGATACTTGGAAGACACGAAATGAAAGTTTTGATAAATGCAGAAAAATCTATTGAATTAGCATGTTTGTTAGTTTTTTGTTTCAATTTTGAACGATGAGTTTCTTTTTTCTGAAATTTTTTCTTTTTTCCTTTGCCAAAGTGAATTCAATCCAAAAAGGAAATGATCAAGGAGTTTTTGAATGTCTAAGTTATGCGTTATCTATTGGCTTAAGGATATGCAGGTTTGTAAATTATTCGTGATTTTTTTAATTCGTTTATGATTTTTTCAATGTCACTTTGTGATTATTATTTTTGAAGACTATCAGACAATGATGAGATTATTAAAAGAGCAATAAATATTATTTACCAACTGATAGCTAAGAATGACCGATTTTTGTGTCGAAAAGGTAACGACATTGTTGAAGGAATGGCTTTGCTCATTGAGAAAAATGGTCTTTCAGAGCTGTATGCTCTGCCTCTGTCATCTGCGATGGAAGTGATGCTGAGCGAGAAATCTGGAGTGTGCAGAGAGATGATTATAGGGAGCGAATTGGGAAAATTGCTTTTGAAAGAAATTGAGAAGGCTGACTTGTTAAAAGAGAGCAGCAGGATTCGTCTGAAGCAGGTGTTATTGTCTCTGGTTGATGGAATCGCAGAGTTGCAATGCAAAAACGAGATTGCCGTTGTGAAGAAAAGAAAACAGGAAGAGAAACTATTTGAGATGCGAAATGAAGATTTCGGAACTGCAGAACATTTGGAAGAAAATGTGAAGGATAAAAGAACTATTGGCAGATCGCAAACGCCTCCGCCGTCAAATAAAGTTGTCTCAAAGCCAAAAAGGAACAAAGGCAAATCATCGAAGCCAAAGAACAAGAAAGGTCCTTCTCCTCCTGCCACCCATCCAATGACTCCTCCAATGACTCCACCAGCATCACCTCCACTGGCATCTCCATTCACTCCGCCGATGACTCTCCCAACTTCTTCTTTTGGCTCAAAAAGAAATTCACCTCCTCTGTCACCTCCACAGAGAGCGATAATGGCTGATCTGAATAAAGCGCATGAATTTACAGAAGAAATCTCAAATGCAGATGATATGAAAGCTGATGTTGCAGCAGAAGGCAAAGATGAAACGAAACCAGAAGAAGCAGAAGACTCAGCGAATGAAGGGCGCATTGTGACAATTCTTCACATAAAGCTGCTTATGAAGTGTGTTGAATGCTCAGAAAATGAATTGAAAGTGAGAGCACTACAGACGCTTCATAGAATTCTGTGTGGTGGTGCTGTTACCGAGCTGTTGGATGAAGAAAAGAAAAATGATGATGTTGAATGTGGGATGGAGGAAGACAAATGGGCTGATGAAGAAGGAGAGAGAAAGAAATGTGCATTTAGCAAATATCGAAAGAAGACGATTGAAGAGCTTCAAAAGGAGAAAAAGCGGCTTTTGCAGATTTTTTTGGATGCAAATGGATTTTCTGCTGTCAGAGCATTCATAGAAAAAGAGACAGAAATCGAAGAGACAGAAAATATGAAAGAAAAAAACGAGAAAACTGAAATGGAATATTCAGAGATGAAAGATGCCGACTCAACGAAAGAAAAGTCAGATGAAAGGAAAATCACAAATGAAAAAGATGCACAATCCTCATTTTCATCATTTTCATCATCATCCTCCTCCTCTTCTTCTGTGTTCTCGCTTTTTCCTTCATCCTCTTCAATTGATTCACAAGCATTGCCTTCATTGTCTCAAGTTCAATCAGCAGTCCCTCCACCCGTCTCTCCTTCTTTGCCATTTCCTCCTTTGCTTCCATCAGAATTCAAGTCAAACTGCTCCTTTTCAAAGACATTGTTCTCTTCGTTGAGTGCATCTGTATCTTTTAGATTGTGTGCTGACAATTTTCTGCTATCACCGCTGGAGATGTGCAATGAGATTCTATTTTCAGCACTGGAATGGATCAAACAGAAAGATGAGTGCAGTTATGTGTTGGAGCAGTTTAACAAGATGCTGAAAAGAAACGAAAACAGAAGATTTGAGGAACTAATGGTTGGAGTTGTTGAAAATGCAGTACTGGCACAAGGTTTGTAAATCTCTCTTCAAATGTCTTTTAAAAGCTACGTGTTTTTAATTTGTTCAATCTTCTATTCCTTTTTTTTCCCCATTCTTTCGTTTATTTTTCATTTTTGATTTGCTTTAACAACTATTAATCTTGTTGTGTTTCTGTTCCAATGCTCTGAACTTTGCCTAGAAACAGCTCAACAACACGAGAATGAACTTGATTGGATTGGAGGATTTATTAAAGCATTGAAAGAAATGAATGTGAAAGAAGATTCCTGTGTGATGGCAAAGTGCTTATTGTTGGCGAAGAATCTTGTTCAACTTCTTAAAAAACGAAATGCTGATGAATGTGGCACGAAACATCACTTGGAACAGTCTGCTTCTTCTTCCTCTACTTCTACTGCTGCTGATAATCTTATTCTTCGGAACAGTCAGCAAACAAGCGTTGAAAGCTACGAGCAGTCAAACATTCCTGTAATCATTCTTTTGGAAACCCCTTCAAATGCATCTTCTTCATCGTCATCTTCTTCATCTCAATTGCAAATGTCAAATGTTTCATCAACTAATCAGCCATTGTCTGGTGAAAAGTGCCTTTCATGTTTTTTGAAGCTTTTGAATGAATGCGGATTTTTGAATCTTTGCAAGAATTGCTGTGATGTCATTCTTTCTGGAAAATTATTCGTTGGACCTGCAAAAGACAACCAAAAGGATCAAAGTTGTTTGCCTTCAAGTGATATGAATGGGGTAGACATAATGCTAGACTCACTTGAGAATGAAGCAAGAAACATGATTGGTGTTTCTGAGATGAAATTAATAATTGAAATTGCTGATATTTTGAAGGAGTTATTGCAATTTGATGACAAACAAATGGCAAATATGGAACAAGTTGGCTTGACAAAGGCAATATTTGATTTGTTAGACGAACTGAAGAATGAATTGAAGGGCAATCAAGAAGATGCAAAAGATGAGGAAAGGGACGAAAAAGTAAACTGTTCAGAAAAAGAACCGAAAGTTAAAAGTGAAAGAAATGAAAAACTGAAATGCATGAAGAAGAGCATTCAACGAAAAGCATTTTCAGTGATGTTATCTCTAATTGGGGAAATGATGAAAATAGATGCAAAGCTGGTCAGCCATTTCGGAGTGGAGAATGAAGTGAAAGCGATCTCAAGTGAATTGGCAAATAAGAACATTAATGATGATGTAATGCTTTGCTCATTTGGTGTGATTAATGCAATGCTGAAAAGCAGCAATCGTTCTGAAGTGGGGAAAGAAGTGGTGAAGAAGAGAGGATTGCACATGTTCGTTGAATGGGTTGGAGTGAAAAAGGAGAATGAGATAAGCCGTATGGAAGGCAGACTATTTGACGAGATCATGAAAGGGACAATTGCGTTGCTGAAGAAAGAGAAGAGTAACAATGCAAACAAGAAAGTGCGGAGGCTGTTTCTTCTGCGCTCTGTGAAGGGAATAACAGCGAATACTTGCAGTGTATTAATCGATATTGCGAAGAATATGAGCGAAGATATTGGTGCAGGAAATATGGCAGGACAAAGAAAAGTCATTGAGCTCGTAATAGCTGTTGCAAAGACAGTGCCAAGTGAGAAAGCAAAGTGCAATGGTGTTGTGATTGGTATTTTGGATTGGCTGCAGAAGGCGCATGCAGATGGGTTCAGTTCCGTTCTCAAAAAATTACTGAATTCTGTTCCTGGACTCAGAGAGATTGTCGTAGCTGAACCTTATTTGAGAAAGATAATTGAATGGCTGAAGGGAGGAATTACAGGTAATGTTTCAGCATGCTGTGAAAATATCAATGCGATTTCTGCAATGATCAACGTTGCAGCTGATGATCGGGACTTGATTGATTATTTGGAGGCGACTTCTTTTTTGAGCAAATTGAGGCTTTTCTCGTTCTCTTCAATCTCCAAAATGGCGTTACTCTCAAGTGCAAGTAAAAAGGAGCTAGTTGACTCTGTTTGCCACATACTCAGAGTATTTTTATATGATGGGCTGTATTGTCGCTACAAAATTATAAAAAACAGCAACGTTAAAATGCTGTCTGAGATAGGTTTCTTTGAAGAAGATATCAAAAGTCACGATTGTGTCTGCGCAGAAATGTTGTGCACTGATTTCAACGCTTTGTGTGAAAGAAACGGATCTTTGATACGTTCGTGGATAAGCAATTGTGTAAATGCAAGAGAAAAAGGTGATATAGAGCTGTTTGTGTTAAATGTTGCTGCATTTGCTTGCATGATGGATAAAGGTGTGGATTTGAAATATATTTTTTAATAAGAGAAATGAAAATTTTTTATGATTATGATTAATGATATGTATGCGATATGATATTTGCAATTGCAAAACTTGCATGTGATAAAATCCAATGTTTTTTGCAATATTCATCAACTTATTGATTTCTTTTTTCATTTTCCTGAATTCTTTATAATGATATTTGAATTTTTAATTTTTATCTAAATTATACTTTATTGCTCCTTTTTTTTTTTCAATTGATAATTTATAATCTTAAATTTTAAATCAGTTATAATGTTTGATAAAAAAGAGCCCAGAGGTGTTCAAAAAGGTGATATTCATATGGCTCAAATGCAAGTGTTTGGCCCATCAACAGAGCTCTTGTATTTATTTCTCCAAAGTTTCGACCCAGAAACTCAGCCACACACAGTTACAAGATCTTATTTCTTTCTGCTTCAAGGTGTATTAAAATTCGTTGAGAGTGATAAAGAGCTCTGCACAATCATATCTCAGATTCTGGTGAATCTGTATCCTCTGAGAATGAAACTAAATACTGAATTGTGCAACATGTATTCAATGTTGTGTTTCCAGTTCCTGATGAACAGAGGATTTAATACAGCAACAGACGCAACTGTTGCACTTCTGAAAGAGGGAATGCTGCTTCCAACTGTTCTAAGAAACTACTCTTGGTATTCTTGTACTTCCCACTTGTTATTCTGCAACATTATCCCTTGTTGCGAGAGACATCTTATTAGAGATGAATATTTTGTACCTCCTCATTTTATTGAGTTGATAATAAATGTGATGATGGATTCTACATCCAATGTTTTGGCTCACAATGTTTATGTTGAACTTTTGAAGGCTATGGGAATGCTCGATTATCATTTGACAATTCTCAAGAATGGAGAAGAAGTCGGCTTGAATGATGCAATTGTTGCATTGAAAGGATGTGAATTTCTTAATGGCAAATTGGCGAATCGGCATAATTCTCTGATCTTCAATTCAGAATTATACTCCAATTGTTGCGTTGATTATCCTCGATCACAGTTTTTTGAAGAATTCTTTGAATAATATAGAGTTTAAAAATGCAAAAATCGTGGATTCTTGTTTATTGAATGTTAATGTTATTTGTTGGTGAAATTCGAAAGTTCCTTTTTTCTTTTTGGGTGATTTAGAAACCCGAACTTTTTATTTTGATTCAACATTTAAAAAAATCATTTTTTTATGCAATCATGTTTTGGTAAAAAATATTGATATAATTAATTTAATAAAAAACCATCAAGTCCTCTCTTTATGATTTTTCGAGTATTTTTGTGTTTTGTTTCATCTTTCAAAATGTGATCTTTGAATTGCTTGCTTGGAAAGTTGTCTTTTGGCAGGCTCTTCATCTGCATATATATTTTTATCAACATTTTCATTATCATCATCTTTTTGTTATTTTCCTTTCATATTCCATAATTTTTCCATTCTTCAAGAAATTGTTGGTCAACTTTGATTTCTCTAAAAATAAAAATAAAAATTAAAAAAAAAATTAAAAAAAAAAAAAAAAAAAAAAAAAAATCAAGCCTGTGGGCTCTCTTTTTCAGTGTGAATGAAGAATTTTTTGGAAGTGTTGATAATACTGAATGTCAGTCGTTTGAATGCAAACTGCTTTTCTGAAAGGAAGAAACAGCTGTTGATGGAAGCAATGTGGTCAGAAGCACAAGTGGGTGAATGTAGAAAATGGCTTCACGTCAAATGGAAATAGAAGAGTTGAGCGGAAAAGATGAGAACATTTGGGGAAAAATTCTTGTTAATAATTGAAAAGCCAACCATTTTTTCCAATCTTTTTCCGCTTTTGTTTCATGATAACTCTTGCATTCTCATGGAAAAATAATTAAGAAAATATTGTGCGGAACAAAATTCATTCAACAAAAAATTTCTTTCCACATGCAAAAAACAATAATTGTCAGATCTATTATACCTATGCATAACAATGTTTTTGTAATCTGCTTGATGTTGGTTCAAATTGTTTGTGTCTTTTGTTTGGAAAAAATTAGTTTTATTGTTTTGAATAAATATGAATTACGAAAACACTGAATATTTTATTATTATTCCAATAAAAAAATTCATTTGTTTGTCAATCACACGAATTAACTTTGATAAATATGTGAACGTTAAAGAAACCCAGTATTCGAAATTTCAGATTTATTATTATCTTTTTTCTTTATGAATACAACTTCACATTTATCAGCTCGTTCAAAAGCGCAAGCCAGTAGACGTATGGTGCTATTAATTCAGGAAATTTCTTGAAAATTAAGTTTTTTATATCATTTTATTTTATTTTGAATATTCCAGCTTCTTCATTGTCCATAAATGTTGAGGAAAATCCTTTTCGAATGCCACCAGATCATAAACTTTTTGTTGCAATTAATAAGGAAAGGGCAGCAAAGAAAGAAGTATTAGTTATTATTTGCTATTATTTGCAGTTATTTTGTATTGTTTTTAGCAAAGGGAACAATTAAAACATATGACGGTTGTACAAAAGGCGGAAATGAAAAAGAGGAGTACGCTCAGAGATTTGCTTGGAGAAGAAGCCACACCCAAAGAAACTATCAAAACTCGTTCAATTTTTTCACGTTCAGATGATCAGGAATTGTTAAGTATTTTTCCAATAAAAAATTGTCGAAACAATTTAACTCTTGTGTTTGCTACATATTTTTGATTACAGAGAGGGCAGCGAAAAAGGAGAAAATCGATACAATTCTTTCTCGAGAAAGAGAGATGTTTGACCTTCAGTTGAAATTGGAAATCGCCAAAAGCGAACGGCAGCACCTGATTTATTCTGGAATTGCAGAAAACGACGTTTGTTCTTGTTCTTATGTGAATTTGTATTGTTTTTTTGAATGGAAAAAGGATTTAACGAGGCAAGAAGAAGAAATTGAGCTTGGAAAGCAACAGTTCGAGGAATTTTTACATGCTTTGGATCAACGTGCTATTGATGCTGTGGAAAGGTTAATTGTTACTTACTTAGTATTTGAGTAAAATGTTAAATTGCGTTTCATAACATTGATAAATTATTTCTATTTTCACTTTTTTAGAAAAGATAGAGAAAGTGAGCGCAGAGCGGCAAAGACTCAAGAAGCTCATCGACTCGAGCAAAAAATTGCATCACTTGAAGCAGTTCTTGTGAAATTGGATGAAAACGTGTGGATGTGCAAAAACATAAAGAAAAAGAAAATCAAATATGAAAGAGAAAGATACAAAATGGAAAAAGAACAAAAATAAATTGTGAACTATTATTTTTTCAATTGCAATTTTCTTTAAGACTGTTGCATTGCTTTTATGTTAAAACAACGTTTCTGCTTTAATACATGTTTTGATCGGTTAATTCCAATTTTCTCTGGTTTTGACTTATCAACAGATTACTGAATGCCAAAAAGCAAAAGATTTCCTTGCCTCGTTGGAGCCCCCTGACTGGAAAAAGAAGCGCGAAATGCAACGAGAAAGTATAGTAAACCTTGTTTTTTTGTAACTTTTTCATTCACTTTTTTGTTAATGTGTTTCTTCTGCAAATGTAACTGAATCTTTTTTTTGATTTTTTTTAATTGCATTTTGTTTCATCTTTTGCAAATCCAATCCAGTCGAGAAAGAAAAAGAAGCTGAGCGCAAAAAAGAAGAGAGAGAAGAGAAGAAGAGAAGAAGAGAAGAAGAAAGAAATCGAAAAAGAGCAGAGAAAGCAGGGAGAATGAAGACAATAACTGTTTGTTGTTACACTTTGGATTTGAGTGATTTCATGATATTTTATTATTATTATTGTGTCTTTATTGCATTTCTTGTTATTCTGGCCATGTTACAGGTTGTCAAGAAAGTTAGAAGAAGGAAACGGAACAATTCAGAACAATTGAATGAAAACGAAGGGAGCGAAGAAATGAGAAAGGGAGAAGCGGATGAGAAAGAAGAGCAGCAAAGAAATGTTGAATCGGGAGAAACAGATGAACAGGGTGGAGCTAACAAAGAGAAGGAAGGAGAGGGAGAAGGAGAAGGAGTAGGGGAGGGTGAAGGAGAAGGAGATGACGATGAGTGGGAAGAGGTTGAAGTGGAGGAAGAAGTTGAAGTTCCAGATGACTCAGCAGACGAGGAGGAAGAGGAGCAAGAAGAAGAAGAAGAAGAAGAAGGTGAGGAAGGGAATGGCATGTTTAAAGCTGATGGCAATGTCCGAAAGGACGATGGAGACATCGACGAATTCGAAGACAAATACGACGAAGAGAGAAAGAAGCAGGCAGAAGCGGAATCTGTCACAGCATTTCAGGAGAGCTCAGAAGAAGAAAGAGAAGACGAGGAAAAAGAAGAGGTACAACATTAATTTAATTTTGTTTGATTGTCGTTAACTGCCCGAAAATTACTTAAAACATTCACTCAATTTTTTTTAAAAAACATCGATTTTCATCCAAACTGCTGCTTATTGATTTCAGGATTCTTTCTTCTCGAAGCCGGGGCTTGTGCACCAGCTGTTTTCGGAGATTGAGGAGAAGAACTTTATGCTGATGGCCAACCAGCAGGAGCAGGAAGGCGGACTGGAGAAGTCGCTGCAGGAGCTGCGTATGCTGCGGGAGAGCCTGTCGAAGCGGCTGGCTGACAGCGAAGAGAAAATTGCGCAGTTTGAGAGCGACATCGAGGCAGAGCAGAAGAAGATCGACTCGCTCATGTTCCAGCGGAACCAGAACTTCCAACTAGACGAGGCCACAGAAAGCTGCAGGCAGCTTCGCACAATCATCGGCGCAGCATATCGCAAATGCTGTCTGGATTCTCTGACACTGGCAGCAGCAATGGCCAATCAGCCTTCTTCTTCTTCTTCAGGTTCTTCTGGCTCTTCCTCTTCTTCTTCGTCGTCGTCTTCGTCTTCTTCCTCCTCTTCCTCTTCCTCGAGCACGTCCCAACCTTCAAGTGCTTCGTCTTCCCTGTCAGCAGCAGCAGCCACAGCGGCGAGTGTGACAGCGACACACTCGTCGATGAAGATGCTGCAGCAGATGGAGGGCCAGCTGCTCAAAATGATGAAGAAAGCAGAGGCAGCCGATTTGGAGGGCGTGCGTAGGCTGCTGAAAGAGCAGGACTTTCTCAGGAGAGAAAGACTGCGCGTGGAAAAGGCAGTGCAGAAGGAGCAGATGATTGCTCAGCAGATCAAAGACTCCCTGCGCAGAGCAGAAGAGCCAGTTCACAGAAAAGTTTGCTTTGTTCCCTTTTTGTTATCAATGCACTTCATTTCTCTCTCTCTCTCTCTCTTTTTTTTTTTTTTTTTTTTTTTTTTTTTTTTTTTTTTTTTTTTTTTAAAGGCTGGACGTCCTGTTGTGAACCGCTCAATTCCGAAGACGATGAAAAAGAAAACTGTTGAAGAAGCAGCAGCAAAAGTAGACGAAGACGCAGAATTCTTCACAGAGTGAAATCAATTCACTGGATTCTTGTTTTAGCTTCCACTTAATATTCCTTCACTTCATTAACTTTTTACTCATTTCATGAATGTTGTTTTGATGATTTTGGATATGAATGTTTTATTTGATAAATTTAAAAGTGAAATTGTGACGGATATGAATTTCTTAATAATTCACGTTTGTTATTACAGAATTTGTTGCAATTTCATCTATTTCAATGAAAAATAATCTTATTTGTTTGCACGTCATGAAAAGAGTTAATTTTTGAATTTATATTGATCCCACTTTTACTTTCTTTTGATTTGAATTTGAAAAAAAGAGATCTTCTCCCAGATTAGACTTTCATTCATAAAAAAGATAATTCATTTTCTTTAAATTCTTCAAATTCTCTTTCATTGTATTGGAAACTCGGAAAATCGTGAGTTCAACGAATTTTTTTTCTTATTTTTTTGATTAATTCCCATAAGGAATTTTTGGATAATGTGCTCTTTTTCGTTTTCACCACATGATGGTGAATATGGTATGTAATTAATTTTAGTTCCTCACATATAATACGCATTGACCTTCTATTTTTTATTTTAGAAGAAGGTGTAAAAATATACAACATTCCTTCGGCAATAAGTGAAGAAAAGATAACTGAGGCATTATCAAAATTTGGACCAATAAGATATATATGCAGAAAAACAAATAATAAAAGATCAAGTACTTTCGTATATTTTAATGATTCAAGTTGTGCAAAAGCGCTTTGCGCAAAAAGTACAATTGTTTGATATATAATTATGTCTTTTTCCCAACAAAATCAAATGATACAATTTTTTTGTTCAGCAATTAGGCGATAATAAATGCAATGTTTATCCTGCACATCAAAATACTACAATTACCGTTTATAGCGCAGAAAGAAAAGTGCTGGATTGCAAAGCAATTTTTTTAATTTGTAGGTATGTGAAAAATTGAAATTAATAAACATATATTTTAAATAACAAATTATACTTTTGCTATAATTTATTAATTTATTTTCCCAATGTAGAAAGCAATCTTTTGATTTAAGAGTTGCTGTTTCTGTTGATTATTCCCAATTATTTGTTCAATTTCCAAAAAGAGTATTCGCAGATCTTGCGCGAAAAGATTTAAAAGGTTATTTGAAGGGATATGTTAGATGGGCAAATATTGTTGTTCTTCCTGGAACGCAATGTTTTCTAATTAATCCTTTCTTACCTGAAATAAAACAACTCAAGAAAATGAAGCAAATCGTCGCTTCTCTGCTTTCAAAAATCTTTCCTGAGAATAATTTTGAAATATTTATTCCTCAAGACAAAGGCGAAACGCAGCCGTACGGATACATAAAAATGCCTGAATCGATGATAGCATCTCTATGGAACAGTTACCCCAGTGGCATTGTCACTTCATCAGAGTGCACAATTCTTCTCTGCCGCAAATACCTCGACAGAGCAGCACTCGACTATTTCTTGGGGCGCCTGCCAGACCTCGCCTTTTTGCAGGCATCTGTGTCTGCGTCTGCGCCTGTAGACAACGCTATTCATGTGCGTATAAAGAAAATCGAACCACCTCCTTCTGCTTTGCTGTCTGAAAGCAAAGCAGCAAGCAACATTTCTTCTACTTCACCTCCTCCTTTTTCTTTTTCTTCTTTGTCATCAGCATTTTCTTCCTCTCCGCCACCTCTTTCTTCTTCTTCTCCACCTCCTCCAACCTCTTCTTCTTCCTCCTCCTCTTCTAATGTATCTTCGTCTTCTCGGTCTCCTTCTCTCTCATCCGCCTCTAATCGCTCCTACGCCAGCAGCATCCACTCCTCCTTCAGCTCTGCCACAAATTCCTCCGGCTCCTCTTTCTCCTCTCTTTCTAACCATTCACTTCAGTCGTCTTATTCCCCGTCCCTCAACAACAGCTTCAGCAGCAGCTACAACAACAGCAGCAATAATAATAATAATAACAGCAATCCTTTTATCGACCTCTCCTTCGACCGTCAGCACACCCCCTCTCGCAACCAGCCTCTCTTCACAAACATCCTTTCCCCGCAGCAGCTGCACCCCAATTCTTGTTTCAATCTCCCTCCCCGCAGCTCCTCCCCTCCTCTCCAGGCACACACAGAGAATGCCAAGCAGTCTGCTTCTGCTCTCAGCCCTTCCTGCTGCGTGTTCACTCCAAAGCTGTTTGCCAACCCTAATCTGCAGCAGTCGCCTTTGAGCCCATTTCAGAAAGCTCAAAGTTGCAATCCATTTTCTGTTGATTACTCAAACTCTTCTTCCAGTTCACTTACAGCTACTGCTCCACCTCATTTTGCTTCCTCTTCTTCTTTGCCTTCTTCAACAACTTCAACAACTTCTTCCTCTTCTACTGTTGTTTCACCTTCAACTTTTAATTTCACACCAAATCTGGCTCAGCCTGCGTCTTCTTCTTTGTTGTCAGCTTCTTCTTATCCTTCTTTTCCTTCTGCTTCTGCCTCCACATTCACTCCATATGCACCTTCTATGCAGCCTCTCCTTCATTTGCCACTTCAAGTTCCCTGGCAGCCATCTTCAATTTCACCATCTGCTTCAATGTCACCTTCATTTTCTTCTTCCTCCTCCTCTTCCTCCTCCTCCTCTTCTTCTTCTCCAAAATCATCATCATCTTTTCCTCCTTTTAGATCTTTCTCTTCCATTTCATTACCTTTCCAACAAAACATCACCCCCAACATTCACTCTAACCAAAACATTTCTTCAATCTCTGCCTCTTCCAACACCTTTCTCCTTGAACACACTTTTGCCCAGCAGAATTCACCAGCCTTTTCCAACAGCTCAAAAGATGCCTCAGATGATAAGACAGATCTTTCTGGGAGTGCAGACACAGAAAAAGAGAAGACAAGCAGCTCTTCTTTTTCAAACTGGACTGCTCTTTCTTCGTCTTCAATTGAAACTGCGCTGTCGTCTTCATCTTTTTCTCCTTTGTCTCCTCAATCACCTCACACGCCACCTTCTCCTTTGTCTCCTCAATCATCATCACTTTCTTCCTCTTCCTCTTCTTCTTCTTCCTCTTCCTCTTCTTCTTCTCCATCTTCTTCTTCTCTGTTAGACACATTTGCACTCCTCGCTTCATCAAAGCCAACTTGTTCGTCTTCTAACTTGAATGGCTCATGCACTTCATCATCACCAACTTCTACTTCTCCTTCATGTTTATCATCATTTGCATCATCATCTCATTCTTCTTCTTCTTCTTCTTCTTCCATTCCAACTTCTTCTCCTTCCACATCCTTTCTATCATCTTATACATCTTCTTCTTCCTCCTCTTTATCTTCTTCATCATCTTTATCTTTATCTTCTTCTTCTTCTCCTTCTCCTTCTCCTTCTCCTTCTCCTTCTCCTTCTTTCTCTTCTTCTTCATCTTCCGCAGCACACCCCAAAAGCCACTCTTTGTCTGATGCTGATTCCGATGAATGCTCTTCCACATGCTCAACAAGCTATCAAAATTTGTATCTTTCTGAAGAAGAAGTCGAAACCGCCAGCCTAAAGCAGCTTTCTATCGACTCTTCTATTTCTCCTTCCAATTTCAGTGCTCCCAAAAAAGATTGCTCGAGAACACAGGAATTATACATTTTGGACGAAGAAGACGAGCAAAAGATAGGAAGTGAAAAAATAGATGAAGCAGATCTTTCTTGCTTAGGATTTCCTACCAAACAAAAAGCTGTAACAGAAAATCTCAGCTGTTTGGGGGCTTATTTGGATGTAGAAGATGAGGAATTTAAGAAGCAAAAAGAAAAATGTTCAAATACTAATTAGCTGCTTTGTTTGAGCAGACTATTTTTTTTTTTTGTTTCTTGTCAGTTTTAATAACTGTTGTTTGTTATCTGTCTTTAAATGGCGTATCTTTTCGAAGTCGAAATTGCATTAGAATAGCTTATCTCTTTGTTATACTGCTGGGCTTAAAATTATTTATAATCAACTTAGATTTTTTTGTGTTCAATTTTCAACCTTTTACATTTAAAGTTTTTAATCTGAACGTTTGAAATGTTCCTTTTCTTTTTTTTTTTTAATTGCATTTTAAAATTGCAAAAAGCTGTATGTTTTTTGTAGTTTATTAAAATTTCAATTATTAAAAACTGATGAAATTCTTTGTATTTTACACAAAATTTAAGATTTTTAATGATGACTTTAATTTTTCTGAAAAAAGAAATTTGTTGAAGAAAAACAGAATTGAACAATAGTGTCAAAAACTACATGTTCGTATATTGTTTTCAACAATAACGTTTAAAAGCTGTTGATGATAAACGAATTTTCACACCATAATTTTTTAATAATTTTGTTCAATTAAATAAGAAGCTTTTTCAAAGAGTTGAATAGGTTTGTTTTTCATGGAAAAGTCATTTTTTTGTCAGTATACAACAAGGAAGTTGCAAAAGGCAAAAAATTGGCTTGAAGGGTGTGAAGCATCATGATTGTTTGCTTTTTTGAAGTATCTTTTTCCTAGAAAATGCACGTTTTTCAAAAATGGAAAGATTACAATATTTGATGATTCTGACAGTGTTGTAACAACAGAATTTAATCGAAAAGCAATTAGTGGAGTTATTGATGGCACTCAACTTTCTTTTGAGTTGGACGCTTGTTTGGTAGAAATTGGAGATGAAATTGCTCCAATAGAAAAAAGTGAAGAGCAAGAATTTTCAGGGAAAATAAGAAACACGTTATCTTCTTTGGCACCATTATCGCGAATCAAAAATAAAGAAAGCTCATTATCAATACCAACATATTTAAATACGAAAAATTCTCAAGAGAGTCATTTTGAAAGTACTAAAAAAGCGCCTATTCAGCGAGAAAATTATGTTAATATTAAACAAGGATTTTCTGAATTTTGTTATGATAAAGAGCATCTGTCATCTTTTAGTCAAGAGCATTGCAAAATTGATACAGAAGGAGGCCAATCATGCTTTCAAAATTCGTTATTATTTCCAATTTCATCTCCAAATTCTTGTGCAAAGGCCATTTCGACTTCTATGAATTATGCATCATTCATAACCAATTCTTCATCTCAAATTTGTGTCAGCGATACAACTCCTCAAACAGTATCTGCCATTCTTCCATTTGTTTTTCCTTCTGTTGGAATTCCATTACATTCATCTTTGTTACCCGTATCACCAACAATTTTTTCGCTTCCTCATGATGATGTTAGTTCTCTAAAACATGAATGTGATGAATGGGCAAATGAACTTACATCTGCTTGCATTTCAAAGAATGAAAAAGATCAAAAAGGGCAAATACATAAGCGAATGGATTATTTGTCAAAAGAGAAACAACTGAAAGAAAATCAGGACAATGGTTTGTTTTTTTGAAAAGCTGATTTATTCTTAGAATGAAACAAAAATTATGTTAGATTTTCACATTTTTAGTAAGCTGGATTCAATTCAGATATGATGCAAAATGAAATCATCTTCTCATTTTGATTTGTTATGTATGTCGGGAAAGAAGATTAATTTCAAGTCTTGCAAATCATTCAGCTGTAGTAGGGCTTTACTTTTTGATTTCACATTAGTATTGTGAAAGAATGAAAATGAGTTGCATTTTCAAAATATAAAGCATAATTTTTAGAGAGCATGCTCGAAAGATAAAAAACTTCTTGCTAGCTATTGAATGTGACAAATTGTATAAATATAGATTTTGCAATTATTTTGTATTTTTGAAATAGCTTTCAGCATTCTTCATATGTTGGGTTTGCTTTTGCAATGGATTAATTACCGTTTATTTTTTTTATTTTTTTTTTTTTTTTGAATAATGGTATTATGAGTATTCCTTCTTTATTTCAATCGAAATGAAATCTATCCATTTCTGATATCTTTTATTAAAATTTGAACAAAAACTTTCTTTACATGTTCTTTAATGAACAAATTTAAGCCATTGTAAGAGATCAACTTTTTCAAAACAATACATCAAATCAACCAACAACACTTAAAGATTTCAAAAGACTGTTTTCTTTTCAATTCGTTCTATTTTTTCCATTTTATTATTTATTGATTTTCCTTTTCTTTTTTGTATTTGACTTTGACGCTTCTGTTCTGGAACGAAAAAAAAGCGTTGACCATTTTTTTTTTTTTTTTTTTTTTTTTTTTTTTTTCGTTTATGAATTTTTTGGTTTTTTATTTCAAAGTGGGAAATTCTTTTTGAAAAGTCGCAAATGTTTAATTTTCGAATAAATCAAAAATTTCATATTTTGGTCAAATGTTTTGTTAACATGCAACAAACTTCTCTAATATGGAATCTATTTCTGGATAATGTTATTTCACACATTCTTAAGAAGATTTAAAGTGGAAACGATAATTTGAGCAAATTAGAAAAAAATTTTTTTATTTGTTAATTAAGCATTTGCGACTTTTCAAAAAAACTCACCCAAGTTAAAAATTATAATGGCCAATTTTTGTTGAAAAATCACAGTTGTTTTCTTTTCATGTGAAATGATAAATTTTGCATTCAGGTTCGTTTTTGTTTCAAACTTTTCTCTTTCACAATGAACATTTGAATAACATTGGCACGAATAATTGTCAATTCCTGTAAAATTAGGTGAACCAAAATAAAAATTCGAACAGAAATATGAGATTTTTATCCATTCCAAAAAACCGTTCTGTTTGAACTCATATAAAAAAGGTTTGCTTTTATTTTGGTAAAGTTAGTACCAGTGATGGTGGACACTTTCAATAACTGTGAACAGTTGCATTTTCTCAACAACCATTGATGATTGGGAAAGAGTGGACTCAACCGACAACTTTTAATAAACGCATTTTTGAGTATTTTGATAAAAGACATTAAAATAAAAAAAATATTGATGAGAGAAAATGTTTTTTTGTCGTTATTTGATAAATTGAAACGTTATTCAAAAAAAGATACAATTTAAAATTTCTATTTGTGATCTTTATATTCGGATGCACTTGTTCAGTCTTCAGTTTCTTTTGATTCAGAATCATAATAAATAGGGTCCTCAACAACATATAATTCATCTGAACTTGATTCCTCACCTGAATTTTTAGAATCACTATTATCTTTTTTTCATTAAGGGTTTTATAATTTTTTTTTAAACAATTAATATTTTTGAAAAAATTACGTTGAAATCCAGATTCATTCTTTTGAGAAAAATGAATTCTGCAATCCTGTCATCTATGAACCGATCTCGTATTTCTGTTGTTAATATAAATTTTCAAAATTGCGACCATGCACATTCGATCATATGTGTGATCATTTTAAAAATTGTGTCTTTTTTTTTTTTATCAAAGATTGTCAGTTTTTTGAAAGAAAAAATTAAATTCAAAAGAGAAAAAGCATCATAATTGTTTTTTAAAACTGATGGTTTTTCCGAATCAAAGATTTAAATGAATTAAATAAGCCTTTTCACTTTTCAATTTTTGTTTATTGATATTCAAGAAATATTATTGCACCGAAATGTTTGAATGAAATTATTCGATTACAGTCTAAACCGGATATAATCACATCGAATATAATCACATTCGTATATATAGTCACAATTTTCCATGCACCGACATTTTTTGCTTGTTTTTCATTCATTTTTCATTGCACATAATCACAGGGAAGAAAATATATAATCACAATTTTTTTCATTATGTGTGGATTTTTCATTGAAAAATCGATTTTTTGATCAAAAATCTCAATATTTCGCTTTTTCAAAAATGTGCTCAAATAAGTCAAAATAATATGTATTTACGAAAAAAATTAATTTCGCATGTGAAAAATGCGTTTTTATGAAGAATTTCCAAAAATATAAAAATCGACCCAAAATTTATTATTATTAAAATTAATTTTTATTTTTTTCTGTGTAAAAAATCATCATGTATAATCACTATCGGATATAGTCACAAAAAGTTGTGCAAAAACCGATGTGATTATATCCGGTTTAGACTGTATAAAAATAATCACCCATTTGCAAATAAAATAATAATGATCCTTAATCTGAGTAATTATTATCAAGATCAATTGTGTCGGTTGAGTATCTTTTCACCTATGATTGTTTTACAACCAAAATTCCCAGTTATTCCCTCAATTTGTTTTTATGAAAGTGAAACTCTTTTCGAAAAGTGACAAATGTGTAATATGTGTGTTAAATAAAAGCACACCTTATTTGAACAATTTTTGCTTCAAATCAATCAAACTTTTCCAGGATGTACTTATTCTAACATTAAATAGGTTTGAATAAATTCCTTAAATAAGCATTGAAGCTTGAAGGATTGGTTGAAAAAACTGATCAAATAATGTGTATTTTTATATAAATCCAGATAAAGAACATTTGTGGCTTTTCAAAAAGAGTAACCTATATATGAATTGTTTTTAATAATCATCAAGCTAATAGATATAAATAAAAAATATAGTATTTTCTTTTCAATGAAACTCGGAAAAATGAGATTATTCAAGTTTATCCGAATATATGGGTCATTATTTTTGAAATCATACAATTTTTCGGTCCTTGAATTTTGCAACAAATCAACAATGTTTTTCTATTTTAATCGAATTCAATATGTTGTTTTTGGTATTTTCTTTTCATTTCCTATTCATTTTGATGTTTTTAAATTTTTTTTTTCATTTATTTTTGGCTTTGATCAAATATGATATATATTAAATTTTTTTCTAAATATTGTATTTCAGAAAATATTTTTCTTCAAGTCATTCATTTGAACGATAAAAAGAAACCATCATTTCTGTGGTTGCTGAGGATGCGAAAAGCGAAATTGACATAGAGCATTTGGATTCAGCAAGGATTTCTTGTTAAAAATGCAATAATTGGTTTGTCCAAATCATTTGCTTTTCTGTGTTTGAATACTGAAGAGTTTATTGAAAAGAAAGAAGAATTATTTTTATTTTTTTCAATAAATAGATCTTTCAAGAGAAATATTGAATATGAAAGAGAAAATTTCGAAATTTGAAAGAATGGCAGAAAAAGAATGTATGAGTTGTTGATAAAAGTGAAAAAGGTGATGAATCTATCATTTGAATAAGAAAATGAAACGAATGAAGAGATAACAAGAAAACAAAGGTTTTGAGCGTTTTTGTTTTGTATTTCTTATTCACCGTTTATGGAATTTAGAATATTCTGGATTCACTCACAATATGATTTAATCATTAAATAAGGTTATTAATCATTTCATAGAAATCTGTTATTTCAACATTTAACAGATGAGAAGAGTCCGCTTGACCGAACACATATTAGTTGATGCCTTGCTGATAAACCGAACTTATTTTGTTGTTTTGGATTAGTGAAAACAAACAGCATAGCATTTCAATGTGACATATGAATATCTAGAATATTTTATGAACGTTAATTAGAGATTGAAAGGAACACAAGTTAATCAAATTGGCAAAGCGTAAATAAGCCTTCAAAAATGGATTTTTTCTAACAAATGGAAAAAGAAGGAAATAAAGAATTAATAGCAAGTTTCAATGAATCATAATCATTTCAAGTAGTTGGGAACAAATATTTTCTCACACACAAAAATCAGTCTAATTATTCCATGATCGACTAAGGAAATGCATTGAAATTAGCTGATCAAAAATGTGATTTTTATACTTTCTCATTTCACAATATAATAAATAATCAATAATCTTCTGGATTTTTGATACTGAAATATTTTGAGAATGCTTCAATTTTGAATTTGTAAAAACAAAACAAAACAAAACAAAACAAAACAAAACAAAACAAAACAAAACAAAACAAAACAAAACAAAACAAAACAAAACAAAACAATACAATACAATACAATACAATACAATACAATACAATACAATACAATACAATACAAAACAAAAGAAAGAAACAAGAAGAAAATAACAGTAAGAAAGTAAAATAAATATTGATAACCTTATTTTTATTTTCTTTTTCTTTTTTTCCACATTCATTTTCCTTTCATTCAAGTTCCATGAGAATTCTGATTTGTATTCATTTGCAATCGGACTGAATGCGCAACGTGCTGATGTTCCATTCGATTCACAACTCCAGTTCTGCTAATCCAATCATCCCTCTCCTTCCCAGACCTCTGGCTATCCCTCCACAAATCATGAAACTTAAATCACCCAATGCCGTGGATGAATATTGCGGGCATAGGTCTATTTTGTACCAGTTTGGAAAGACTTTTTAAAAATTTTTTATTAGCATATTATTAATTCTTATAATTATTGCAAGCAAACTGCTGATGGAAAAAGACGAAATTCTTCCATCAAAAAAATGATATTTTTTCAATTTTTTCTCAACCCATAATATTTTCCTATTGATCGCAAAGAATTAAAAATTTTATTTTTGACTTTGAAAGCTCAAAGCAACTGTTCAATGCAATAATTGGAGAAGAAATTATATTATCGCTGTTTTCACAAGTTAATTTTTACAAGTATTATTTTTCATTTGATAATTTTCAGCTGATTCAATGTTTGAAATTTTTTATTGTGCATACACAATTGTAGTTGTATTTTGTACAATACAGTCTAAACCGGATATAATCACATCGGTTTTTGCACAACTTTTTGTGACTATATCCGATTGTGATTATACACGATGCTGCTTTACACAGAAAATAATAAAAATTAATTAATTAATTAATTAATTTTGGGTCGATTTTTTCATTTTTGAAAATTCTTCATTAAAACTCATTTTTCACTTGCGAAATTAATTTTTTGCGATAATGCATATTATTTTAACTAATTTGAGTACATTTTTGAAAACGCGAAAATTTGAGATTTTTGGTCAAAAAATCGATTTTTCATTGAAAAAGTCACCCATTATAATTAAAAATGTGATTATATATTATTATCCCTGTGATTATATGCGATGAAAAATGAATGAAAAACTAGCAAAAAATGTCGGTGCATCGAAAAATGTGACTATAGGCGAATGTGATTATATTCGACGTGATTATATCCGGTTTTGACTGTATAGAAAACAACACTTTTCAAAGGTAATTCTATTGTTGATTTCAAAAAATATATTTTTATAATGAATTCAAATTGTGATTTTTATTATCTTTTTTATATTCCACGTTGAACAGCAGATACGATGAAAGATCGACTTAACGCTGTTTTTGAAAGAAAGGATTTTAATAGGATGGGAGATAGCAAGCAGCGAAAAAGATAATTTGGGAGAGAATGTGAAGAGGATGGATGAGAGGAATTTATTGAAATGAAATGCGAGAGGAAAGAATGGACGAGATAAAGCAGAAAAATTCTTGGTAACAATGAAGAACCAATGCGTGAAGATAAATATGTCCAGAACACTTGATCTTTGTTTTGAAATTGGACATAGATGAAAAGCTGTGTGTGTTCTGGAGCTGAGATGTTGGAAATAGAAAATTGAAGATAAGAGATAAAAGATGGAAGGACAAATTGGGGGCTGTTGGAAGCAAACCTGAGGCCAGGATGAGATCTTTCGAAACAAGCAGAAAAGTTGAGAAGATATTGGATAAATATTCTCTCCATGGAGTGGTGGTGGATGAAGGCGCTAACGCAACAGGAAATATAGGCTGGAGGACGTAGCTTTTGGAAATTTAAGAAAGGAAATGGAGATGGAGAAAGAGAATTTGGAAACAATAGAGTGTAACTGAAAGAGAAGAGAAGAAGGAAGATGAAGAGGAGGAAAGAAAAATGCAAGGACAAAGAGGCATTTGATATACAGAATACAGAAAAGAGACGTGGTAACATCATTGGCCAGTTAAAACTTCTGAGACAATGATTTCATTATATTCAAATTCTGTCATCTTGATTTTTTTGTATTAAAATAACTTTGTAGTTATCTTTTTTCAAATCTTCAATAACAATTCATTTATACATTTTTTTTATTCTTTGGTCATACTGTCTTATTTTTTTCCAGGTTTCAGCGTGGCGTCTGAAGACAAAACGAAAAACACAGGAGAAACACATTGAGAAAATCCCTTTTTAAACTTCATTGACAGATAAACGCTTTTGCAAAGGTTCTAAGTTGAATTTTGGAGAAGCACCTCAAATAGAAAACTTTAAATCCACCATTTCACCATTTTTGAAGTGATTTTTAATAAAAGTGATTTACAAAAGTTTAATGAATGTATTGTGTTTTTAAAAATTATTTGTTAAAAGACGAAGTGTCTTGAAAAAATTGTTTTTTCATTGAGGAGGAATGGAACACAGCTCCTTCTGAAGTGTGAAATTCGATTTTTGAGGTGGAACAGCTGATGAACTGCTGAGTTGTTAAGGAAATCTGGCTGTGCCCGTACGTGAATAATATTTGTTATTCATCCTTCAACATTCTCCGCCTTCAAAATGCTGTAGCTGGATGTGCAAGTGTGTCTGTGAGTTGCTCTATTTTTTTTCTTTTTTCAATCTTTTTACTGCTGATGTGATAGAGGTGTGCCATTTTGTTTGTCCCTCGATAAAGCCGTTAAAGTCAAACATTCTGTGGTGTTTATGTCGCATTTTGTTTCTCAGCAGGGCTCAGTTGATGATATTTTGCAACAGAAGAATTTTCTCCTAGATCCCAGTGCTTAGGTGAACTCAAACATCGGAAAAGGCGATGGGAGCAATAGAAACGAAGATTGTGAGGGGTGCAGCATGGAGACGAGGGGCTGATACAGAATTTTGATTTTTCGCCTCAATAGCAGTTATTGGCAGCTATGGCATTGCCAGCGCAAATACGGATGATTTTATTTGATGACCTTCTTCAGACCTTGGATTTTCCGTTATTCCAGCCAGCATAATTATTTTGACTCCAACAGATATCACAAGCACACCTAGTGAAGAACTTATCTTTACGTTGTGCTAACAAAGAGAGAGAATTTGTCCCAATCACACTCACTGTTTTCCCTCTCCCAACAACAGAAATCTTTTTTTCCCCAACACTGATTGTTGTCCCTTCGCTCACTGGCCTTCCACCCAGCACTGTGATTGTCGAGCTCAGCTGCGCCATGCTCGACTCCACCGCATGCCCCACTGTCTTGCACGGAGCTGCCTTACTCATCCCACACAATTCAATCGAATCATCCCCACTCACCCCAACATACCGATCCTTCATCCCTTCCTTCAGCCAGTCCTTCTATTGTGTTTCCTGAAAAGTATTATATAAATAGCACACTCTCTTCTCATTTGTATTCGTTGTGTACGATTCATAAAACGGATTGTTCGAAGAAAAAAGATTGTTTCCATCACAAAAATTCACATCGTGGCCATAGCGAGTGGAAGTGGTTGTGCATTTGCAATTATGGAAGAAGAAGAAATAACAATAATGATTGTTGCTTGGAGGTGTTTGTTGGTTTGGATCAAATCTCATTCCTCCGCCATATGATACTGCAGAGCACGAAAATAAACTGAATGCTCCGCATTTTTAATGCAGTTGGAACAGTTTCACAGTTCATCCATCAGCCATTCGAAATAGTTGAAGGGAACGAAATGAATGAGCACTCAAACACGTGAGATCTTCCTCCAGTTAAACTGTCTTTTCTTATTCAGTCAAATCAAAAAAATTAAAAATTAAAGGCAGTTTGATAAAATATTCATCGACTATTTTAAACATATACACACTAATCTTCAATACATCTAAGTGCTATATAATATTTATAACGCGATTTCAATTTATATTCTTGTGAAAATGATTAAAACATTAGTGAAGTTATATTGTGAAAAGAGCATCATACGAATGGTGTTGTAACAATATTAGGAAACAATTAATAAACATAAACAATTTTGATAAAAATTACACTTTTAAAATTAATGAAAAAACTTTACAAAGTCAAAAATAAAATTTTTAATTCTTTGCGATCAATAGGAAAATATTATGGGTTGAGAAAAAATTGAAAAAATATCATTTTTTTGATGGAAGAATTTCGTCTTTTTCCATCAGCAGTTTGCTTGCAATAATTATAAGAATTAATAATATGCTAATAAAAAATTTTTAAAAAGTCTTTCCAAACTGGTACAAAATAGACCTATGCCATATTGCGAAAGTTCGTTCATCACATCATCTTCAGAAAACCTGCTTGTTCTTATGGGTTTGTGTGTGTAGGAATCCAGAGGTGGAGCTGATCGAAGAATGACGCGCTTTAGGATTTCAAAAGAAACAATTGAACTTTTGATATTTTTGAAGCATCTGATGATCAAGTTCGAAATAAAACAGAATTAAAAGCTTTAAAACTGCACAATTGAAAACTTGTTGTAAAATTCTTGCTTACCTCTAATTATGAAACAAACTCCAAATGAAGTTATCAAAATCCACTTCTTTCCACCTTTTTCTCTTCTTCTTCGCATTTGCTGCCTTTTTCTGTGCTTCTTCGATCGCTTTCGCATGCTTCATTTTTTCTTCCATTTGACAAGTCTGTTTTCGACTGGTTTTCTGAATTTTCACTGGAAAAAAACTGCTCTGAAAGTTGGAATAAAACTCCTGATCAATCTTTTAAAAGATTACTGAAGAAGAAGATATCATAATGCCATTCGGAAAATTAGCTCCAGTGAAGATTGAAAGAATGGTGACTAAAACATCTGATTGGGAAAAAAAGGCGATGATACAATAATTGTGAAGAAAAAGAAGAAAGGAATCATGAAACACATTTGTGCTTTAACAAATTTGTAGTTATTCTTAAATCGCGAATTGAAGGTCAATTGCTGCAACTGTTTTCGATTCATACGCTTCATAAATTGACACAACATCATTTCTTTCTCTTTTGGTTCTGTGCATTCCGCCTGTTCGTCTCCAATCCATTTATCTTGTGCTATCAGAATTGACACTCTCCTCAATAAGATGTGTTCATGTGAATAAGTTTTGCAATATCAACAACCTGTATTTGCAAACATACTTTCAACTTAAACAACGTCCTTTTATCTGATCAGAGTTTTCAAACATTTTACTGTTCTTTTTTTTTCCTCTTTTTTTCTTCTTCCTTGTACTCCTCTTGTTCAGATGGAGGTTTTGATTCAATTCAACTATTTCAAAGTCATCATATCCGCTTTAGAGCTAAAAGTTTCCTTTTCTCTTCAATTGAAATCAAATGAAGCATCAAGCGAATTAAAACAAGAACAAGCGAACACAGAGAAGGATAAAATAAAAAAGGTTTTGAAACAAAAAGAGAAAATGAGGAGAAGTGAAAATGAGGAACATGAAGAGGAAGTTTGTTAATGAGAAGAAAGAGGCTCAGTACATTCAATTCAACGAATCGCCATCTTTGTCACTTTCTATCTGAAACGTTATGGAACCTTATTCACCTGTTTCAGCATTTCTCTCTGAAGTGGTTTAGCTTTTGTCTTCTTTATCATCTTTGCTATATGTTCAATTTTGTTCTGTATCATCCTCATCTTCATTTGCACTGATTATCATGTATATATATAAGACAGTCAATGGAGACGTTGAAGAAAAACATGAAGAGAATGATTTTTCTTCTTTGCATTCATCAATTACAAGCTGTGTTTGCTTTTCCTTCTCTTTTGTATTCACTTTTTTGACTGTTTCTTTTGTTTCTTCTTTCGTTTTTTGTTTGGCTGAAGAAGAAAAAACAGAAGAAGAGGATGATGAAGAAGAAAAAGAAGATAAAAAAAGAACGAAGAGAAAGAGGATGAAAATGAGGAAAAGGAAAATGATGAGGTGGAGGAAGAGGAATATGAAGAGGAAAATGAAAAGGAAGAAGAGAAGATAAGAATTAAAGTGAAGGAAAATGCGTTGAAGAATGAATGAATCGGAGTTACACGTATTGCTAAAAAAGACTCTTTTCTGATTGTTATCAAATTCTTCCTCTCTCCTTCTTCTTTTGTTTCCTTTCTTTTTCTGACTTAACAATAACAATTTCCGAAAAATCAGAATTCGAAAAAGCTCTTTTGATTCAAACGAATGCGAAATAATATGAAATGTTAAAAGAAAAATTATCATCACTAAATTTTCTGTGAAAAAATCAAATATTTCTTGAAAGCATGTGACAATATTCTTGTGTCCTTCTTCTTCCATCTTTTCAAACACTTTCCTCATGCTCGTTTTTCTTTTCACTTCTCCAATTTCATCTTTCTCCTTTCTTTTCCACAGCATTGAAATATTCATGAAAATCACCAAAAATTGATATGTCAATCTATCATCCAATGTTGGCCTCTGAATCCCCTCCAAAAAAAGACCAAAAGCTCCTATGTTCACCAAGTCTTCATTTTTGACAACTCTCCTTTCTGCCATATTTCTCAAGGAAAAAATGCACCCGTAGCAAATTCCCCTGTGGTTTTCCTTTGCTGCTCGAAATAACTGAACAAGACTGTTGATAAGTCCAACGTATTCTTCATTCCACAATCGACAACTGCTGGTTAAAATCTCAAGTGTTTTGATCCATCTCTGAATTACTAGCTCTTCATTCGCCACTTCTTTGCTCATTTTCTCAAATTTATTTTTCCAATTCAAGCACTTTGTTAGCTCTTCCAGTTCTCTTGCTGCTTCTCTAGCAAAGTGCAATTCGTTCACAATAACTTTTTCCAAGCTTTTGTCTTTGTACAATCTGTCTATAAAAAATTGCCAAATTGATTGATAGACAAGCCTTGTCATATTCTGATTTTTCTGATGATGTTCGATCATTTCTTTGATTTGCTTTAAACGCAGTTCTCTTTTCATTTCCTATGCAAAAAAGGAAGAAAAAAAGTTTTTAGAAAAAGGAAATAATAATGTTTATTCATTAAATCTGATGTAGCTCAAAGCCAGCAATGCCATTTCCACTTCCATTTGAGTTTCTTCGCTTTCTTTTTTCTTCAAGGCAATTTTCAGGAGATAAGGCACACAAATTGATTACAAATCCAATGAAATTCCACACTTGAGCAAAACAAAGCACTCGCAAAGATCAGTCAGAAGCTTTTCATTCTTTTCATCTTTTTTCTTTTCTTCTTAAATAATCATCTTTTTAAATTTTCTGCGCAGCAAAGAATTATTAAAGTCATAACTCCACAAGAACAAAAGAACTTCGCAAAATCCAATATGCTTCAACAACCCAATGACATTTTCCATTGACAGTTTCTTTTTTTCGATCATTTTGTCAATTTTTTGAACAGATCTGTTGGGACTTCAGAACCAAATTCTTTTTCATTCATTTCTTCCATTTGCAAATTTATCCCTTCGATTATTTTTTCTGTTCAATTTCTAAGCTTCGCTCTTATTCAGAAAACAACTCTTCAAAAATAAAAATGAGAAAAGAAACGGATCATAAAGAATTGAATTCCATAAAAAATTGGATACCATTGAATTTTATTGAGCTTTCCATCTCCTGCATTTTCGAAAACTGATTGCATTCGGAAAACACAAAAAATTTCGTCATTCACGTTGAATGAACAAATGTTTGGATAGAAGAAAGTTGCATAAATTTTATCACAAAATAGCAATAGAAAAATATGTGTGTTTATTCTATTCTTTCTTTTGCTGACATTTTTAAAAAGCAACTGTAAATAAAATAACGATTCATAATTAATCTTTATTTGTAATGGATTCAATGATCATCAGATTTGAAAGAACGGAATTATCCATTCACAGAATGAGAAATCCGTGATTTAACATTACCTGTAGGGCTAGAAATATTATTTCCTGTGGAGATAACAAGAAATGGTGGAGATGCAATATTTTTGGAATTCTATCTGATGATTATTGGTAATTGGATGACCAAGGGGAATACAACAATTTCATCAATAACGCAAAAAACATAATGTATGCAATTTTTATTGTTCTATTGATCGTCAAGATATTTCTATCTGTATCCTCTTCAAAGTGCAGGAATGTGAGTTATTGTTGAAATGGCCAATCTCCGCTTTGTGGAGCAATATGATGAGAACGGAGCTGATTATTATATAGACATTGGGAAATAAATGAAGTTACGCAAGATACATGATTTTCATAATTTTTTATTTGGTGCAAGAGGTGAAAACAAATTCGACTAAAGTTTTATTGAATGAAGATAATAAGGAGTTCAGTGAAGGATAAATCTTCACAAAATTATATAGCATTTGGGAGCATAAGGCAGGGGAAGCGGTTTTTTGGCAAGGAAAGTGGCTGGCAATATCAAAAGATATATGTCAATCGCAAAAAAAAAGGCAAGAATTCAACGAAAAAAAGGAGAACTCAAAAATATCGGTTTTATTTATAAGGTTTTCCTGCTTCTCGGACTGCGCCAGTCAGACATGGAAAGCAACAAAATTCTATTTATGATTCCACTTTTGTTTCAAAAGAGTGGAGAAACGCCAACTACGAGACATCCAATTATCGAATATTTGTTGGCAATTGAACAACATTCAGTCCAAACGCTTTTGGATTTCTTTCTTCAAAGAGACAGCCATTTTGAGCAAGTGAGGAGATTATCATTCGAAGTTTGCTTTCTTTGTCACCACAGCCAATGAAATAGAATTTGATTGTTTGTTTTCATCATGTGTTTTTCAACAAAGTTGTTGTTTCGCTCAGTTTCTGTGTTTGCACATGATCCATTGAATTTGGCGCCTTGAGCATCAGAGAATGCATTTCAAAAGCATTGTCATCGGAATCGTGAGCATCGATGAATGAATGCCAACCTTTCCATCCATCTTCCTCCTCTTCGCTGTTGAAGCACAGCCAACTCATTCTCTTCGTTTTCATCAGGGTTTATCTTCCTCATCCGCAATCTCGTTGGCATTTGATGCCTTCCAATCACGCAGGCCGAAGAGCTATTTCCTTCAAGCACAGAAAGATGAGCATCCCTTCCTTCCTCGGCATCCCCTTTTCGTCTGCTTCAATCTGCCGATCGTTGTCGTCTTTTCTTCTTCCCCTTTTTCTTCTGTGAAGCGAGCTTGGCGAATGCCTAAAAGCACAAAGTGTGGTCATTCAAGCCACAAGCACCCAAAGTCTGCAAACGCTTATTTCTTTTTCCGATTGAGATTATCTTCTTATTTTCTGTTTTTTTAATTTCAAGATTTTGAAGGATGGAAAAAGTGAAGCAAAAAAACATCAATTTTCAATGTTTCTTTTTTTGTTGAAGGAGGGAGAAAGATGTCGGAGAGGAGGGACATGGCAGGATGGAGAGAAGAAGGGGAAGAATACAAAGATGCAGAGACTCGTAACGAAATTTGGTTATTTTTGAATTCATTTCACTCCTGCAAAAAAAGAACAAACCACTCCCGCAGAGGCGACGGCTGCTCAGGTAATGCAGTTCTCTTTGTAGCTTCGCATCTTTGTCCGAAGTTAGTATGAGAAGAAGGAGAAGGAGAAAGAGAAATTGAAAGAGAAGGAGAAGGAGAAGAAGTTGAAGAAGAAGTTAAAGAAGAAGAAGAAAAAGAAAAAGAAGAAGAAGAAGAAGAAGAAGAAGGGGGAAAAAGATGAAAAATGAAAAAATAAATTATAAATATCTTAACATAATAATTGCATGATGAAATTAGATATAAAGAAAGAGAGAAAATAAAAAGATAGCAGAAAAAGATGGAAGATAAAGAGATGGAGATGACAAAGAAGAAAGATGAATGTTGAGTGAAATGAGAATAATCGTTGAAATCGTTTAAACATAAATAAATAAATAAATAAATAAATAAATAAAAGAAAGAAAGACTAATGAAAAAATAATAATAATAATAAATTGTGAGAAAGGGAAGGGGTGGGGAGTGGAAGGAAATAAATAGAAAGATAAGAGGAAAAAATATAAATTTTGAGCCAACCAAAGAAAATTCATAAGTTGTTGTGTGTTTTGCATTGCAAAACTTCAATGAACATAACAAAAAACTTAGTAGACTCCAGAATTTTCTCTCTCTCTCTATTTTGCAACACATTTTCATATTCACAAAAATTATTCGTTAATTTCTTTCTATTTTCTTCTTCTCTTTCTTCTTCTTCTTTTTCTTCTAAAATCAACTCATCCTCCGTTCATTTCTTTACAAATCAAATTCTTCTTCTTCCTCTTCCTCTTCCTCTCCTTCACTTTCTCCTTCTCCTTCTCTTCCTTCTCTATCATATTCATTGCAATGTTTCCCTCTCCCTTTCCCAACTGCCCCATTTTCATTCTGAATGTGTGTGGAAGAACGCATCGGAGATTTTTATGAAGTGTTGAAGTCATTTGAAGAATAAGTTGAAACCTGTGGAGAGAAAAGATGAGGAGGAGAAGGAGAAGAAGAAGGAGAAGAAGGAGAAGAAGGAGAAGAAGGAGAAGAAGGAGAAGAAGGAGAAGAAGGAGGAGGAGAATCGAATGAAGATTTGAAAGCAATTTCACCTGAACTGAGTTCAGATGAAGTAAAAAAGGTAATATCGCCTAATGATTCATCATCCATCTTCTTCGTATTTCTTCACGTTTTCTTCCTCACCAATTCTTCGCAATTAACAACATGTTGTTCAAACAGAAGTTGTCCAGATTAAACCTTCCAATTTAACTTTTCCTCCTCCTTCTTTTTCCTCTTCCTTTTCCTCTGATTCTTTTTTCAACATATTCATCTTTAAATATTAATTTAATCCGATTTCAGTAGCTAAGTTAACAAATTAAAACATAATCATCCTCCCTTGCTGTACAGACGACTCAATTCAAATTGTTTTTATGACATTTTTTTCTCTGTTCTTGTATTTTTGATGATTTGTTATTTCTGATCTTTATTATGTGGACAATTCTTCATATGCATCTTTATTTGAACTGCACGAACCGAAATGCTTCTGCTTTTCTTTTTAAATACATGTTCTAATATGTTCAATTTTATCATATTGATCACATGCCTTCAAAGTTATCAGAACATTTCATATAATTCATTGGAAGAAAAAACTTAAAAATAAAAGCTTTCTTAGAAAAACTGAAATAAAAAGTCAAAAAATTCATAAAAAGTACTTATCAGCTTTTATATTTTCATCTGTCATTCAGCATTTTGTAAATAATGAATAGATCGATTCTTTTTTTAAAGACCAACGAATACGAAATATAGGAAGATGATCATGGAAGGAAAAGTGTTTTCTGAATTGTCAAGTTCCAGGAAAAGTGAAAAGTGCAGCAAATCATGGAAATTTTTGGAAGAACAGTCATACGGAGACCCTGTTATTTTGATGGAATACATGTTTCAACATACAAATAAAGGAAAAAAGTTATTTCCTCAAATTCAGAAGATATTCAATGGTTTTTCGTTTTCTGTTACTGTATTCTTTATTTGAACAATAATCTTTCAATCTCTTTCAACAGACAAAAACAAATATGTTGTTATGAGGCTGGCATCTGTTTACAATAATGAACTCAATGTTCATTCAAAAGTTTCAATTCTCAAATGTTTATGCCACGAATTCAGCTATCAGCAGCTTCTTATGTTTGGATTTAACTGCACAATCGGAAGTTATAAACATGCAAAGCAAAACAGTTCTTCTGAAATTTTTGATATTCCATATCTAAATAAACCTTCTCTTCCACCCTCTAAATCAAGTTTGGATTCATTTTATGATAAAATTGTTCATTTTTTTCTATATATTTTGATGGATAAACCAAGAGCTCAGCAAAACAGACGAGGAAAAATTCTTGAATTTTCTAATAGAAAACTCAACTGAATCTTCGGAAGGTTCGAGACGGACAGTACAGTTAAACGAATGTTTGCTTTATTCTTTCATATGAAACAAATTGAATTTCGAACTAATTCGGAAAAGGCTCAATGGATTGTGAAGATGATGATTTTTCAATTTTAAATTCAGATGATTGCATGGAGGAAGATATCGATCCTCTTAAAAACTATTTTCAAAGTGATCAAATTGTTGACTTGGACTTTGGGTCACCTGAAATTGAAATAAATGATATTAATTCACCCACGTTTAATAACACACATCAAGGAATCGATCAATGGATTGACTGCGAATGCAGATCACATCAGCAAATCAAAGGTTTAACATTTAATGGTGGTGCTTTAAACATTGGATCATCAAACTTTGATTGTTCAAACAATTCATATGATGTTTATGATAGTGACATAGAAATGGAATCCATCAACGAAAATTTATCTCATTCATCATTCGAAGATATAAAAAGCACATATGGGTCAAATTGTGATGATCGTGATCAATGGCTAAAAACATCAAAAGACACATCGATCGGCCAGAATTCAGCACCCACAAGCTGTTATCCTTTACAGAATTTTGGTAATACCTGTTATTTGGCTTCTTTGATTCAAGTGTTCAGATCAATATATCAATATTTTGATCACTTCGAAGTTAAAAATGTATCAAAGAATTCATATTTTGACAACTTAATTCAACTTGTTTCGACCTTCAAGAGCAGTAAATGTGGTTTCAACTCAAATATCAAATCAAAATGGACACTATCATTTGTTAAACAATGGGAAAATGAACACAGTTTTTTTAGAGGAAATCAGCAAGAATTCTATGAGGCATTTATGAACATCTTCAGTGATTTATCAAAAACAACTCCAGACCTTTCAAAAGAAATGTGTGTTCAGATTAATTTCCCCAAAAAGTGCTCAGTTTGTGGCAGTTTTTCATTCGGTTTTTCAGAAACCTCTCCAATTATTCGTTTGAATGGTGATGATATTATCAAATCATTTAACAAATCTTTTCAATTTAGCACATCAAATCATAACAATAGAGATGCATTTTGCGAAAAATGCAAACACAATACAAATCATTTGGCAATTTTAAATATCATTCAGTTTCCAAATATTTTGGCCATTTCACTTGAACCTCAAAATAACAACAGAGAAAACGAGTTGAATGTTCCTTTTTGTTTGTCATTTTCAAATGAAATGGAGGGATTGAAATGTGGTGATTGTCATGTTGAAGGAGCTTGTAACTTCAGTTTGATTTCTGTATTGTTCTTTCAAGGGAATAATGAATCTGGACATTTTTTCTCTTTGTGCTTGAATGAAAAAGAGGGCAACGTTCATTTGTCGAATGATGAATGGTTATTATGCAACGATGAAAATATTTCGGTGGTTGGACAAAATGTGCAATCTGAAATAAATAGACAAATAAATGGTGGTTCTCGTCCATTTTTATTTGTATACGTTCGTAATAATAAACAGCGCTACAATAATCTTCAGAATCCATTCTCCCCCGACTTATTTAACATTGGACGCGATATTTTCTTGTCTCAAAATCATCACGATGATATCAGAATTAATTCGTTCGAGAAGCATGCAGCAAATAGCATGAAGAACAGTGAAGATGAAAGAACAAATTCTTTGTGCCTATCATCAACGACAAATTTCATATCATCACAATCCCGTTTCACTTCAATTTCTTCAAACATTTCAAACAACACTCCTCATGCAAATGACTCAATTTCTTCATCAATTCAACAATATTCAGCCACTTCATTGCATCAGCCAATTCATTCAAAACAACGCACTTTCTTTAATAATGCAACATCTTCATCGGAAACTAGAAATTGCATCAAACGAAGAAACTCCTCAATCAAAAAGAACTTCACACAGAATCATCAAAAGCAGATTGATTTTCAAATGAAAAAACCTCCAACTCGAATAATAAACGTGACAAAAGCCAAGTTGTTTGAAAAATTTAAAGAAACCCATATAAAAATGACCAAAAGCACTTTCTATAAAAAAACCAAACATATTAAGCAGGCTAAGCGTCGAACAGATTTATGCCATTTATGCGAAATGTATTCCTCTCTTCAAAAGAAACGAGACAACCTCAAATCAAAGAATTCTGATCTTTCAGAAAAAGAAAATGAAACAATGCAACTTATTGAAGATCATCGACTTCTTGCATCTCATCAACAAAGTCACTTCAGATTTTTGAAGAACAACTTAACTCCAAACGAAGCATTAATTCTATTTGACTTCAAAGAAAACTGGACTTTTCCACTTCGGAGAAATCAACTGAGCAAAGATTTCTATTCCAAAGAAAGTGCATCTCACTTTTGTGTAATTGTTTATGTTTTGGACGATAAAAACAACAGAACAAAACACGTTTTCAATTTCTTTTCGAAGATTCTCACTCATGATTATCGATTCACAATTGAGTGTTTGCAAAACGTTCTTTCATTGCCAATGCTTCAACAAAAAAACACATTTCATTTCATGTGTGACACTGGGCCACACTTTCGCAATTCACAACTCCTACATTTCCTTTTGTCTAATAATTCTTCATTTGCTAAAAATAAAACCACCACTTTATCATTTTTTTGTGAAAAACATGGTAAATGTGAGTGTGACGGGGAGTTCGGGAGTTTGACACGTCTGCTAAATTACGAATTGAACAATGATATCTCGATAAATAATATAGATGAACTAATTAATTTTTTCTATAAGATCACCAACAACTCTCATTCACTGAATGATTTTGACGTTAATGAACAAAAAAATATATATAGGTATTTTTTAAAGGTTGTTATATTTTTTTATTTTTTCTTTTGATGATTGTTGATCTTTTTTCATTTTTTTAATAACATATTTTTTCAGGTACAACGCTTCCAATAAAATTCTTTGGAAAAAGCTGAAGGCAGATGCAGTGAAAACCTTCTTATTTTACGAAAAGCGAAATGAAAATATTTACAGATCTGTTGCTTCTCCATCGAATTCAAGAGGGGATGTCAAGATGAATTTTAAAGAGGAAAGGGTGAGAGATGAAAAAAATAAAAAACAATTTTCAATTCGTGAGTCTGTTCCACAAGTTAAGTTAATTGGAAGCAATACGTTAAAATTGTTCACTGAAAGAAAAAAACATTGTAGTTTATTGAATTTGTTTTACAAAAGTTTTTTAATTTGTTGTTTTCTGCTTTCAAGTAATTTTGTCTTTGTTTCGAAAATGAACTTTTCAAGTTGTTTGTTGCTCAAGCTTTAATTTTTTTGGAAAATTTTACCAGAAAAATTAAAGTACCCCGGATTTTTTTTGCTGTGTGCAGAAAATGAAGGGGCTAGGCTGATTCCGTCCTGGGACTGTGCTGTGACCGGTCCAGCACAGTCCCTTGAAGGCTTTGGGTCCAGAATCAGCCTCCCAGGGCAAACGCTTGATAAGTCAATTTTAAACCAATTCAAAATTAAATGAAAGTTTATTATTTGATATTTTTGATTTGTTTTTATATTAACTTTTTCGGCCGAAATTTATGTTAAATTATTTTAGTGTTCATTTCATTCCAAAAAATTTTGAAATATGTATTTTTCGAAAGTTTTGGATATATTGTTCATGCAAAAATAGAATAACTATCATGAGAATGTGATTTCTTATTGTTTTTAAAAAAAGAAAAAAAACATATGATGTATGCATGTGAATATAAGAAAATACGTTCTCAGAAGGGCTTTTTCTGCTTCATTAATATTTAGAATGTTCAAAATTATATATTTAATTTTTTTATTATCATAATTTTTGTTTATTGATTCATTGCTTTTTTTGTTATAGATCTGTGTCGCATTCCCAAATTCTTCACATTCAGAAACGGTATTGTAACTTCTGGGTAATTTCATTGAATCTTCTGCTTCATTTTCAAAGTGATGATGAACTTATTGAACTCACGCAGTTTATTATTCCATGCCATCGTGAAACATAATCAGAAACTGTTTTTATCAATTGATCGGAACATTTAGAGTTTCAAACTGTTTTGAAATCATTTTCACACACCAAAACTTGAAGCAAATCATATCAATGGAATGAGACACTTATGTATTGTTTGTTGCGAAATGAGAAATCAAAAGAAAGGATAATATAATAGGCTGACAAAAACGTGAAATAGCTGTGAAAAGAAAACTGGATTTTTTATCAAATTATTTCCTTTTTCCGAATGATGAAATTCAGAAAAAGAGAAATGTTTTTTGCATCACAGAAATTGCACATTGTTCCTTAGACAATTATGTTATTCCAAGAAATTTATGGCATGAATGCTTTCGCTGAATAATAATTTGTTTGTGAACACATTTCTGAAGAATATGTTCTGAAACAAAACAAATATTTGATAAGAGCATCATATATTGCACAGATACAACTTATGAAAAATTCACGATCAAGTGTTTGGGTTTGCAAAAATTAAATATTGAAAAGTGAAAAAACAAAGAACAAACTGAATTAATATTGAAAACAAGCAATTATTTTTTCATCGAACTGCTTCTTCAATGCTATTTTAGAATATAAAGTGACTATCAATTCTTCACTTAAACAATATCGAATGTTTTTTCATGATCAGAAAAATAATTGCTGAAATTTTAATGAAAAAACGTTAGATAATGTTTTTTCTCTTTTCATTTTTATCACGAAATTATTATTATCACCTTAAGTTAAACAGAAGTGTCAATTAAAATGATGGAATGATATGATTATTTTGTGAAATGAGCAAAAAAATTCTTTTGTGTTTCAAAATAGCTAATGCTCACTCAAAAAATATAAAAAAACTATTTTTAACATAAAATCTTTTTTTAATTGTTGTTATTTTTGAAAATTAAACAATTTATCGAAACATGAAAAATGACCGAAATTTTTAATTGAGCTTACATGCTTTCAAAAATAATGACCCATATAAAAATAAATATTTTTCTAAATTCTGCAAAGAAATTGGGGGAAAATACAAGCTTTCAAGCTTTTTATGCACAAAGCATGAAAAAATTGTTTTTCTCATCACTTTATTAAACTTGCTCAGATTTCATATAAAATAAGATTTTCATGTTAATTAACAGGAATCGTTGATATCTTAACATTTTGTTTTGACAAATAAATCGAATATCCAAAAACGAACCATTTTTTAAACATATGGGTGATTTTTTTTGAAATCATAGAAAAAGATCAAAAATCGATAAAATAAAAACTATTGTGGTATTTGATGATCAAAGAGGAAAATTGATATTTCATAAGTATTTAGCTTTTATTTCTGTCATATATATTTGTTTTATTGTTATTGCAAAAAAATCATACCTTTTTGATAATTTCAGTGCAAAAAGATTTTTTTGATCAAGTTCAATAAAAATGAACCTAAAATTAATAAAGTTAACCAATAAAACACATAAAAAAAGAAAAAAAAAGATACTTAACCTGTTAAACAAAGCAATGAAAGGGGAAAAAATATTTAAAGAACTTTAAAAAATGAAACAAATGTGTAATTTTTCATTTATCCGAAGAAAAAGAAATGTGTTTTCCATTTATCAATCTGAAACCTCATCAAAAAATTACCGTGTCTGCTGAACAACTCAACAGATTCAGCAAACGAAGATTGTACTATTTTAATAACTGCAGTTTGTAAAAGCAATTTTATCATTTTCGTTACTTATCTTTTTTTTCTTTATGAAAATGCAGTTGAAGTTTCTTTCTCAACACCATATCGTTTCCTTTCATTTCTCCTCGACATTTTTTAATTCTTCCTTCGTTAACTTCGTGCTTTTCCTAAGTTCCTGCTCTTGTTGCTTTGTGAAGAAATCAACATTGAATTCGCCTGAGCCATCATTCGTTTTTTGTTTATGCCATTTCTTTCCCTCTTTCATCATCATCTTCCTCTTTCTCTTGATCATCCTTTTCTTTCGTTTTTGCTTCCCCCTCATTTCACTCTCTCTTCATCATCGCTCTCATCTCTCCCTATGGCAACTATTTCTTTCACTAAACAAGCTACTCGCTTTGATGATCAAAATTGATGGCCTTCCGCTCTTCTTCCAAACCTTCTATCTTCTCTTTCTCTTCCTTCAGCTCTCAGCATCAGCAGCAATTAAACAATGGCATGCCCAGTTCTTCCCTCCATTGTGGAGATTGACTCATCCTTAATTCTTTATCCTTTCCCTTCTGATCCCGCTGCTCTCTCCCATGCTCGCTCTCAGAGTCGTTTAGCAGTGCTTCATTGAACCTCCTGAGTCGTATCGAAGTTCTTTTTAATTGGCCGTTCTGTGAGAATTATCAATCAGCAAGAATTCAGATTGCGAAATACGTTGAGGCTGGGAAGAAGAAGAAGAGTAAGGGAATGAAGGAGAAGGAGCAAATGGTTGAGGAATTGATTTCACCCTCTTTCAAATACGATTCTGAAAGAAGAAAATCATTCTTGTTGTTGAGGAGTGCACTTAGTGACTCAGATATTGCAGTTCTTATCTTCTCATTGGACTATGTTCCGCTGTGGCTGTTTTGCGCTGCATTCTGCTGAGGTGGAGATGCATATATTTTTCAGACTGTGGGTGGAGCATGAAATGGTGGGATCGGTATGGCATAGAATTCGTACTGAGGCAATCAATGGATTCAGCAAAGGTGAGGATAGGAAAGAACGCAGTCGAGACAAAGTGGGCGAATGACCTTGTGTGCTAGGAGAAGACGGACATGAACACCAATCTTCTTCTTCTTCTTTTTCATCTCTTTCGTTACACTCTCCTTTTCTTCATCCTCATCATCATCCTCCTCCTCCGTATCTTCTCCTGTTCCTCTTTTTCCCAACAAGTGCATACAGATTAAGCAAAGCACCAGCAGTTATTATTTTCGCTATGTCAGTCGCCGTTGGTGAAGCCAGTATTCCAACAAGATTCGACACAACACCCCAGCTCAGCAAACGACGCAGCAGCTCTTCCTTAATGACTGTTGGTTCGTTGTTCGCTTCTTTATCCTTCTCGTTTTTCCTCTCCATCTCCTTCTTCATCCAGCCCTCTTCCTTCAGCAAGCGCCTCGACGATTTCCGAGGCGTTGTTCCGCACAATCGCCTGTGGTGAGTGCATCAACTCTACTAGCTCGTTAAACATCACTTTGTCGAGTGAGTTGGCAAACAGCTTGAACGACTTGCTGGTTAGCGTAGAAGGATGGAAGAGGCCTTGCCACTGTTTTCAGGGCGTGGTGGGTGCAGCAGGCAGTGGATGAGCTGGAGAATGCTGCGGCGCAGAAATTCAAAGTGGAACTCGACACCGTTGGTGATGAACTTGCTGATCACACGAAGAGAAGAAGAGACAAGAGGATACCATCGAAAACTGATAGTGAATATATTTGCGTATTTTTGTATAATGAAACGAACTTGCGAAAAAGTGGGCGTAAAAAGGAAGAAAGAAAATATTGTGAAAAATAATTCTATAATAAGTTTCTGGCAAACCCCATGAATCTGATTAGTTGCTTTGCAACAGCACCATTCAGCAAATAACCTTTATTTACTAATCAGGATAATTGCATAATCATAGCCATTGGTCCACCATCATTACAATTCATCGTATGAGTATGAACAAAAAAATTTCAAAATAAGATTAATATTTGAAAAGCAAAATACAGATTAAAAAAATGAAACAATTGGCATAGGTTCAAACTCGTTCCTTTTGCAATTTGCGTTTTTAAACCCTCAAATTATAACGAATTAATAGATGATAATTATTTAAAAACTTTTTATGGACCGATTTTTCGAAAAAAATTTTTCTTGTGAAAAAAATGACTTTTGAAAAATGACCCATAAAAACATGAATTTCATAAAAAATTATTCAAATTTAAAAGAAAACGTGATTTTTTACACATATACAGTGTTTGCATTATTATATAGACTTATTTAATTTGTTAATTTTCATCAAAAAAATATTAATCTTAAATAAAAAATTTAATTAAATGTCTTTGATCTAACCCACAATAAAATTTTTAATATCTGGAAAATTTGAATATGCTGTTTTAGTTAAAATAGAACCTAAAAGTATGTAATTCGTTCACTTTTATATGTTAATATAAGTATATTATTACATGCTAACTTGTATAATATTGAAAACAGATTTTATTCACAGTTTCATTAAAGTGTGCTTTTTGACTTTAATTTTCATTAGCGTGCAGATATTAATTTCAAAATTGGTTGCAATGGAACGCAAAAGGTATTATATGATTCATAATATCAAATAAATATTCATTTTGTTTTTTTCTTTCAAATATTTTCTTTTCCTTTGATATGTTAATGTATTTTTTTATTAGACTCGATCAAAACATGCATTTATGAATAAATCTTGTAAAAATTAACAATAATCACACAAAATAATTCAACGTTGTATTATAAAAACAATGAACTTTATAAAAGTTTCTCATTTTTATGTTTTTTTTTAAAAAAATGAAAAATGAAATTTATTTAGTTTTTCAAGTGGATAAGATGTTGAAATATGTGGAAATGAAGAAGAACCATGCCAAATGATGTGGAAATGGATGGAAAATGTGAAAATGGGAAATGAAATGAAAATGATTCAGATTAAAGAACAAAATCAATCTCATTTTTCATTTTTTTAAAAAAAACATAAAAATGAGAAACTTTTATAAAGTTCATTGTTTTTATAATACAACGTTGAATTATTTTGTGTGATTATTGTTAATTTTTACAAGATTTATTCATAAATGCATGTTTTGATCGAGTCTAATAAAAAAATACATTAACATATCAAAGGAAAAGAAAATATTTGAAAGAAAAAAACAAAATGAATATTTATTTGATATTATGAATCATATAATACCTTTTGCGTTCCATTGCAACCAATTTTGAAATTAATATCTGCACGCTAATGAAAATTAAAGTCAAAAAGCACACTTTAATGAAACTGTGAATAAAATCTGTTTTCAATATTATACAAGTTAGCATGTAATAATATACTTATATTAACATATAAAAGTGAACGAATTACATACTTTTAGGTTCTATTTTAACTAAAACAGCATATTCAAATTTTCCAGATATTAAAAATTTTATTGTGGGTTAGATCAAAGACATTTAATTAAATTTTTTATTTAAGATTAATATTTTTTTGATGAAAATTAACAAATTAAATAAGTCTATATAATAATGCAAACACTGTATATGTGTAAAAAATCACGTTTTCTTTTAAATTTGAATAATTTTTTATGAAATTCATGTTTTTATGGGTCATTTTTCAAAAGTCATTTTTTTCACAAGAAAAATTTTTTTCGAAAAATCGGTCCATAAAAAGTTTTTAAATAATTATCATCTATTAATTCGTTATAATTTGAGGGTTTAAAAACGCAAATTGCAAAAGGAACGAGTTTGAACCTATGCCAAACAATTAATGAAAAATATTTTATTTTGCAGAAAAATAACAATTTTCCAAACAATTCTGGTTCGCCATGTGGGTGATGGCGTTGAGTCTCCTCAGCCTGCGGATGTTGTCGAAGCAGCAGACCATTAACTGGACAACAGGAAACGCATAGCGCAGCGAAGGTTGAACGTCCATCGACAGAAAAGCGCTGTAAACAACACTGGCACACAGCTCAATCACATTCCACCGCTTTTCTTTGAACGAACGCCCTAAGCTGTGCTTAATGGATGGCAGGTTGGCTGGGGAAAGAGAAAAGGAAGAAGAAGAAGAAGAAGAAGAAGGTGATGGTGATGATGGTGATGAAATGAGAAATGAAGAAGAAGTGAATAAAGATGATTTGTGTGCAGATGCAAACGTTGAGAAAGTGATCGCGTTCGATAATATGCTGCTGGATATTTCTTGGATTTTTCATTTCTAGCTGATAAGCTGAGAAAAGCGTGGTTTCAATCGACACTAACTTATTCTTCTCTTTCGCTCCTCTTTCTTTCTGAGCCTTTCTAATTTCTTTGTCAAATCCATCTTCTTCTTCCTCTTCTTCTTCCTCTTCTTCTTCATCTTTCTCATTATCGATGTATTGATCTGTCACACACAACGATCCCTTTTCATCACAATCACAAACAAACTCATTTGCACTCCTCTTCTCATCCTTCTTCTCTCCCTTCCCTTCCTTCCCCTCCCTCTCCCCACTCACCCGAATCCACTGGCTAGCAACATACACTGCATAATTCAGAAGGATGCTCTGTGGCTCAAACACATCCCTCATCGCTGACATGTTGCTGCTTGCAAACACACCTGCATTGCTCAACTGTCCTTCACAAGAATCGGACGAGGTATCGGCACAGTCACAAGCGGTGGAAGCGAGAAAGAAGAAATAGAAGAAGAAGGAGATGAAGAAGAAGGAGAGGAAGAAGAAGACATGTTTGATAAAGAGGCAGAGCTTGGACTAGTCATGTCGAAGGACTTCTGCGTGAGTGAAAAGGAGTCTGTGGCAGGAGATGACGAAGTGAATGGCTTTGGCGAAGTTCCAACAAGAACAGAAGGGGCAGACAATTGTGAATGTTGCAAGGGAGAAAAAGGAGGAGAAGCAAATGTTGAGGAGGCTGTGATGTGTTGAGTGTGCAGCTGGGTAGATGAGAGTGTGCTGCCGAACGAGTAAAATGTATGCTGCCGTTCATCATCATCATTTTCATCACCTCCTTCTTTTCTTCTCCTGTCCCTCCTCCTCCTATCTGTTTCTGTTTGTGGAAATCTTGTGCCGAAAGCGTCAATTTGCGATGTACAAAACTCGTCTTTCTCCCTTTTCTCGTCTCTGCACTTAACTTGCTTCTGAAATCCGCCTTCTTTGTATCTTCCATTTGAACTTGTCCTCCTCTCTCTTCGCTTCTTTACGATGCTGCAAAATGAGAGGATGAGTGCGATATAGCTGGTAGATCCTTCCCCTTCTCATTCCCCTTCAATTCATTCAGCACAGCCGGAGAGCGGAAGCCGTACAAAGTGCTGAAGCAGAGCGGAATGCGCCTCTGGGGAAGAGGAAAACAGTTCAAATGCACATTCAGCAATCCCACAGATGGAATAGATAGCGATGATGTTGTTAAAGATAGCCTAACAAAATGAGATAATTTTTTGTATGTATTATTCAGTTATTGATTGAAAATCTTGCTCACATTCGAATGTTGCGGATCTGATCCAATATGAAGAGAGAGGATACGTCAAAGAAGAAGAAGAATGTGATGAAGAAGTAGGTAAAAAAGGAGAAGAGGAAGAGGACAAAGAGGAAGAGAATGAAGTCTTCTCAAGAGACAGTTCAGGAAATGCATCAGAATGCACGATGGCTGGACTTCTCTTTTCAAATCGCGTTGCGTTCTTGCATGCCTTCTCTCTCTGTTTGCATAGCTGCCTGTATGCATTCCATTCCTCTTGCAAAAACTGCCTTTGCTGGTGTCTGCACAACTGTCTGTCTCTTTGAAGATAAATTTTGGCTGTCCTGCTCCTTTCTTCTCTCTCTCCTAATTGCAGTAACAGTTAGCCAGATGAAAACAGGTTGTTAATGCTGCCACTTCGTTCAAAAATGACACCCAAAAAGACAATTCAATACGATCACATTGGCACTCCCCTCCTTCGGCAACTGCAATTACACGCTCCACCTGCCTTGCTGTCTCCTGCTCGATAACAACAATCTCTGGTGGGAAACTTTCTTCTTCCCCTTCATCTTCAATTTTCTCATTTCCAGTGCTCTTCCGTGCGCTGCTGCCACAACATTCCTTCTTCTCGTTCTTTTCAGGCATCTTCCGCACCATCGGCACTTCCGTCGTCTCCTATTCATCTCTCTTCCATCTCCATTATCATCATCTGCACAATATGCTCTTTTTAGTGGTTGAAGCGCAATCGACGGGATTCTTTTGAACTTCATCAACATCTCATAGAGTTAATAGCCACACGCCACCGCCACGAAATACGATGCCAGCGCCGACATAGCACACGAAAACACCACATTCTGCATCTGCGTCGCCTCTACCACCTCCAGTTCCGGGGACAATGTATATGTCGCATCCGCCAGATACACTTCTGCCCCACACGCGCCATAGATCTGGACTCAATGAAGTTAACTTGGAGCAGTAGTGTGCAGCGCCTTTCCACATACACGCACCATAAGCGACCCTGTAGCAAGCGAAGCTATCATTGTACCTGCGGGAACAGCCTGCGAAATTGACAGCTGTTGGGATTCATGCTTCACAACCAGGCACGCGCACATACTCAGCTCCCAAGTTCCACACGTCTGCAGCTCAACCTCAGTCGGCATATCTTCCTGTAGTAGAACCTTCAGCTGCGCTGTGTCGTCTGTCCCAATGACTATCACTGTAGAGAACACAAACGAAGAAGTCGAAGAAAAGGCAGAAGTGTGTGCAAATGTTTCTATTCGTCGGGATTCGATAAAGACTAAAAAAAAAAGAAGATGCATAATTTCACATAAAAATCAAAAGAAAACAATAAAAAAAAATATTGAAAATATAATAATTCATGCCTTAGAATGCTTCAAACCCAGTGTTTTCGATCAAACATATTTATTATAATCGACTCAATTTTTTTTCTTCTCTTCCTCTTCTTCTACGGTGGCATCACAATTATCAAATCCAAAGACCACCTCCCTGATTAACTTCCTTCCTTCATTCTTTTCCAGGCATAGGTACATCTATGCTTCTTTTGCAATTTGCGATATTAGATATTAACTTTATGATGAAATAATAGATAAAAATAATTTAAAACTTTTGGGTGGACGAATTTTTTGAAATTGTTTTTTCTTGTTGCAAAAAATCAATTTTGAAAAATCACCCATAAATATTACAATTTTTAATTAAAATTAATATATAAGGATAATTACTTATTAACAAATACATAGAATGCTTTCAAGTGTTATATTAACCTTTTGCATCAAAAAATTTCTGAGAAATAAAAACAATTAAAAAAATTAAAAATTTTAATGATAAATATTTGATCAATCCCATAATAAACTTTTCAATCTCAAAAAATTCAGAATTTGATTTTTTGATGATGCATGGAGTATATGCTGGTGAAAGAATGGTATCTTTTATATATTATTGTTTATAAACTGTATGCACTTATTGTTATTATAGATATTATTGTATTGTTTGAGAATTTTTGTAATTGCGTAATATAGCCTTAATGTATGCAATGTGTAATTATATGATCCATCATTTTTAGATGTTATTCAGAATATATTTTGAATTTAAATGGACGTTTGCTTTTCTATTTTTATTTTATTGTTATGCAAAAAATGTATCAATAAACAAAATAAATTATATCTTTTCTTCAAAGTCAGTGTGGAATGTTGAAGATGAGATAGAAGCAAATGAAAAAGGAGGGACAATATTCTTCACATTGGGTGCATCAGGATCGATGAAGATGATTAAGTCCGAAGTCAGTCAATGCAGCTGCACCAATGGGAAAGGAGGAGGGGTGTATCTGGCAACAAAGGAAAGAGGAGAATTGAATTTCACATTTGTTGGAATGAAATTCGGTTCAAACACAGCTAGAGTGGGAAACGATATTTTCATTGAATGCTTCAACATCTCATCACAGATTAATGAAAGGCAATTTCAATTTGATCTTCGAGAGAATAGTTATTCACGAATTTATGCAATCGATGGAATTGATTACTGTGAATATAAGGACGATTCAAATCTGATCGGACTGATAACAATCCACCAGAGTGATACAATTGTTGTGAGCAGTGTGAATGGATCAGATGAGAGACAATGTGGAACAAACGATCTTCCTTGCAATTCAATTAACTATGGACAAATGCATCTGACTTTGGAATATGTGAGTCTGTTGCACATTGATACCAAGAACGTGATTGATGGAGAGATGAATCTGGAGGAGATGGGTTTGAAAGAGGGAGATAGGATGGAGAAAAACACATAACTGAGGATATTTGACAAAGGATGCCAATTGCGAGGAATAAAAAGTGAAAGAAGAACATCGTATTTCGTTCCGGTTCTGGAAGAAGTGAGAACACAACACAAGCGAGTGAGAGCATGGACTTGAGCGTTCGCGGGAAGCCTCTTCTTCTGTGCAACTTGTCGCTGAAGATAAGCATGAAAGACGGAGATGTTGAACGAATTCAAACACAACAGATAGAAGAAAACGAGGTATTTTCTGTTATTTCATCGGATATAGCGAAATCGATCGAGAACAAAACAGAAGTGAGCATGAGCATCCTGTTTGGGAAAGAGTAGTTGTCACTTACAAATACATTGGTTATGAAAAACAAAACAGTTTCTCCTTCCTCTGGAGATGATAGAATTTCAGAAGGAAGGAATAATGGAAACAGAGGAGAAAGCAAAATTGAATGGAGTGATGTTTCTTTAAGTGGGTGTGCAGTTGTTCATGTGATTATTGTGATTTTGTTAAACATGATTGCAGTGGTTCAATGAAAGAAACTGAGAGAAGTCCAGAAGAAAGTTGAAGATATTTGCACCAAAGAAGAGGGGATTGTGGGAGAGCAGAATGGAGAAAAGAAAGGTGTGGAGAATGCATGGAGATGAGTGAAATGCTATCGACGTTGCTGGAATGGATGACGAGTCAAATACCTCTGTTGATTGACAACGATGAAGAAGAGGGGACAGAAGCGGGAGGAACGAGCGATGAGGCACGAACTGAAAATGATTTGCCAGATTTGGAATTACGATTGCCAGTGCCTGAAGAAGTTTTGGTTTGCGAGGTTTTGCAGAGCAATTCGTTAAAAGTTATAAGTGCGAAGAAGCCATTTGGAGAGACGAAGAAAAAGGGCTTGAAAACATTATACTCGGTGATTCATTCAGTGCAAGGTAATTTCACGTTGGGAACAAGAACGATGGATGTTGATGGGAAGGAAGTGGTGTTGGCAGTTGCGAAGCTGTTTGAGCATTTGATATCAGTTGGAGACGAGATGGCTGGGCTGATGGGAAGGCAGCTGTGTCCGTATACGATCTTTATTGAGGAAGGAGGAGCAAGTGGAAGAGGAATATTTGTTTTGACAGAGGAATTGGAGGAAGAGAAGCAGAAAGAGGAAATGAAGCGATGGAAGGCTCCTGAAGCTAGAGTTGGAGAAGAGGATATGGAAATGTCAGTTGTTTTCACACTTGGACTGATTCTGCATGAGATGACAATAGGGGAAGTGCCATTGAGCGAGTGTGATGCAGAGGAAGCACAGGAGATGATGAGAGATGGGGTGCGGCCGCTGACAGAAGGGATTGACGAAGAAGAAATGGTTGAATTGATGGAGAAGGTATTTGCAAATGAACAGAATGACAGATGTTCAGTGGAATATGTGATATTGTTAGCGATGAAAATGATATGCAATGATATCAAAAGCGCATGTAAATAATAGCCTGTAGAAAAAAATGAATTTTTTAGGAATAATAAAAATCTTAAAATTTTTATTGGTTTCGATACGACAGAACGATTTATTCAAATTTTCATATAGTTTTTAATTTGATAGACTGACTGCAAATTGGTTCACTCTTTTGTTTTTTTTATTCATATAGCTTTTATAAAGTTTGAAAAATCATCTTTCAATCTTGTTATGATTTACTTCTTTGCACGGTTTGTTAATAAAAAAACGAAATAAAAAGATAACTTGATATGGAATTTATAATAAACAAATCTTCAATATTTCTACCGGAATACCTTTAAAACAATATAATAAATACAAAGATAATGAAATATAAATAGTTGACATTTCATAAAAAAGAATAATTTGATATTTGTATTTTATAAATTAATATAAATAATAGAATAAATTTCACAATTCAAATCATAATATGCTATTTATAAACAATAATATATAAAAGATACCATTCTTTCACCAGCATATACTCCATGCATCATCAAAAAATCAAATTCTGAATTTTTTGAGATTGAAAAGTTTATTATGGGATTGATCAAATATTTATCATTAAAATTTTTAATTTTTTTAATTGTTTTTATTTCTCAGAAATTTTTTGATGCAAAAGGTTAATATAACACTTGAAAGCATTCTATGTATTTGTTAATAAGTAATTATCCTTATATATTAATTTTAATTAAAAATTGTAATATTTATGGGTGATTTTTCAAAATTGATTTTTTGCAACAAGAAAAAACAATTTCAAAAAATTCGTCCACCCAAAAGTTTTAAATTATTTTTATCTATTATTTCATCATAAAGTTAATATCTAATATCGCAAATTGCAAAAGAAGCATAGATGTACCTATGCCCTTTTCCATCCCTCCCTCTCTCTCATTCACACTTCTCATTCACTCTCTCATTCACTCATTTTTCTAATTCTTCCCAATGAGCTCCGACAATTCTTTGCCTGCTAAAACACTTGCAAAACGAACATAAAATCGATTCGTCAAGGCAGGCTGAAAGAATACAAAGTGGAAGAACATTCAATCAATGAGGGGAAAAAGTGAGAAGGCAGAGAGAAGGAAGGATGATGGAGGAGCGATGATTGATGGGAAGCATTTTGTATGTGCTCTGATCGCATGCAGCAGCAGCAAATGAAAAGAATGGAGGCATCTCATTCGCCAGGCTGTTCAGTTCGAGATTGCCCTTGATGAGATTGGCACGCAACAGAGTAGATGCAGATATTCAAAAAGAAGAGGAGGAGGAGGAATTGAAAGAGAAGATGTGTTTGACAGCCAAATGAATGTTTCGCAAACAGAAATACCAAATTATCAACATCAAGCTCGCTGTTTGTAAAAATTACAAATTCTTTCAGCAGTAAAATCCGATTGAAGTTGGACAGAATGCCGTTCGATTGCTAAAAAATACTCGATAATTAGATGTCTCGTCGTTGGCTGTTCTCCACTCTTTTGAAGCAAAAGCGCAACCGGAAATAGAATTTCGTCGCTTTCCATGTCTGTCTGCCCAGTCTGAGCAACAGGAAAACCTTATAAATATAACCGATATTTTGGGGTTCTCCTTTATTAAGTTGAATTGTTGCCTTTTTAGTGATAAATATCCTTCCCTCAATATTGCCAGCCACTTTCCTTGTCCAAAAAATACCACAAACTGCTCCCCTGCATGATGCTCCAAAATGCTATATAATTTTGTGTAGATTTTGTCCTTCACAGAATTCCTTCTTTTCATCTTCATTCAACAAAACTTCAGTCGAATTTGTTTTCATCTCTTGTTCCAAATAAAAATCATGTATATTGCGCAACTTCATTTATTTCCCAATTGCTATTCAAAAATATGTTCTATTCTCATCGTAATGCCCTCCAACGTGAAGATTTGCCATTTGACAGACAAGAAAAGGAAGCAAACAGAGCAGTTTTCCAACATAATGAAAAAACTGTAATATTATCATAAATATTAAAAAATGGAAAGTTAAAGCAAACCTTTAAAAAGTTGGAAAAGCAAGTAGTTTTGAAAAAATGAAAGAAACAAAACTCCAGCTTTAATCAGAACCATATCTTTTTGAAATTTTGAATATTTAATGAAAAAAAAACAAATTTCTGAAAATTTTAAATTGTTTGTCTAATTGTTATATACGTGATAAGAGTCAGAAAAATGTGGAAAGATTGCACATATACGGACCCTTTTGATCATAGAACCATAATAATATTTATTAGGTTTAAATGAATTCTTTTTCTGACTATTGCAGTTGTTTTAGGGTTAGGGTTATCACAAAATTCTTCTTTAAAAAGTTGTTTTAGGTCGTAGGGTTGTGCCTCGAATCTTCTTTTTAGGGTTTTGATGAAAAAAGTGAGGTTTTGTATGGACTAAATATTTAGGGTTAGAGATATAGATAAAAGAATAAGTGAAAATAGAACCCTTTTGGGTGCAGAAATAGCACAACAGGTTAGGGTGTTGGAACAGGACGAGAAGGATGCGGGTTCGATTCCTCCCGTATTCTTCTTTTTTTTGCAAAAATTTTCAAAAAATTAAAGGTCCGCATAAGTGCATTCTTGCCAAAAATGTTTTTTTTGATTTTTCAAACGTTGTATTTGAAGAGCATCAGCTCTTTTTCTTTGTCCAAACAATGGCGATCACAAAATGACAGAATCCTCAGGGGTCTTTTTTTTGCATTAAATGATTGTTTTCACCATTTTAACTTCATCAATAGCCAAAAAACTGCATTCTTCTACCTGCAATTTTCGCCCTTTAACGCTTATTTTTTTGATCTTTTTGACCCCTTGGAAATTCGGATCATGGGTCAGATCCTTTTTTCATTGAAGAATGATATTTAATTTTATTTATTAATATTTTTATATGGAAATATAATCTTCCAAAAGACATATTCATTAATGCGACGAATTTTTCAATAAACCTTTATTTTAAGAATTCTTAAATTTTTCAAATTTTTTTCTGATAAGAAATTTTTAAAAATTTTTTTCTCTAATTCAATTCACGTTAAAAAATTTTTTAAACAATTTTGGAAATAGTTAAATAATGAAAAAATAACAATGCATATTTTTTAAAATAAAAAATAAATTTTTAAAAAATAATTGTGACTTACCATAAGAAAACATTTATTTTAGAAAAATGTCGTTTTCAAAACGTGAATCGACATTAAATTCTCGATGCAATGTTCTGTGGCAAGAAATAAAACGAATTGGTGGAGATGACGTTGATTCATTGCTCGTCTATCTCTTTTACAACTACAGGCAATCATCTTCAGTTATTAATGATTTACTGATCTCTTTAAATGGTTTGATTTTTAATTTTTTTGTATTATGTTAGAAAATATTATTTTGACTCTCAATTATTTTTTTCATTTATATTTGTTTATTATTTATTTTTTTTTTGAAACAGAATATCACATAAAGCTGCTGGAAGACCTGTCTGTGGTGTTTTACAACGCTCCGTTGCACACTCAGACAACAATGCTACAGGCGTTGTCTCGAAACACATCATTATCCGATTTACAAGACTATGGATATGATGTGACAGAAGGCAAATTTAGTTACGCAAAACAAACGCTGAAGAAGAATCAAGGTTTTATCATTCCGCCTCAGAAACCTCACCTTCCATCTTGCAAAAGTGGTTTGTTTATATTTAATATTTTTTTTTATTTATTTTCATTGTTTTTTTTAGGATTAAATGAACAGGAATGGGAAAAGGGCAACAACTGGATGTTAGCCCATTCGACTGAAGCCTCAACTTCGCTTCAGTCAGCAAAGAAAAAGCAGCGAGCTGAGCCAGATTACACAAGATTTATAGACGAAGCAGCGTGGGATGAAGAAATTATTACAGAAAATTCTTCTTCAAATAAAAAACAATCTTCTTCTTCTTCGACATCATCTCAACAAAACAAAAAATCGAACATCGAGTAAGAAAAAAATTCTCCTTCTTTCAATACTTCTTCTTCTCAAGCTGTTGATGCTCCAATCAACACTCCAATTAGGAGAGAAAGGGGTTCAACAAAAAATCAAAATAAAAATTCAAATAACAAACATCATTCTTCTCCATCTCCAATACCAATTCACAAAATATTCAAATCTAAAACTTCTTCACAAATTTCAAATACAAAAAAATTGAAAGAAAAAATAAATTCTTCATCATTTCATAATGATAATGTGTTTGTGAGTGAGCAATTAGTTGATTATGCCACTTCACCCACATTAATTCCACCTCAAGCATTTCAAACCCTCTTTTCTTCATTTTCAAAAAACAATTACACTTCAACAGTTCAACAACAAAGCATTCAATCTTCAAATAATGAAATATCTATTCAAAACAATTCTTCAAAAAATATTTCAAAAAAGAATGCTAAAGAAAATTCAATAAAAAATCATTCTCATTCTCAATCTACTTCAAATTCATTATATTCTTCAAATAAATCATCACAAATAGCAAAAGGATTGCCAAACTTAGGCAACACATGCTATCTTGCATCTCTTCTTCAATGCATGTCTTCTATCATCACGCAAAAACCATCTTTATTCAAAAAACAAACATCTTTGAAGAACACATCTTCTCGTGTTATAAGTGTTTGTAAACAATTGGCTAAAGATGGAACGGCAGTGCGTTCATGGGTCCCATCTCTTATTGACAAATGGGAAAATTTCTGCAACTTTGGCAGCAGACAGCAACAAAATGTTACTGAGGCGTTTGAAAATCTTCACAGACTTCTTCAAAAAGATGAGTTGATAAGCAAGGACACCTTCAATCCTGTTTTTATCACTCATATCAAATGCCAAAAATGCCAACAAATCACATCAAACTTCAATGAAATTTGTAACAATGTCGTTATCAATTCTTCCTCGACTCATAATGGACTATCTTCTCTCTTTGCAACTGAAGTTTTGGATGGAAAGAATTGTGTTTATTGCAATAAATGCAACTAAAAATGCTGTGCTGCGAGATGGGAGGAAATGGCTGCATTTCCAGAGGTGCTAGCCCTCTGTCATGAATGCACTGATGTTGCTAGTTCTGCTCCTTCAAGAACAATTCTAATAGAAACAGATCGTGTTAACCAGCGCACTTTCTGCAAAGGGTTTTCAACAGAAAGAATTCAACATCTTCAAAAAGATAATCAGGAAACGATTATTTATCATCTTTCTGGACAAATACTATTTAAGCGTTTGGATCAAAGAAATGGACACTACATTGCTGTTGTAAAAAGGAAGAATGGACATGATATCAAATGGAATGTTTGCAATGATGCTGATATGACAGAATTTGATAATGATAATTGGAATTCATCATGGAATAATCTTCACTCACAAGGTTTCACTCCATCACTCTCATTCTATATCAAGGAAAAAACAAAACCAACACTGTCAACACTTCAATTTGGTGGTTCATCATCTTCTTCAGAAACATCAAATTTGAACACTTCAAATAACTTATCATCATCGTCAGCAACAACCACGACAACGTCATCTTCATTCATCACACCACCACATCGTTCAACTTCCATTCCTCCACTCTCTTCGTCAATTTCAACAAATTATGTATTGGAAGCACTGAAAGATAAAAGAAAGAAAACGGGCATCTTTTCTCCGAATGAAAAGAGATTGATCTTCAAGCCCAAGACGAAATTATGGAGTGAGTTCACAGAAGAAACAAACATCAAAGTTTCTCTTTCCCATTTCAACAAGCTGACAACAAACTTCTCCAAAGCGAAAAGACGAACGGATCTCTGCGGAATGTGCGAGAAACTCAACTATCTGGAGAATAAACTCAAATCTTCACAAAACAAAAATGGACTTTCTTCTGCTGAGTTTCATACACTTAAATTACTTCGTCAACACAGACTTGTTGCAGAAATGCAACGAAAACATTATCAATCTACTGTTGATAATCTGAAAGAGGGAGAAGCAGTCTTCGTCTTCGACTTCAAAGAGAAGTGGAAACTCCCTATCAGAAAGAACCAACTTCAACAGGAATTCTTCAACTATCAACAAGTTTCTCAATTCGCAATCATCTCTCTTCAAAAAATTAATAATCAACAAATAAAAAGAACATTCAACTTCTTCTCCGACTGCCTCTCGAATGATCACAGATTTGTTATTGAGTGTCTGGAATCTGTGATCAAAAGACACTTCTTCTCAGACACTCACACTTTTAAGTTCTTCTGCGATTCAGGTCCACACAACCGAAATCGCTTCCTTCTTCACTTCATCCTCTCCAAACAATCAAAACTTTTGAAAAAGAAAAACACTCAACTCAACTTCTTCGCTGAGCACCATGGAAAAAATATCTGTGATAGTGAATTTGGTGCGTTAGTGAATGCAATCGACAACAATCTTTCGACTGAACACATCACCACACTTCATGATTTGATCGACTTCTTCGAAAACAATATGAACACTTCGACATCAGCTTCTTCAACTTCTCAATCAAACATTTTCTCAACATCATCATCAAATTCTTCTCCATCATCATCAACTGTCAATGACTTTGAGCATGAGAGGTTCTTTGAAGAGTATGTACCATCTCAGCAAATTTCATGGCCATCGCTGTCAGTCCCTCACATGAAGGACTACTTGTATTTTGAGCGCAAAGGCTCATTTGTCTGTGCTTCAGCTGTTGGATATCTTCCTCAACGCTCTCTGGTTGCCCTCGAATCTTCGACAATGAAAGAAAAGGTTCAACGAACAAGGAAGTCATTTCACTCTGATATCACATCATCTAACTCTTCTCTTCTTTCTCAATCTTCTCAAGATCTTCTTTCAAGGAGATTTGAGCTTCTTCTTGACTCTTCTTCTATTAATGAATCTCAAAATTGTATTAATGGTGTCCCCTATTAAGAAACTAGTTGTTGTGTATGCTTAGCTGGCACTCTATCGGAAGGGTGCTGGACATGACTGTTCGTATTAGATATTGCAGCCTTCGGGCTGCTTTATCCGGACCTGGATACGACGAACAGCCTCCCAGGTGCACAACAGTTAGAATCCGATTGTTTTCTTGTGCTTTTTGTCCCTATAATGTCCCTATAATTAAATTGGTTATTGTCCCGCTTATATATGTATATATCGAGATTCATTAATAGATAGAGTTATGAGGGAATTCATAGATCTTTGAGTGAGGTTTTTGGAAGGGAGAGTTGACGAGAGTGTGAAATGTTGTTTTATCATTGTGTTTGTCTTTTTTCTTTGTTGGATTTGATCTTTTTGAGTCAAAGTGAGAGAAATATCAGAAAGGGGAGAGTGGATGGAAAACAGAGGGAAAATAGACAAGTTAGTTTTTGAACTTTTTATAAAAGTATTTTTTTTTGTTTGGAATTGTCTTTGATACCATGAATTTGTTGAAATAGTGCTATTTCTTCTTATATTTTTCATTGTTCAAAATTGTTGATATTTAGTTGATATTTGGTGATTGCTTTTATGATTATGTGATAGAATTATGTTTAATTGAATATTATTGAATCTGATTTGAAAATTTCTGACTGTTTTCAATTTTTATAATGATTAATTTCATGAAGTACTTTTTGTTTGTTTATGTCATTTTGATTGAAAACGATTGTTATTTTTTTAACGTATTTTTTTTCATTTCACTGATTTTCTATGAAATCTCAATACAATGGTAAATTGATGTTTGAAAACATTTAATGAAAGTGTTACAACAAAACCATCGATAGTTGTGAAATAAGAACCATTTAATTGCAAAATCTTTTCAAAAAAATTTTCAAAAGTTTGAATGAAAAAAGGATCTGACCCATGATCCGAATTTCCAAGGGGTCAAAAAGATCAAAAAAATAAGCGTTAAAGGGCGAAAATTGCAGGTAGAAGAATGCAGTTTTTTGGCTATTGATGAAGTTAAAATGGTGAAAACAATCATTTAATGCAAAAAAAAGACCCCTGAGGATTCTGTCATTTTGTGATCGCCATTGTTTGGACAAAGAAAAAGAGCTGATGCTCTTCAAATACAACGTTTGAAAAATCAAAAAAAACATTTTTGGCAAGAATGCACTTATGCGGACCTTTAATTTTTTGAAAATTTTTGCAAAAAAAAGAAGAATACGGGAGGAATCGAACCCGCATCCTTCTCGTCCTGTTCCAACACCCTAACCTGTTGTGCTATTACTACACCCCAAAGGGTTCTATTTTCACTTATTCTTTTATCTATATCTCTAACCCTAAATATTTAGTCCATACAAAACCTCACTTTTTTCATCAAAACCCTAAAAAGAAGATTCGAGGCACAACCCTACGACCTAAAACAACTTTTTAAAGAAGAATTTTGTGATAACCCTAACCCTAAAACAACTGCAATAGTCAGAAAAAGAATTCATTTAAACCTAATAAATATTATTATGGTTCTATGATCAAAAGGGTCCGTATATGTGCAATCTTTCCACATTTTTCTGACTCTTATCACGTATATAACAATTAGACAAACAATTTAAAATTTTCAGAAATTTGTTTTTTTTTTCATTAAATATTCAAAATTTCAAAAAGATATGGTTCTGATTAAAGCTGGAGTTTTGTTTCTTTCATTTTTTCAAAACTACTTGCTTTTCCAACTTTTTAAAGGTTTGCTTTAACTTTCTGTTTTTTAATGTTTGTTGTAGTGCTATTATTTCTCAAATATATTTTTTATTTACCATTTTTCTTATAAAATATGTCAAAATAAATTCAAAATTTTTTTATTTTATATTTGTACGTTCAGTGGTATCTAATTGTCACGCAATTAGCCTGTATTTATCTTGCGTTGCAGCTTCATTGGAAAAGTTTTTTTTTTATTGGGGAATTCTTCAGATGCTGCTTTCAAGCGAACATATTTTCTGGCACTGATTAAGTTCACTCTGCTGCTCGTGCGCCAACAAGACGAATGAAATATCATTCATTCATTCATCTTCTTGGCGAGTTGCAGCTATTATTGAAGAAGTGGCATATTTTTAATGTGAAAGTGCTTTCACAGCGCGTTGTGGCTAATGCAATGAGACGGGGAATTCAATTGTTTATTGGCGGAAGACAGCTGCGAAAGAGCAAGAAAATCTAAAGAATGCTTCGATTGGATGCAGGACAAGGGAGATATTTGTTACAGAAGCTGAACTGCAAAGAAAGGAAACGACCGAGAACTAAAGAAGGAGGAGAGATAAAGGAATGAGAATAGAAAGGGGCAGAATAGAAAATCAGAAAGGTTATTTTGTTCAATCTATTTAATAAAATCATTATATTTTTTTTATCAATTTTGAACTAAATATTTATAATTTGAAGGCCATTTCATGATTTTATTTTATTTTTCTTCTGATTCAGATGCAAATAACATTAACACATGGCTTATTTTGACGAAGCAGACGCGTCTGGTGAATATGCTAGTCTCAGAATTGCGAGCAGAAAACAGATGGTGCGGCGTTGGTGTGCGTCAATTTGGTTGGTGATAAGCTGAAACATAGCGTGCCGAGAGTTGACAGTCGAAGAACAAAATGCAGGAGTCGATTGGGCTGTTTGAGCAGAAGATGCAGGAGCAGCGGCAGAACCTGGCGCGGATGCGGGAGTTTGATAAGCTACGAAAGACAGTGCGGACAGCTGGGGCAGCAGAAGGGGTGTCGACGACGCTGTTGCTGCTGAAGCCGCGGGGGGGGGGGGGGGGGGGGGTTCTTTAAGGAATCGGAGCTTTCGCGTGTGACGACGGTGCAGAAGAAGATGATTGTGGGGGAAGAGTTCAAGGTGTCAGTGATGCTGCGGGAGGACGAGAAGGAGCGGGAGCGGAGGGAAGGTGCAGTGAAGATGCGGGAGGTAAGGCGGGGGCTGAACCGAAAGATGGGAGAGAAGAACGCGAAGAGAAGGGCGATGGAGATGAGCGAGACGATGCTTTCGAGGCAGATGAGAGAAGAGGCAAGGAAAGAAATCTGCAGAAAAAGAAGATGAAATGAAGAATGTGGTAAGGAGATCTTTGGATTTTCCAAAAGAAGATGAGAAGATATCAGAGAAGGAAGGAAGAGCAAAGAATGAGAGAGATGGAGGCTAGTGGAGTTTGGAGATCATTTCTGCGGGAAGGAAGTGGGAAGGAGGTTATTGCACGCAACAGCGAGAAGTTAAAAAGAAAAGACATCTCTGTATCCAAAGGGTGACAGTCTTGTTATAAGTTTTTCGGCAGAAGATGGAGGAGCTGACGGAACAAAGGGATTCCGCTCAGCTGGACTCTGGATTCGGAGCTTGGACTTCGATATGAGGAAGATCATTAGGCTTTGTCTTCTCCATCGTTTCTAATGTTTTCTATTGGATTTCTATCTTTTTTTCTGAGTGTCATCACCATCATCAGCAGCAGCAGCTTCAGAAGTGCCTTCTCCTCCTATTAACTCGCAGATGTTGTCGGCTCTTTGGACAAGAGGTGCAATTCAGAACGGAGGAGGTGTTCAAACGGCGTGAAGTTTACTGTGGCAAATGAGTTTACAATCGTTTTGAAGCCAGTTTCCTCATTCTACGAGGAAGACACACTGCGTTGCATGGAAGACTATCTGACAGATGCTGTGGTGAAGATTGTGGAAGAACAGAATGTGACGTGTATAAATACAGAAAGCTAGGTCTATTCCGAATAACAGCTGATTTTGAGGAGAATGAAATTGACAGCATGAAGTTTCAGATTCTGAAGCCAGAGAAGAAGTCGTGGATGAAGAAGCTCGTAAAGAAGATGGTGGCTCAAGAAGACAGAGAGCAGACGAAGGAGACGCGCGGGCAGAGACTGGTATGTTGCAAGATGGGATTGGAACAAACGTAGAAGTGGAAGATGCGAAGGATAAAGAGTTGAGGAAGTGCTTCATCACAAATTAGAATGAGCAGCTAGGTGAGGGGAGCATATCTTGAAGAAGGCTGAATAATTTCTTTGCACTGGAGAAAAGAGGAAATAAATATACGAGTAATCGATTGAGTCAATGAATGATAAAAGGAAGAAAAAGAAAAGAAGAGACGGAGGAGGAGGATGGGTATATGGCTTGGCATCTGAGGGATTGGCATAAAAATTGGCATCATGGGCGAAACGTGAACAATTTTGAGAGCGATGAAAGTTACACAACAACAGAAGCAGCAAATACAGATGAAACAGATGGATCTTCCTTCTTGTAAAGTCACAAAACATATTCAGTTGAATATTATTCAATTTTCGAGAACGAAAAAGACGAAATTAACAATATCTGCTAATTATGATCGCTGCTGAAGAAGAAGAAGAAGAAAGATGAACAAGGGATGCGAGAGTTGGGAGGGAAGGAGAGGAAGGCGCGTCAGCAGCGTTCGTTATACAGAGGAAGTTTGAAGGGAGAAACGGAGCAGATCAGAAGAGAATAAGATTAACATCTTCCGATACTCACAACATGTGTGGAATACTTAGCGCGTCTGCCACAATGGCTCTCAGCACGTGTCAACGCAGCTGCTTCCGTCTGGTTCTCAACATGTGATGGACTTGTTTTGGAAGCTTAAGAGTCGAGAGCAGACGAAGAAGATTCCGTTAGTGAATATTGAGCGCACGCTGTATATTTCGTGTGCGTAGTTGGATGTGCACACGAACCTGTTTTATGCGCTGAATGAGAACTTGATTGTTTACGACGACATACTCACTGTTAGTGAGAAGTGTACGACGAATGACTAGCTAGTTTTAGGTGCGGACCCCCTTGTAAAGTTCTCTAACCTACACGGTTTTTCGCATTGTCTGGAAGGATACAATAGAAGAGAGTATGGAAAGCTTTGTGGGGTTGGAATTTTGCGACAACACAGACCAGTTACTGAAGAATGCGACAGAAGCAACAGAGGAAGAGCGGGAAATGTATACATCTCAGGATAAATCGGTCTGCATTGGATTCTTAGCTGTTTGTGTTGAATGGGGCAGATACGTCGGTAAAGAAGTCTATCATATGGTTAAATAGAATTGCGAATGAAAAGAAGACACAATTCATATCACAGGAAAAAGAGTTTGAAGAAGAGAGAAAGTCAGGCACACCATGAGAAGCAAGATTTGCGAGAACAGTGAGTGAATACAGCTATATTCTGGATTATTTGGCATTTTTTAATGCAAGACAACCTGGATTTTTTAAGATGAGAAAAGACAGAAAAGCAGAGATTTTGAAGGAGGAGGAGGAGGAGATTTTAAACTCAGCGAGAGTAATGAACAGAATTTCAGGTGGATCAATGTAGGTGATGGAGAAGATTGGAATAGATGTTTGTGTTGATTTTCTTTTGATTAAACAAAGAAATATTATTATTATTATTTTATTGACTTTTATTTTAACTTCATATTCTAATTATATTTCAAAACTTTTGACTTTGAACTTTCTTTTTTATTGTGAAATGTGATTTTTTTTTGAAGGATTTTTGTGTTGATTTCAAAGGTCATTTTGTGAAAGTGCTAATTGACAACCTGCAGCGGATCGCTCACTGAACAACTTTGGAAGAAAAATCATTGAGACGCTTTATCTTTCTAGTCTGATTGTACTGGCGCAATCAATAACCAATATGTTCTGATCAAGAAGTGATAAAGGTGCAATTCCTGACTTGATAAAGTTTGTCATATTTTTATCATATTGTTTTCATTATTTTTATCATATTTCTTGTTATTTTTTATTTTAACTTATTCAAACTCTCATTTTCATTTTTTCAATCAATTGATGCAAAAAGATATGAGCCATAACTTTTCACGTTTTATTTCATTTATCTTCTTCTAAGCGTGTGCAATGTTTCTTTTTTACGTGCTCTTTCCAGCATTTCTGTCGTCATTGGAATCAGAGCTGACGAAAAAGACTGAACAAAAAGCCATTTCCACCACACTATCTGCTACAACAGATATTTCTGTGATACAAGTAACTGTTCATTCCCAATACAACCAGATTTCCTCTCCTCATAGGCTGCTCAACATTTCTTCTCTTCATCCCCATCGCCTTCTTCATCTTCTTCTTTCTCAGATCAGCTATTCACCAATAGCTTCATCTCCACTTTGTTCGAGTTAGTAAAGCTCCCTTCATCCAAAAAATAAATATACTTTCATATTTCCAACAAAAGACATCTCTTTTTCCTCCACCTCCTATTATCATCTGAATTTATTTCTACCCCATCACCCTCCAGATCTCCTTCTCCTCCTCTCTTTTGCTCCAGTATTCCTCTATATCTGACATTGAATTCCAGCAAATGCTCTTTTTCCTCAAATATTCTCAATGTATGGTACATCTTCTTTGTGCAACATCACAAGCACAACCAGAGCTTCCACAAGCTATAAATATGTTGATTCTGACAGATCTTCTTCATTCTTCAAGTTTATAACAACATTCTTCTTCTTCTTTGATATCCTTCTCCCACTGAAAGAATATCGTACAGGAGGCTGCACTGCTCCACTCGCAGCATTCAATCACGTTTGATTCATTCATGCATTCTTCAATCATCCAAAATGACTCCTCATGTCTTTCTCCTTCCTTTGAACCCCAAAGTGCTTTATTCCTTCTCCCACGCGCTGCAAACCATGTTTCAGAAGAATTTCATTTGATTTCTATTGTTTCCATTCAGCCAACAAGTTTTCAATAACTGATGAATCATCAAAGTTTATCATTTGGGCATGACAATTGTTCAGTCCGGCTGCGAGTGTCAGGGCATACGGGTTGGGGGAGCCTTCCTTTGCATCATACCTGAACGAATGGATAAAAATGAATTTAATGAGAAGAAGAGGAAGAGGAAGAAGAAGAGGAAGAAGGAGAGGAAGAAGAAGAGGAAGAAGAAGAAGAGGAAGAAGATGGTGATGATAAAGATGAGGAAGAGGAGAAAGAAACATGTAATGATTGAAATCTCCAAAAGAGAATTTATGTAAAAAAGCCAAAGACAGCATTGGGAATGAAAAATTGACAGAGATTCCAAGATGCAAAAAGAGAAATGATTATTATCAAAGTTTTAAAAAAAGGAAAAGAGATCAATAAAGCAGCGTGGTTGATTGAGAAAACAAGTTATAAGAAAAGATCTCCAAAAAGAGGATTATTGAAGAATCTGCTTGCAAAACGGTTGAATGCGATAGTGACGCGCCAAAATGATGAATGCTTTAGATTTGGAAGGGAAAATACTGAAAACGGATTTCAAACATTCTCCAGAGGTTTGTTATTATTATTTTTAATTTACAAAATGATTCTTTTTTTTACATTCAGGATACAAAAAGAATTGGAGATCGCACGACAAAGAAGAAGATTCGACAGAAGCGACGAAAAAGGAGAATGTGAGAAGAACTGATAATGGAGAAGGCGAAGATGCTGCTTATTTCGAACATTCCTGACATTTTAGCTGTTGAGAAGAATAGTTTCAGAGGAAGGATGATTTAAATGAGCAAAGGAAAGTTAAAGTTGAAAATGAGGAAAAGGCAATTAATTAAAGAAGTTTTGCAATATGTTATTATTTTACATGGATTAAAGAGGAAAGATTGAGTTGAATAAATAACAGTGTTGATGTTGATTGTGCTATCGATCCAAACAAAATGCTCACATTCACCTCTATCTCACTTTCACAGCTGCTGATGAGGTCCTTTGCCACTCTTCCTTAAGATTCTCCTTCTGACAATGATCCATTAGCATTAAACTTGTTCCTATCAACCTCCTTCTCTTCGCGGTTGCTCTTCACAACAGCAAATAACAGATTGCAGGGAGCGAGGAGCAATCCGCTGAACATGAGAGCCATGCTGTCAGGTGTGTGGTTGACTTGCGCGCTGTTGAGCACAGGGACGAAGAGTGGGGAAGGGTAGTGAGCGGGGATGCCGTGGAGGGTGCATCCGCGGTTGAGGAACCACAAGGAGGAGGCGGGGAGGAAAGCATCGCCAGGCCAGAGGGAGGGGATGGAGAGGCTGTTGTTGGCGAATTCGCAGCGGTCGATACGGATGCTGCCTGCAGTTGCAGAGAGTGCGCCCAGCTGTACGCCAGAGATGTTTGTGTCTTTGTGGACAGCTGTGATGCTCTGGCAGTGGATGAGAGAGGTATTCCATTCGCAGACACTCTCTTGTGCCTCTTGTACATATTGTACATCTGATGCATCTGGCTCAATGGTCACTCTGCTGCTGTTGCTGCTGCCGTATAAAGAGTTGCTGGCGGAGACTTGTAGCGGTTGTGGGGCGCCCGCATTTATTGAGCAGACCTCGAGTGTGATTGAAGGGAAATAGCAGAACAGGGCTGCACGCTCAAGGGTAGAGTGAGCTTTGCTCTGTGAGATGGTGCAGTTTGTGAGACGGCAGTGAAGAAGGAGAACATCATGCTGAAGAAGCTTGTTGACTTATTTAAAACAGAAAGATGAAAATAACACGCTGAATCATTCAGTGGATAAATAGTGGTGATGAGATGCTCAACAAAGTTGCTGACGTCATAGTCGAATAGGAGCACAGGCGAGGCAGCACTGAGGGAGTAGAGGTTGGCATCGGAGAAAAAGAAATAGGAATCAGGGAGAGCACGAAGAGCAGGGCAGGTGAGGTGGAGGGAATGTTCAGATATGTTGGAGAGGTGAAGGGTGCCTCAGCAAGAACAAAGATGGGTGGAGTTGAGGCGGACGAGCTGGTCAGCCGCGGAAAAGAGGAAGGAGGACACAGCTAGTTATCCGTCGAGGAGGAAGAAGAGGGAAGAGTGGGCTGATCCAGAGGTATTTTTCTATTGAGCGGCAGATGCATAACACATTTGTGGAGATGGAAGCGCAGGGGGAAGGCAGGGAGCCGCACTGGAGTGCAGAGGAGCAGGTGTCCTAATCGACGAATATCTGGTGTGCGCTGTGGAAGGTGATGAAGGGGAGGAGGTCTGCATCGAGGTTGGGGTCGGTGGGAGGAGTGGAAGGAGAAGTGGATGTTGAAAATGAGAGGGTGAGGTGTGAACATATGCAGCCAGCGCGAATCCGCTGAGTTCATCGATGGTACTGAGATCGGAGTTGGGTATATTCCAGTTGAAATGGGCTGTATCAACCACTGCCAACAGCATGGTGGCCAACACAAATACGATTTTATCTTTTTTTTATCACAAATGACAAACACCACGTTCTCGAAGGCAAACCGCCTCGCCGCCTCCTCTTGCACAGCTGCAATCTTTACGTATCCCACGTCTCCGCTCCCCTTCTCTCCACCCGCAATCGCACACCCGCTGAACTCCACCACGCTGCTGATCTCAGTGCACTTGATCTGTGAAAACATTGCACAAGCCGCTTTGCCCAGTGTTTCTTCTTCGCACAGCACCAGCCTCCAAGAGCGGATCGCTATCAGCCCGAAAACCATCCTCTCCACTTTCTAAAAGAACCCATGCATCCTCAAATCAACGTTGAAACTTAACCAAGCAGGGCTGTTGAAGAATTTAATGAAATTATATCACATATCTGTATTGCTTTTAAAGTGATTTGCGAAGAGGAAGAAATAGCACAGAGAAATATATTCAGAAAAATAGTTGAATGGAATGTTTACCAAGCAACTGAGGCAATGCCAAAAAGAAGGACAGAGCATGAGAAAGATGAGATCATTAGAGTTGTAGGCTTTAAAAGTGAAAAAAATGAAAATTCCCCAATTTCCTTATATTTATTTATTATTTCATTGCAATTTATTTTAAAATTGTTTGTCAATTTATTTTAATAACTTCTTCAAAGTATTATTTGCTTTTATAGAAAAATAAACAGCAAATATTTGTATGTCTGATAAATATCTTGTTATGCTATCACATTTTCTATATGTGTTAATGTGAATTGTTTCATTTCAACAAAAGTTTTATGATCTTCAAAATTGATTTTTAAATTTCTTTGTAATAACATCATAAAACAAATATTTATATAAAAAATTGATAAATTATGAATTGTGATTATTGTTGACATGTTTGAAAAACCAGTAAACTTTTGTTTTGTTGTGTTTATTGAATTATCGATGTTTTCCAATAAATTTTTTATGTTTTTTTCAAAATAAGTTACAAAAACAATTGTTAACAAATTTAAATGAACAAATAAATTATGTTAGCAATATATTAATGTATATTTTTTCATTATTTTACAAAAATATTTTCGATTCAACCCCACCCTTAATGAAAATTTTTTATGATCAAACGTCGGAATTTTTTATGATATCAAAAATAATCACCCATATTTTAAGATCACAAAAAACTTTTCAGAAGTGCATAATTTTTGATATGAAAATGCCTGAAGTCAAGTATTTTGTCCCAAGTTGTTTCATTTCTTTATGTCATTTAGGTTCATATGAATTGAGGGAATAATAAAGTTAATTGTGAAAATACAACTTCAACGGTTGTTGATATAATTCCATTGTCCACAGTTGCTGAAAGTGTCCATCATTATTAACACCAACTGTATATTTTTGTACATTAACACTCATCATTGTGCTAGAAATTTTGATTTTTAAAAAAATAACTTTTTTTGGAGTGTGATTATCAAATACTTGAAAAAAGATCACTTTCCAAGATAACTTCGCGAACATGAAAGTCCGCTTAGTATAGTCGGTAGAATATGAGACTGTCACTCTCATGGCCCGGGTTCAATTCCCGGAGTGGACGTATATTTTTTCATATCGATATTTTATTAGAATTTGACAAAACAAACTTTTAGATTTTTCATTTGTGAAGCTTTAAATGAAAATGAATCAGAGTTGTATATTTTTGTTGTTTATGTCATTTTTTTTTCTTGATTTGTTTGATCGATTATTTATGATTGAAACGAATATATTTTATCTATCTTGAAACAGAATTGATCAATTCAAATTGATTCAATTAACTGAAAATTCATAATAGCCATTTCTGTGAATGAATGAATCATTTTCAAAAAATAAATTGTGTTCACACGTTTTTGTCTCTATCTTTCTCTCTCAAATTTTTGTAATTTTTTTTTTTATTTTTTTGTCAAATTTTCAGATATCCTTATCTGCTTGATTCCTTGTAGAAAAGTGCAACTTGAAAGATAAACAATGCAATTTGTCTTCACGAAATAACTTTTTGCTCGAGTGATTAAATCGATGTTTTTGCACAATATGGGGCAAAATTATAGGTTTTATGAAAAAATCAAAGATTTGTTCCAGACTTTTTTTGCAATATTATGATAATTATTCTGACATTTTCTTGCAATATAAAATATAAAAATATAAAAAATCGAAAAAAATCTTTGAAAGAACTGTGTGGAACAAAATTCAGAAAGCGATAAATTTCGTCCCATATCGAAAAATCGAATTCAAAAATTATGTTTACAACGATTATTTTTTAAAAAAAAATTCTGTCTTTTTTAAACTATTAATTTTAATGTGTTAATGAGTTGTTTAAAACAGAAGCTGAATGTGATTTAGTTAAATGAAAAGAAAAACTGCAAGAAAATATTTAAAAAATCTTGTGGGGGACGTCTTTTAAAGTGGATTTAGAAAAGTGATTGTAATAATCTAACGTCTCCTCATAAATACTATGATAGCATTACTCTTCATTATCAACAATAATAGGCTGGGCATAGAGATCCGGAGAAGATCCTGTAAGTTGAATTGTTTGATATTTTTTGATCTGCTTGTCCATGTATGATTGCAATTCCAAAAACGTCGAGTGTGGCTTTTGTTTGAGCAGTTTATTGAAGTTGTATGTGAAGACTCCCGCTTCAGTTCCTTCAAACACTGTTTGCTTGGCCGTCTGGCTGTCCTGAGCTGATCCCACACACACCACATTCATTGGAGGAGTGAGGCCGTGTGCATCCTTCGGCAGGGACTGGTCAAAGTTGAACATCGTTCCTGAATGGCAGCAGTCGGTCAGAAGCACCACACGCGTCTGCGGGTACTCTTTGCTTGTAATCAGATCAAACATGCAAGTATCATCTACAGTCTCGTTCGTGATGCCCTGAACAGGAGAAATCTTCGGCACATTCGCTCCTGTCGCCTTCTTCTTTCTCGTTGAGTCGTAGAACACCAGCACCTCGCTCAGCCCGTCTGCCTCCTTTCCAGTTGTATCTGGCACTTGTGTGCCGTGGCCTGAGAAGAAGCTCACCAGCTCTGTCTCCACATTGTCCAGCAGCCAGTCCATCCATCTGTAGTATTCGTGCGGAGTGGCATCGCAGAAGTACACAACGTGATACCCGCGTGACAGGAACAGCTCGCTCATCAGCACCGCATCGCCCAGCGGGCCAGACTCGAGTGTGTGGGGCAGGTCTTCATACGGGTTGATGAACAGGGCAGCGCAGTGGTTGATGTAGATGTTCGGTGGGATCTGGTCTCTGGTGATACGTTCCAGGTTGATCGCACCCATCGCATCCAGCTGCTGCAGGTACTTCTTGTACTTGCTGTTGTATGGCGCAGGTTTCGCCAGCTCGGCACAGAAGTCTGCCCAACGCAGTGCGGCTATCTCCTGTTCGGCCTGTGAAGGAATATCCTCATCTGGAATTGAAGTGATTGACTCAGGAGGATCTTCCAGAATAGTCGAGTCGATATCCTCAAGCTGAAGCTCGCCTTCTCCTTTCTCCAGCGTCACCACAATCTGGTCTTTATACAGATCTTCGTTCATGCTGGTCAGCTGAATTGTCTGGTACTTCTTGATAGCCGAGGCCATATACGACTGGAGCTCAAGGAATGTGGCTGCTGGCTTCTTTTTAAGCAATTCAACAAAGTTGTATGTGAAGATTCCAGTTTCTTTGCCCTGGAGCATCGTCTGCTTAGCTGTCTGGCTGTCAACAGCAGATCCCACACACACGACGCATGGGGGAGGCCTTGAAAGCTTTCCGTTTTCTGGCTTCTGGTCCATGTTGAACATTGTTCCAGAATGGCAGCAGTCTGTCAAGAGCACAACACGAGTCTGAGCGTACTCTTTGTTTGTAATCAGCTTGTACAGCACTGTGTCAGAGATGGTTTCCTCTGTCACTCCTTCGATGGCCTTCAGCTTCGGTACCGCTCCTCCCTTCGCTTGCTTCTTTCTTGTTTCGTCGTAGAACACAAGCACTTCGGACATTCCGTCTGCTTCCTTTCCAGTTGTGTCTGGAATCTGAGTTCCGTGTCCAGAGAAGAATGACACAAACTCAGTCTCCACATTGCTAAGCAGCCAATCCATCCATCTGAGATATTCTCTTGGCGTTGCATCGCACAGATACACCACACGATATCCTCTTGAAATAAACAGCTCTGCCATCAGCAATGCATCGTTGATTGGTCCCATGTCCAGAGTGTGTGGAAGATCTTCATATGGATTAAAGAACAGAGCAGCACAATAGTTAATTGTAATGCTTGGAATCTGTTCTCTCTTAATACGCTCCAAGTTAATTGCTCCCATTGCATCCAATTGTTGCAGGGATTTCTTATATTTACTGTCATATTCATATGGCTTTGACATAAATGTAGCAAATTTCGCCCAACGCTTCATTTTTTCTAATTTCTCAGTTTCAGTTTCTTCATATGTTTCAGGAAGTGCTGTAGGTGGAACCCATGCTTCCTCTTCATCCAGCTTTGAAAAAGTGTTATCATATTTTGCGAAATCTTCCTGTGCTTGCTTGGGTGGCTTCATATGATGGTGATGACAATGTGGTCCGTGCGGTCTATGAAGATATTGCCAAGCACCTCCTCCAATTTTTCCGCTTGCCTGATTTGTCCACATTCCCATCTTTCCACCTCCTACACTTGCTGCGCTAGAAGAAACACTCGAAGAAGATGAACCGCTTCCCCATTTTGATCCAGAAGATGGAGTTGAGGAGCAACTTGCAGCAGTGGATGAAGGCTTCTTACTTGATGATGGGGGTGCAAATTGAGATTGAGATGAAGAATATTTTGGATTAGTTGCGCTTTGAACAGTTTGTGTGGGGTATGGCTTTGTTGGGCCCATTGAAGAACTGCCGTGAGTCGAAGAACTTAATCCAGAAGTTTTACTTCCTGAAGCTATCGGCATAACTTGTGTTGCTTGCAATGCTTGGCTAGGAAGTTTGGTATTTCCAAAATGAGAAGAGGAATCAGCGCTGTCGATTATAACAGTCAGGCTTCCGGACTTAAGTCTGATCACATTTGTTGAAGGGAGTGAATTTAGAAATGGTGATAAATCAAGATCCACCGAATCTAATTTTACTGAATATGTAACTTTAATTCTATCTTTAGTCATAACATCAATATGCAGGATTGGATTTGAAGAAGGCATATTAAATATGAATCCCTCATTCCAAGTTGCTAAAAAATAAGTCATTGAATTGAAGGTATAGAAAAAATAAATCATTTTTTAAATATCAAATAAATAAATGCAAACGATTAACTCCAACTTTAGTTGTGGAAATATATTTTTGAGTTCCGAGCTTGACGACACAGAAAGGGTCGCAAACAGCAGCTTGGCGCGCAGGAGCTAATCCTTTTCCAGAAAGAAGTGTTACTTTAATTTTTTCCATGATTTTCACGAAAACTTTTGAACTTTAACTCCGAAGTCTTCAAATCACAAACGGATACCCTTAATACATTGACAAAACCTGATCGTTTTTTTTCAAATATTTCCGGAATGTTGCAATAATTACTCCATGTTCACATTCGAATAGCCGAACCAAACGCCATATAAATTCGTTCCAATAATGAATATTTTTTCTTAATAACAAAACCCATTAACTATTTTTCAAGTTATGGAAATGCTTAATTCTTTGAAATATTTGGTACAAATAAAAAATATTTATTTATAAATATGCTTTTCAATATATAATAAAGAAAGTATCAAATGGTATATCAAAAAACAGTTTTATTTTTAAAGTATAAATATATTTAATTTTTTTTTGCATATTAAATCATTATCTATGGCATTCATATTCATAGTTGTTGTAAATTAACGTGCAAACGCATTTATTGTATCTTTAAAAGCGATAAATGCTTCTGAAAATTTCATTGATAATAAAATTGCCTAAATTAACGACATTTTAAAAAGACAAAAAAGTGACTTTATAGAAGAATATTCTTTATTCTCTTTTCATCATTCTTTTTGTTTGATATATGTACTCTTCATGGTGATAATTTGGTGCATGATAAAGCTCTTCTTTCTTTACAGTGAGAAGATTGTCTTTATTGTCTGAACAAAATTATTTTTGAAATTTCACGTTATTTCAATTCCACAATGAAAAAAAGGTTAAATCCATTTTGAAAAATTATTCAGAGTATTCATTTTATTGCAAAGTTATCTTTAATTCTTTGTTTTTCATTTTTTCCTTCAATCCACTTCAATTTTTAAAAAGTTGAATTTCACACTCTACGAAATGCTAAAGTTGTCTTTTTAATTTTCATCATTTTCGTTCCCCTTCCCCCTTTAAAAGTTTCAATTCATTTTTATAACTAACGCTTAATTATTGTTTTTTTTTCATTATGTTTTTCATAAGCAGCAGTTTGAGAATATTCAATTAAGCATTTTTTCTTCTCTTGATAAATCAGCTGATGTGCACGACACAACAGATAAATATTTTCTGATAACGATTTGGTATTTGTATTGCTTCCTTTTGAAACAAATCTTCTTTGATTTTCTGTTCTTATTTGCATAATCAAAATCAAAAAATAAAATAAAATAAAAATAAAAAGTTAAGAAAATAAAAAAAAAAAAAAAAAAAATAAAACAATAAAAAATAAAAAAAGATGAAAGAAATGCAGTTAAAAGCAATGGAATCAATTCTCGATGAGTTGAAACTCTTTCGTCTTAAAATACAGTATTTTCAAAAACGATAAATTATCAATTTGGATGAATTATTTTTTTGTTGTGTTCACAGAGAAATATTTCTAAGATTGACATTTTTGAATAATTGAAATTTTTCTTTGAGATAATAAAATTATATTAGATTTTTGATCGCGAACAAAGAAAAAACTTGGCTTATACCTTTTGCAGTGGGGAAATCCACTTTTGTAAATGTCAGATGCATTGAACAAAGAAATTCAAGATGAAAAAATACAGGTTGATGATTTATCCGAGGACTCATTGAAAAGAAGTGAAAACTGTCATTCAAAAGATATCCAACGACAAAATGAAATGGAAATCGTTGAAGACAACCAGGGAAATTATAATGATTTTTCTGAAGATTCTCAGAAATCTGTTTTCTTTTTTCGACCTGCTTCAATTCCAGAATCAATAAAAACAAAAAATCAAAAAAAGGACATTGCCATTGCAATTGTTCTTCTTATATTGGGAATAATTTGCGTTTCTATTGGGCATGCCTATGGAATCTTTTATTTTTTTTTAAATTTCTAACTTATTTCTTTTTTTGTTTGAATTTTATTAATAATATGTTCAGAATTAGCTTTTTGGCAAATGGTTGGATTTGGGGTTTAGTGATTTTTGGATTTGGAATTTTATTGATTATTCCTGGGATATATAAAACATTTATTATCTGTAAAAGAAGAAAGGATGATGAAGACGACTTGTTTGATTTAAAAGAATAGAGTTTTGTACTTTTTGTATTATTTGAGCTGTGCAAAATAAATGTTTTATTGAATTTTGAATGACATTTCTTATTATGCAAATGAAATGAAAACAGCTAAAAAAAAATAGGTAATCAAATTTGAAAAGAATATTAAAAAACAAGAATAGCAACATATCACAAAAAGAATGTTTGAAAAAACAAATTTGAACAATAAAAGAGAAAATTACTAACATACAAAATCGGTGCGCCATTGCAAAAACTGTGAGAAGAAATTCCGCAATTCAACAAAAATCAATTTTTTGATTAACACTAAAAAGAATTAAATATAAATATATAAAAAGAAACATTTTAAATGCTGGAGAAAAATTCACAAAAATTAGAAATGCCTTCAATCCAGAAACAAAGGCAGTGCAACATCAAGCTTTAACTTGCGCCCCGATGAAGTTCTGAGCGGGAAGCAGCTGCGAAACGACACGTCAGAAGGGAAAGAAAGAGGCTGCAGCAGACAGGAAAGGTGAGACAGAGGAGAAGATTCGTATGGTGATGAGTTGTGCATTGCAGACGGGGAATGGATGGAAGAATGAGACAGCGACGAGTCTGAGTCTAAATCAGCATCTGAGTCCATGTCGCTGTTGAATTCGCTGAATGAGTCCGTCTCTGAGTCTGCTTCTGCCAATGCGTCTGTATCTGTATCTGCATATGTGGCTGTGGTTGTAGCTGTGGCTGTGACTGTCTCAGTGTCTGTGATTGGACGCTCTGCATTGTTTGCACTGTTTGCACTGTTTGCACTGTTTGCACTGTTTGCACTGCTGTCATTGATTCCATTGCCTTCGTTGCCCTCTGCAATAAAAGAAACATCAGAAGAAGAAGGAGGAGGAGGAGAAGAAGAAGATGATGATGACGACGATGAAGAAAGCATCAATCTGTCTGCCCCAAACGCAACACTCTCAGAAGCAACAGAAGCAAAAGTAGAAGAAGCAGCAGAAAATGCAGCTGTTATTCCATCTGTGTTGTCTATTGCTGCTTGTCCCATCGCAGATGCTGATGTGAAATTCGGCATGTCACAAGGGAAGCTGTCAACAGCATCTGCAGAAGGGCAGTTGTTTTCATTATTGCCATTCTCGAGAGAAGCAGTAAACTTGTCTGGAATGGGAGAAGGGAGTCTGGTGAGCTCAGGAGGAGCAGAAGGAGCAGGAGACAAGGAAGGAGATGGAGGCTGCCCATTCAAAGAGAGAGGAGCCTTCTGTTGTTCTGCCTGTGCATCTGTGTCTGTGTCTGCGTATGTGGCTGTGCTTTTGCGAGTGGCAGTGTTTGAGCCAGGTGTCGTTGAGTGTTCTGTGGGGGGAATGTTGTGGTGGGGCATATGACGCAGGAGATGCAGGGGCTGAGTGGGATACGGGTGAGAAGAGAGAGAGAAGAGGATCTGCTGCGAAGAGGGCTGTGCCGGTGGCTGGAGTGGAAGCTGACTCTGTTGCTGCTGATGGCTCTGTTGTTGTAACTGAGGAGGAAGTTGAGGGAACTGAGGCAGAGGATAATTATGCAGACTGTCTGAAGGGTAAGGAAGCACTTGGAAGGCTTGTGGGGTGAGGGAGGTGTGCTGTGTGGCTGGCTGAGGCAGAAGGTGTGATTGTGATTGTGGTTGCAGCTGTGATTGTAGTTGTGGTTGTGGTTGAAGGTGTGTCTTGGATTGCATATGGAGCTGAGTCTGCTGCTGAGACAAGGAAGAAGAAGGAGGGTTTGAGCGAGGATGGGAATGAGATTGAGAAGAGGGACTGTTCTGGGCATTGGACTTGGAGTCAGAAAGAGTGTTGGTTTGGAGGTGGGGCTGATGTTTGTGTGAATGATGATGAAAAGAAGATGAAGAAGAGGAGGAGGAGGAGGAAGAAGAAGAGGAAGAAGAAGAGGAAGAGGAAGAAGAAGATGGATTATGTGGCTGAAGTGCTTGGGGCACTTTCTGTAGGTAGAAGAGAGAGTTAGCGGGTGTGATGTTGAGTGGGTGTGTCTCCTGGTCTGGAAGATGTGGTGGATGAGAAGGATGGATGGTTGAAAGAATAAATAAGAGGCAAAGAATAAATATATAGATATAGATATAGATAGATACAGATACAGATACATATACAGATACAGTTACAGTTACAGTTACAGATATAGATATAAATATAAATAAATATATAGATACAGATACAGATACATATACAGATATAGATACAGATATATAGAAATAAAACAATTATTTACATGAGTTAAAACAATAATCATAAAAATATAAAAGCAAAAGAAAAAAGAAAATAAAGAAACAGAAAAAAAGCAAAGTGAAGAATTATTCAGCTCCACAGCAGGAAACACCCAACACGTCGCACAAACCTCTTTTGCACAAAAACTCCCACACTTCAGTCACTTTTATTCTGCCGACGTCTCTTCTAAGTGGCACCTCCTCTTTAGGCGGGGCAGTGAAAAAGGGGTGTTTCAGGGCGTCGGCACAGGAAGGGCGAACGAAAGGGTCAGAATTCATCAGCCAGAGGAGAAGGTTGATGCAGCTCTTGCTCAGAGGAGGAGGGTTCTGAGAGGTGTTTTGAGAGGGGGTTTGAGGGGGGATTTGAGGGGGTTTGCGCATATTGCTGGAGAAGAAAGAAAGAAAGAAAGAAAGAAAGAAAGAAAGAAAGAAAGAAAGAAAGAAAGAAAGAAAGAAAGAAAGAAAGAAAGAAAGAAAGAAAGAAAGAAAGAAAGAAAGAAAGAAAGAAAGAAAGAAAGAAAGAGAGAGAGAGAGAGAGAGAGAGAGAGAGAGAGAGAGAGAGAGAGATAGGGAGGGAGGGAGGGAGAGAGAGAGAGAGAGAGAGAGAGAGAGAGAAAGAGAAGATAGTAAAATATAAGAAAAGTCAGATGATTCATTGGAAATATGAGCAAAATGAAGCATACTCAATCAGCTCCATCAAATTGTTCTCTTGAGTGAATGGATGGCTGAACAGACAATAAAAATTGGTAATGTTATCATATTTGCAAAGGAATAGGAATAAATAGATGTTCATAAGTTTTGGGTTAAAAAAAACAAAAAACAAAAAATTTCAAAATATATTTATTTGAAAATGGAATAATGATTTTGATTCAAAACATACATAATTCGTTTCAAGAATTACGAAAAGTCCACAAAATAAATAAATACACATTATCTCTTCCTCTTTCTCAATAAAAAAAAAAAGACTAAACCAAACCGTCTAAACAGAAGGAAATACATAATAACTCCAAGAGAATAAACATCTGCCTTTTCATTGTATGGAGCCTTTGAAAACAAGACTTCAGGTGCCATATACAAAAGTGTACTAGTTTAAAAGTAAATTATCCACATATTCATGTAATTTCACACAAAAAAGAATAGAAAGAATAATTTTAAATGTTGAAAAGAGACAATCAAAAGTAATTTAATATGCATTAAAAGGCTCAAAATTTTGAGAAATTCATTTATTGAAAGAAAAAACGAATAAAAATTATTTTTTTCGCAGTTCATTTTCAATATAAAAAGAAAATTAAGTGTTTTCCTCTTTTCTCTAAAATATAAAAATACAAAATTCACATATTTCAAACCCGCATCTCGATTCTGCGAGAGAATCTTTGGTAAATTCACGTGACAATCCAAAATCTGTTATTTTACATTCAATTGTGTCATTGCTCTTTCTTTGCATAAGAATATTGTCAGGCTTTAAATCCCTGTGATATTTTAAAAAAATATTTTTCATTGATATAAAGCAAAAAGAAACTCAAACCTGTGTATGATATTGGCTCTGTGAAGTGTTTTGCATCCAGTGACTTTTACACATAACATAAAACAAATAAAGCAATCCATATGATACTATTTAAAAATCGAGATTGCATACGCAGCTGAAACATAATGCTTCGAACAATTTTTTCGGGAACTATATTTTCAGAACGAATAAATGAGGTAAGGGACTTTGAGAGACAGAAAAAATAACTTATTTAAACTATGTGAAGGCTAAATAAAAGCAAACAGGCCAATTTGCATATTCCATTAATATCACGAGATAACCTAAGCAAGTACATCTTCCTATAAATTCGATAAGATATTTAAATCTTGTAGCTCGCCTTCTAAGAGCTGTTACAGCTTTCCATTCTTTCTCATTTTGTTCTGTTAAAGTCATTACTTTCGCAGCGTATATTCCAAAATCTTCCTGTTGTGGGCATCTAAATTTAACCATATAAACGCTGAGATATCGAATTATAATATTAATATGAAATTTGTTTTTTATACAAAAAAATACATACCGTCCATATGAACCTTTTCCTGAAAATAGAAATACAAAATAAATCCATAAAAAATGTTAAAATATTGCATGCCAAGTTGTTCAACTACATCGCACTGAACGTCTTTAAGAACTTTACGAGCCATAGCATCGCTAACAGAAGAAGATCGACTTGACATTATTTGTTATGTATGATTTGATCATTTTGAATCATAAATTTGAAAAAAGAAAGAAAAGCAACAAACACTTAATATAGAGATTTATTGGAATTTTAAAAAACATTCAATATTAATTCACAAATAATGATGCATCTCAAAATATTTAATAAATAAATATTATTTTGTAACATGTTCAACATTCTGGATATGAATGATGCATATTATTTGTTTGTCTTTAACTTTGTTTTGATTTTTAATCTTTTTTCGTTGCTTTGATATTCTTGTTGAAAACATTCATCAGTCAAACAGATTTTTTTTTAAAAATTTCTCCAGTTCTGTTTTCTTTTTGTTCATCATGAAGAGAAATATATTTATTCCTTTCGAAAAACAAATGGTTCTTTTACAAAAAAACATGGAATTATGAGAATCCTCTATTAACAAATAAGAAGAGTATCATGATATTTCGATATGAACAGAATTATTCAAAGATAATGTATGGGTTATTATTGATCAAATAACAAATCATTTTTACAGAATGGCCGATCCCGTTGAAGATCTCGAAGAAGAATTTGAAGAAGAAGAAGAAGAACTTATCGATGATGGATCATTAGCAAAAAAAACTTGCAATATTGTGTTTATTGGACACGTCGGTTTGATTTTATTCAGTTTTTCATCATTTTTACATAATTCTTATTGCTTTACACTAAATATTCAATAGATTCCGGAAAATCCACAACTTCTGGACGTATTTTGTACGAATGTCACATGATTGACGATAGAACAATGGAAAAAAATACGAGAGAATCAAAACAAAAAGGAGGAGAAAGCTGGAAATATGCGTTTGCAATGGACGAACTGGAGGAAGAGAGACAACGTGGGAAAACATGGGAATGCGGTCATGGTACATTTTCAACAGAAACAAAGCATTGGGAAGTGATTGATGCTCCTGGACATAGACATTTCATTCCTCACATGATTGGTGGAGCGTCGCAAGCTGATGTTGCAGTTCTTATTATTTCTGCTCGTAAAGGAGAATTTGAAACTGGCTTTGATCGAGATGGCCAAACACGCGAACACATCGTTTTAGCGAGAACTGTTGGAGTGACATCTTTGATTGTTGCTGTGAATAAAATGGACGATCCTTCCGTTGATTGGGATCAAAAAAGATATGAAGAAATTAAAAGCCGTTTAGCTCCGTTCCTCCGCCAAAGTGGATGGAAAGCGGAAGAACTTCACTGGCTACCAATTTCTGGTTTTACGGGATCAAATTTGATAACGAAAGATGACGAACATTTGGGCTGGTATAAGTATGCTTCAGTGAGATGTTCGAGCGTATTTATTTATTATTTGGAAAAAAATGAGCCTTTTGAAAAGAAAATTTCGAGAACAATGCAATTTTTTTTGATTGAATATTTTTCAATGACTTTAATTTCAATATGATCTTTGAACATTTTGTTAATTTTATTGTCAAACTTTCAGAGGTCCAACTTTGTTCCAGATTCTTGACGATATTCGTCCACCTGAGCGATACATGAAAGCGCCACTTGCTCTCTCAATCTGCGACAAGTACAAATCGATGGGAAATTGCTACATACTTGGCAGAATTGAAGTCGGAACGATGAAGCTGGCTACAGACAAGGACAAGTTTATGATCCAGCCACTGAACAGAAATGTGGAGTTGGTGTCGATTGTGAAGGACAGAAGAAGAGTGGAAGAGGCTGAGCCTGGTGATCAGCTTACTGTGTGTTTCTTTAATAAAAATGACTGAAATTTTCATTTTTCATTTTTGATTCTAATTTCTGTCAATCTATCTTTTCTCTTTGTTTCTTATTCTTTCTCTTCAAAATGAATATTTTCCTGTTCTTTCTTCTTCTCATGACCAAAGGTTGGTTTGCGTGGAGTGGAAGACACTGAAATCCATCCTGGTTTTGTTCTGTGCACAAGAGAGCGCCCAGTTCACAGCACAACCCTCTTCCAGGCACAGTTTCGTATTATGGAGTGCAAAAATCTGATTAGCGCTGGATATAAATGCATCATCCACACTCATGCTGCTACTGAAGAAGCTGAACTTGTCGTATGTTATATTTTTTTCATAAATTCTGAAAAAGAAATGGAGAGAGAAAGAGAAAGAAAGAAAGAAAGAGAGAGAGAGAGAGAGAGATGTTTATTCTTTTCTTTTAATGAATAAAATGATAATATTCATTTTAATTCTATTTGACATATGTATATTTGATTTTCTTAAATTCTATTTAATTTTCTTATAATTTTGCATTTCTTCTCAAAAATCATCATTTATTCATTCAATTGATAAATATCACTAGAAACTTGTGAACATCTTAGACAACAAAAAGCAAGTGAAGCAGCTGAATCCAGTGAAGGCTGGCGTTAATGACTTCATCACATGCTGGTTTTCTACTCAGGTTTGAAATGAATGCTTTATTCAACATGGAGGAAGAAATAGAGATTAGATATTTAATGTGAAGTTATTTATGAAAAAGATTTTTATTTGTTTAATTCTTTTAATTCTCTAATTGATTTTATTCTGTTAATTCTTCATTCGAATCTTTTATATATTGTTTTATTATTATTATTATTTATTTATTTATTTAGAACCCTGTTTGTATTGAGCCGTTCAACATATTCCCTCAGTTCGGTCGCTTTATCATTCGAGACGAAGGCAGAACTATCGGAATTGGTGTTGTGACGAACATACAAACAAAATCAAAGAAAACTGCTGCTGCTTCTTCCTCCTCTGATTCCTCCTCATCATCATCTTCTTCTTCTTCCTCTGAACAGCCTTCTCCTTCCTCAACCCCCACAAATGCATCCACACCTTCATCTTCAGCATCTCCTTCTCCTTCTTCCTCCTCCTCTTCCTCTTCTTCTTCTGGCGGAGTCAAAATCACCATGCCACCTCAAAAGAATGCCCCGTCTGCTTCTCATCCACAGCCCTCTGGCAAAAAGCCTGCTGCTTCTCCAAAACAAGCCTCAACGCCAAAGTCCTCGTCGCCTTCACCCAAAACAGCCTCTGCCTCGCCAAAAGCCATCTCCATCATCAGCAAGCCAGCTGCTCCTTCAAGTGCCTCTCCTTCGTCTGACCCAGCACCTGCACATTCACCTGCACACGCACAAGCACCTGCACCAGCAGCTCAGCCTCTTCTTCCAATGCAGCAACAACCACAGCCTCAATCTCAACCTCAGCCACAGGCACAGATGTTTCAACAATACCAGCAATATCCACCGATGATGGCACCGCCGATGGGAGGCGGGTATCCTCCTTATCCTGCCTATGGATATGCCCCTCCGATGGCGCAGTATGGAATGCCTGGGATGGGCCCTATGCCAATTCAGCAGCCTCCGCAGCAGTTTCAGCAGGGAGGAGCGATGCCTCTTATGTCGCAGCCGTATCCTCCACAGACAGGAGAACAGCATCCGGAGCAGAGGAGCTCGGGATTGCGTGTGACGGCGAAGGCTTTTGTGCCGAAGGGGAAGTAAATAAAGAGGAGAATTAGAAAGAGAAAGAGAGAGAGGGAGAAGAAGGAGAAGGAGAAGAGGAATAAGGAGAAAGAAGGAAAGAAGAGAAGAAAAGAGAAATAAAAAGAATTTTTTATGTATTTTAAAGTTGAATAAAGGACTTTAAATAGAGAAATTCTTATTGTGACTCTTTGGACCATCGAAGAAATAGCTTGATGGCCATTTTATATTTTTTGATTTTTTTAACTATGAAAACATATTTCGTGATTGATTTCAACATGTTTTTTCTTTTGCTTTTTTAACTTTTGTTAACTTTTGTTAACTTTATTTCTCATTTCCAGTTATTTTATTTATTGCTTTTTGAAATTTATCTCGTCATTTTCATTAAGATTGAAAATTTTTATATACATCATTTTTAACTGAGATGGGCTTGATTCATTTCAAAGAGCGATTTTCGAAGTTAACAAGTAGTCATGTTTTTTCTTGGTTGTTGTTTCTTTGCCGGTGAATTTGTCAAGCAAAAGAAAGTGCATGAATGATGTTTGCTTTAAAGTTCAACAGCTTTTTTCATTCATAAAAACTCTTATTATTTTCACATTCAAAAAGAAAAGTTAAAAAAAGATACTGTATTCATTAGAAATAATAATAACGTTTAATATTAAGATTGAAAAAAAATAAAAAAAAACCAGAAGTGATGTGATAAAGTCAACCAAAAAGAAACATAAAATTTTCATGACAAATCCTGGTTTAAAAACCATTGAGTCACATTAGAAAAAATTATCAATTAAAAAGAAAACGTATTACTCAAAGTTAATAAAAAGCGACTTGTCAAATAAAAATTCGGTTTAAAATTAAAAAAAATAATAATAAAGAAAAAAGAAATTAAAAAGAAATTAAAAAGAAAAGAGAAAAGAATAAAGGAAAGAAAAAGTCTAATAATAGAAATTCATTAAGCATTAAATAGAAATAAAAGGAAGGTTTTATTCTTCGCAAATGAAACGTCCATATAAAAAATCACGATGTTTTCAAACAATAAACAAAATGTAACTAAATACACCTCACATTGCTTCTAAGCATCCGTTCATAAACACTTCATTTCAAAGAACGAAATAAATGCAAAAAAACAACCGATAAAAGCAACATCAGTGAATATCAACCAGAATAGTCCGCATCCAAAAGAGAAGCTTCTCTAATTCTGGTTCTCCAAAAACTGAAAAAAAATTAAATTAAAATAAAAATTAAAATTTTTAACTTGTAAAAATAAAAAGAAAAAATGTTCAAATGAGTTTATTTCTGCTTTCATCGGAATGTCTTTCTAAAATCCTTTTTCCATACAAACTCTGAATATTGCATTTGTATGTTCCATTTAATACTTTTGAAATTATTCTATTTTGCCATTCAAATCCAACTTTTGTCATAAATTTCTGAAATTTCATTCCTTGTCTGCTGATCATTTGGTATTAATCACAGTAAAATAATCACTCCAAGTGCTTCTTTACAAGAAAATGTGATTGTAAACACACAAATTCTGCCCGTGAAAAATGAAGAGAAGCTTTTAATGCCGCAGATAAGCCAGCGTAAGTGCTATTGTTTATCCTGAAGACTGCTCATGGCATTCCTCTGGCGTTGTATACTTTGCAAAGACCAAATGAAATGCAATCCAATTTTTATCGGTCATCGACTTTAGAAAAAAAACTGAATTCTTTTTTTCATTGATCCTATTGCCTCCGTATGCTTTGTACTTCGACAGTCTGCAAATTGTCTGAGAAACGTTGCAGGGAACGAACGTTTTGACTGAAAAAACGTTGTGGCTCAAACCAATCTGCAAACTCTTCATTAATCGAGAGGCAACAACAATCTCGCAGTGATTTTCTGTGAAATACCTGTTTCTATACCGTTTGGGTGAGATATAAATGATCAGTTGAATAATTCAAATCACTATGACTTTGCTTCCGAATTAGCAGGTGGCATGCTTGGATCCACGTTTTGTACAGTCGCCTTTGAAGATTCAGATGCAGAAGCATTTCCAGAACTTGCAGAATCTGTTGTTGCTGCTCCCTGCTGAAGTTGTAATGGTATTGACACCGGAATCGACGGGGGCGTGACAGTCCATCTTTTCATGATTCTTTCTTTCAATACAACAGCAGCTTCCCACTCAGCTGGGCTGATTTGTGTTTGAAAATTCAGTTTTTCTAAAACGAATCGTTCTGATATGCTTAGATTTTCCAATCCGATTCCAAATCTATGACACCAATATGCATTTGAAAATGGCACATCTGTGGAGATGCTTTTGTTTACTATCATAAAGCATGTAACTACTGTCATCATAGTATTTGTTTCGTTGAGAACAAACGGAATGTCGCTAATCCCACTTGTAAGAACGCGTTCACATAAAATGACCATCATCATTAGCTCTGTTTCAGTCATACCCATTTTTGATGACATGACTTTAAAAAGTGAATAAATAGACTGTCCAGTTGAATTGGCAAAATCTGCGTCTTCGGTTGTTTGAGGAGACCAGCGAGAAAACAATGGTTGTACTTGACCGCAAGCTGCCAATTCTCCGCTTTCAAATATGTCTTTCTCATAGCATATGCTTCCGTATCCAAGAGCATGAAATCCAGTTAAAGAATCCGAAGTTAGCAATGGTCTATTCACTATTTCATCGTGACTTAATTTCCAATCTTCAAAAGGATATTTTCGTGTGTATGCGACTGAGCGTCCAATAAAGTGTGCAATTAACCTCATTATCTCGTCTCGCATCGGTATCTTGTCAAACTTTATTTCCGGATGATCATATATTTCTCCAGAATTTCTCAGCTCTTTTTGAATGGCAAGATTTTTTCCCATGATGCGTAATGCATTAAATTCTTGTCCGCCTAATTCTTTTCCTAAAATTAATCCAACTTTCCCAATTCCTCTTCCAGAAAATACTGAACTGACATCTCTTCTTTCTTTTCCTTCTTTATCCTCTAAAATGTTCAATCCTCTACCAATCAACTCTTCTCTTCTAACTTGACTTTCAAATGAAGTGCGAATTTGATCTTTGAGCATATTTTCAAGACAAAAAAATTATTGTCTGTTTCAACAACAAGAAGTATTTAATATGGGAAGAACACCCATTAATTATAATAATCTTTCAATCAAGTCGTTGAAAAGAATATTTCATTGTTTTTCATCATTAAATATAATTTTTATTGTTTTTTGTATATTAATAAAAACACTTGAAAAATTGAGCAGTTGTGGAATTTTCAATTGTTTCGAAATTGAGCAATTTTTTGAGAAATGGATTGAATTATTCCCAGCAAAACACGAATGGGAAAGAAATCTTTTTTTGTTTTCAATTTCAAGTGAACACATTTGAGGAGATGATAAATTGAAAGTGAATGAAAAATTAATTTATCACTTAAAGACTGTTTCTTCTTGACTGTGATTAGTTATTGCGATAGAATTCGAACGGGATGTAATTTCTTGCTTTATGGATTTTGTTCCACACAATATTTTGTGATGTTATTCGATATTATTTAATTTTTCTTTATTTTTTTAAAATGAGAATGGAAGACTTATAATGATATGACGAAAGAATTTATTTGGAACAAAACGTCGATTTTTTCATAAATGCAAGAATTCTGCTTTAAGTCGAATTTGAAAGAAAAAAAATGAAACTTTAAACCTCGTTTTTAAAATTTATGGTACAAAAAAAGGCAAAAAAAAAAGAAAAGAAAAGAAAAATAGTTATTTCGATGAAAATCAAAATTAACATGTGTGTGTGTCTTTTTGTTTTCTGATTATTTCTAATCAATGAAAAAATATTTTGCGAAAAAAAGGGTATTTTTCTATTCTATTTTTTATTTTTTTTCTTTTTCTTTTCTTTTCTTTTTTCTTTTTTCTTTTTTTTTTTTTTTTTGAAATTTCATAAATTGATAAATAAATAACAACTTTTTTTTTTCAAAAACTTCTTTTTGTTCATTTTTCAAATGAAACAAAAATTTCATATTTTCATCAATTTTCTGTAACATTCTCGTTACTTCACCATAGGGAAATCAATAACATTGCTTGTGTTATACACACACTATAGTGAATTTACGAGAGTGTGAATAGAAAATTGATGAAAATATGAAGTTTTTGTTTCATTTGAAAATTGAACAAAAGGAAGTTTTCGAAAAAAATTTCCATATTTGGTTATTTCTACAAATATTTTATTTTTTGTAACTCTGTTTTGTCTGAAAATTTCGTTGTTTAATCTTTTTTATTAATATTTCATTTTTTTCTACAAAAATTGAACCATGTTAAACATTTGAACCTTGTTTGTGAACTTCCCAATAATTATTATTTCTTTCATTGTATTTTTAGGAAAATTCTCTTTAAACTATTATTCCGTTTGTATTCAAGATAGTTTTTATTGAACATCAATAACAATACTTTCATGAATCAAAAAGATGTATTTCAAAAATTATCAATCGTGTGTGACCTTTTTTGCATTATTCGTGAATTTGAGTTCTTTTCTTTTTCTTCTTTCCTCCTTTTTTTCATTCTATTATTCATCATATTTGAATACCAATGGAATTAACATAAATATGGGTGATTATTTTTGAATTCATATTTTCTCAATCAAAAAGTTCTGTTTCAGAATCCACAAAGAATAATGAAAAATGAACACAGAAAAGTTAGTATTCATTACAAATATATTTTTTCAGGAGCATAATCTGAAAAATTGAAATTTCGAACAATCTTCATTTTTTTCTTTCTTTTGAATGAATAAACCATCTCCAAAGAAATAAAGCCTTTGAAGATTCAACACACCGAAAAAAAAGTTATGATTACAAAAATAATCACCTATATTTCTGATAAAAACGCTTTTTCATTATGAGTTTCACATTATCACCAGATTTTCCTTGGCAACTAATTAGATATGCTGGTAATTTACTTAGTTTTCATATCTTTTTTCGAAACGAAAATTTTTTTCTAATATGGGGAAAAATATTTCGCCTCAGGCTTTTTCATTGAAACATTATGCACTTTTCGTTGACTTTTTGATTCCAAAAAATACAATAAAAATGGATTTATTTTTTGAAATATGTTTGAAGAAGCGAAACATTATGTTATTATATCAATGATGTTTATTTTTAGATATGAAAATCAAATTTATTTTGAAATCTGAGAAAATGAAATAAAGTTATGAGAAAAGCAATTTTTCAATGCTTCGTGCAAAAAAAGCTTGAAAGTCCGTATTTTCCCCCATATTGTTTGTTTTTGGAAAGATATTTTGCAGTTTCATGTTAAATGGGTTATTATTTTTGACATCAAATTTTTTCTTTCTATAATTTCGTTTCATGTTTTCCTTTGAACATAAATTCATGATCACTGAAGAGTGAAAAGGCTCAATAAAGACATTTGAATATTGATTTCAGCTGATTCACTTTATCTCAAAACAGTAGTGATAAATTGAGCATTTAAATTCAAAATCTCTTCCCAATGACAAACAAGCTTAGAAAAATTAACACCTCGAAAAAAGTAATGATTACAATAATAATCACCCAAATGCATCTCAATTTTTCAAAAAGACAACTTTCGAAACGAACGCATAACAAAATAATTTTGATATAATGTTGAAACTTAACAATTTTCTTTTGAAAATGTGAAATTTTTTTCCACCAAAATAATTCAAAAAAATTAATGATTTCAAAATTATCACACATTAAGTTTCAGTAATAATGACATTTATGGATGAAGCTTCAAATTTTATTCAGTAGTCATGAAAAAAAGATTATTGGTTTCAAGTATAAGTTGCGTTGAAATTTTTTCAAAAGAAAACATTTGGTTGAAAGACAAACAATGAGCTGAGTGAAAGCTATTTTTACAGAATGAAAGGAACATCTTTATCATTTCGAATAAATTTTGTAATTTGTATTATTTGAAAAAAAAATGAACAATTTTAACAAAAAAAATTTTTTTTTCAAAGAAAGAAAAAAAAAAAAACCCAAGATTGAATCAATATCGTTTTATTTTTTCTTAAAATTTTTTGAATTTTGAATAATCATTTATTTTTCTATATATTTAGAAAATTTTTATGAAAACATTAATATTTTTTGATGCCACATTATGACAATGAACTGAATACAAAAATATTTTCCCACATAGAAAATTACATTGTTTATCACATAATAAAAAATTTCTTTTATTGTGATCAACCCTTAGTTTAGTTCTTATTGAATATTTCCCCGAAAGTTATTTGGGATTATAACAAATGTCTTCACCTGCAAAGCCTATTAAAGTTGTTGCCTTTAATGGAAGGTAGCCCATTGAATAATTTCCGAGCATTTATAATTCAAATACAATTTTTAATTTAAAAAATTTCAAAAAGTCACTTGCCAGATGGAAGTACTGGCCAAATGATAAATATTTTATTTGAAGCTCTTCGTAAAAATGGTATTGAATGCGAAATGGTGATGGTTGGAAACGGTATTCTTTCTTCTTTATGAATATGTTAAATTTTTCTTTATTTTATTTTTCGAATTATTGTATTTTAAAAAAATAAATATAAAAATCGAATACGATAGCGCCTTTTGTGAGCGGATGCATTGGTTTGTTTTAAACAAAAGTAATTATTTTCAACTTAAACTTGACAAATATATTTTTTAAAAGATTGTGGAGCATGCAAAACTGCTGGAAAATGCGTTCGGGCAAAAAGTGGAGATCCCATCAATGAATGGTATGCAAAAATGATGGAAGCAGATGGAATTGTTCTTGGTTTGTTTATGAGTTTTAAAATTATTTGAAATTAACGAAAATTTTCTCAAAATCATTAAAATTAATAATTATGATTTCAAAAATTATTCAGCAACTCCCACTCATTACGCAGGTGTAAGTACAGCAATGAAGTCTCTTATTGACAGATGTGGTCAAATATCTCTATATCAAGGTGGAACATTGAAAAATAAAATCGGAACAGCTGTTGTTTCTGCAGCTTCTTCTGGAGCAATAGATGCTTTCAATCAGGTTTGTAATTGAAAAATTTGATAAAAATTAAAAACGAATTTCCCCAAATATGCGAATATTAATAGATTAACCACTTTTTCACGTACTTACAAGTTCATGTTGTGAGCGGTGATTCATGGTTTGAAATTTCTCAAAAATACAGTTTTATTTTAAAAAATATTTCATTTTTTGTTGATAAATTTAAATAAAAAATTATTTATTGAAGGAATGACGGAATTGGGCTAACCCCTTCTGAAGTTGCAAGCAGCCCAAGAACCAAAAAAAATATGGAAAGCTTAGCGGCAAATATGGCATTTCTTCTGAAAAAACTTCATCCTGAAAGGGCAGCGTCTACAGAAGTGGCATAAAAGCTATTAGATGAATGATTTCACAAAAATATTATTGAAGTTCAGAATCCGAAAGTATATATGTTGAATTACCCAGTGTTGATATTTTAAAATGTTTTTTGTTTCATTTTGCAACATATTTTTTTGTTTCTTTTAAGATATCTTTCAAAACAAGGTATTTATTAAAAAACTAAATTTAATGCAAATTATAATTTGAAAATGTTACAACTTTAACAACTACATAAAAACAATAAACTTATGTTAAAAATACCAAAAAATTTCTTTCTCTGAAAACGCCTTGACTATTTGATTGTTTCATTTTCTCTCCTCTTTTTGATGATTGGATGTTATTGAATAGATCTTTTTGATCTCCACGTTTCAGTGCCATTTTTGTGACTTTCGCATTATTTGTCGAAGTTCTAAATGGAATTACTTTCATGATTACTTTCAACACTTCACATTGCAATTATCCAAAAAATTCACTCAAGTTTGGAGAACCATATTATATACAGAATATTTTGTTAAAGTTTATTTAAAATTACAAAATGGAAGGAAGTTATAAAACACCAATTTTTGCAGACATATGCGGTATTTTCACATTATATATATTATCTATTCATTCATTCATTTATTTTTCAAAGAGCCTATTGATTTTGATGAAGATAACAGTTATGAACGACAACAGCAATTTAACATTTATTCCTGATTTTCTTTGCTTTTTTAACAACAGGAGGAGTCAAATTGATAGACGTTCCATTAGATTTTACCTTTGAAAGGCTTCAGAGATGCTTTCAAAACATTGGAAAAATAGATCATATTCACGTGCAGAAAAATTCAGGAAAAACCCACGGATATATCTTAGTATATTTTGAGAAACAAGAAAGTGCAGAAAAACTTTTGCAAAGCTCTCTTGTCGTTTGCTTCTCAAATTCTTGGTATTCAATATTTTCACTCATTGTATATTTTAGAAGCTGGAAAGTATTGCATATAAAATACAATCTGCAACAAAAAGCAAAACTATTATTGTTCATGGGGAATTTAACGAAGGAGACGCAGATAAACTGATTTTCTATTGCGAGTTTGAGCAATTCAATTATTCATTTTTCATATTGCAGATTTATTGTTTTATTTTCAACAATTTCCTCATTTTATTCTTTCACCGCTACGTTGCCAATAATAATAAATTTGTTTTCAGACAAAGATTTGGGCAATTGACAAACATTTCATTATCTACAGATGGTTTTACTTGCTTTTTGGAATTTAAAAAAAGTCGAGAAGCAGCAGATGCGTTGGAAAACATCACTAAAGCAATGGACAGGAACGTGTCTGTAAACGCAAAATGGGCAGATGTTGCGATGGGTAGAAACTCACTTTTATTTCTCATCAAAAAACCGTATGGGTATTACTTGTCAAACGAAGCAATAAAATTTGGAATTTGGGTGCAGCTGAAGCATCTGAGCGAGCCGCCGCTGGAAGAGCTGCACATGCGAATTATCACAGCGCAGACAGCGAACATGCTGGGCCTCTCAGTCGAAGACGTGCATCTCCCGCACGAAGAAGGGCGTATTCCTGACTATGGCTATGTGGTGTTCCCCAATCTGAGGGGCTGGTACAGTGCAGACAGCTGTGTGGATGCGGCGCTGCAGTGTCACCCGACGGGATTCAAGCTGAACATCGAGATGCCTCGCATCCGCCCGCTGATCAACGCAGAGAACGAGCCAACATACGCAGAAAGCATCGCCATCCAGCTCTGCCGCAACATCCGCGCCGACAGAACGATCCGCCTAAACCGCATCACAGCCGTTGTGTCTCCGAGTTACCCACTCAAAATGGGACAGAGCGGAAGCGAACGAGGCGGCATGAGGCAGCAGCAGATGCAAATGCAAATGCAGATGCAACAGCAGCAGCGCCAGCATTCACAAAGCATGTCGTCTTCACAAGGTCATCGTGACTCTCCCTTCAGATCGCAGGCAAAAGGCACACGTGCATCAAAGCTGACGGGGGCGAGCTATGCGTATTTGCGGTCGCAGCTGGGGAAAGGGCTCTATTGGGACCTGCAGGTGTATCTGGAGAAGCACCTAAAGGCAGAAGTCAAGGGCTGTCTGAACGGGATGCTTCTTCTCTCTCTTTGCATTTACTCAGACTGCGACAGAGAGAAGGCACTGAGATTGCTGCATCCAGCGCTGATGAAGGAGATCAACAGGAAAGTCAGAGAGGCAGAAGACGGACCCAATTGGGAATCAGACGCGGATTCAGCATCGTCAACAACAGAGCCAAATTCTTCTTCTTCTTCTTCTTCTTTGGAATCAACACCCCAATCAGCATCAGCCTCAGCAACAACACCAGAAGAATCATCAGTCACGTTGCTTCAACCGCCTTCTGCTTCAACACTGCAAACACCTCAAAACACACAAACAGCTCAAACAGCTCAAGAAGCAGCAGTAATGGCAACACCTGTGATGGCAACACCCACACAAACACAAACACAAACCCCAACATCAACAGAAACTCCAGGACATGCAACAATGCAGTCAGAACCAGCTGCCCCATCTGCTGATTCTGCGACAGCTATATCAACACCCACACAAATGACTGCATCGTCCACAGAAACACCAACAGCAAATGCAGATACAGAAACAACTTCTTCTTCTTCTTCTTCTTCTTCTTCTTCTTCTGCTTCAATGCCCCCACCAACATCACCACCCCCACCAGAGACAGCATCCTCCACCACACAAACCTCAACGAGCGCTGTCTTCTCCAACAGCCCATCCATCCTCTATGCCTCCACATACTTGTCTCCCTCTGAGTCCTTCCCTCCCGTCGACGCCTTCCACGAAGCCATACTCTTTGAGACTGTCCTCTGCCTCGAGCTGGAAGAGATCCAGCCCCTCTCCAACATCCTCCAGCCGTTCCTCACCCACCAGACGTGGCTGTCAGACGCCTCTGCCTCTTTCTCTCTCCAGTCGGACATTTCCATCTTCCCTTCTTCCACCCAGCTCTACAGCCAGCCAGAAGACATCCAGATCAACTCTGCCTTCAACGCCATCCCGTTTGTGCTGGAGAACACACTCGAACAGCCAACAAGCAGCTCAACCTCGTCGCGCCTGCCAAAGATGTACCCAACACCTGATGCCACTCCAGAGGTTCGTGCTTCGCCTTCTGCTCCTGCTCCTGGCTCCTTCTCTGCCTATATATCTTCTGTGACGACCCCACAAACAGCAAACAATACCCCTTCTGCTTCCTCTTCCACCCCTTCAACATCTTCTTCCTCTTCTTCTGCCTCATCTTGGATCTCGTCGACTTCTGTGTCTGTACCCCCTCCGCCAGCTGTGCCTGCCCCGCAGTTCTCTTCAATGCCATTCACATCCACTTCTTCTGTTGCACTCCCACCTCCGCCTCCTCTTCACTCGTTCCTCCCCCCCCCACCTCCCCCGCCTCATTCTGCTGCCTCTTCGATTTCCGTGCCTGCTGCCACTTCTGCTGGCATTTTTGGTACTGTTCCAGATCCCTCTTCTTCATCAGCGGACTCTTTGTCATTCACACCTTCAACCACTCCCTCACCTTCTCTCTCTTCCTTCGAAAGTGCTCTGAATTCTACCTCTCCTTCTCCTTCCTTCCCCTTCGCCACCCCTGCCCGCGATGTCTACCACACCCAGCCAGCCTCCTTCCCTCGCCAAATGCACCACCAGCTGCCCATCCTGCGCTACCCAACCTCTTCTGCCGATCCTTCTTCCATGCAGCAGTCGCGTCTCCAGTCCAACCGCCAGCCACTCGCCACGCCTTATCTCTCCTCCCGCCCCTTTGGCAAGTCCTTCGACAGCTCCTTCTCAGACATGATCAAGGCTGTGTTTGTTCCGTCTCCTGTGCGCCGCACAAGAGACGGGGCGACGAAAGCGCCATCGCTGTTCAAAGAAGTGAACATGATTGAGGCCAACCTGATGAATGAGTACATGAACATTGCTGTCTACCACCCAGCAATCCGCCTGGCGTACTGCGCGTTCATCCTCCTGCCGCTGCTGAAGGGAAGCTTCATCTACTTCAACGACGACAGGACACGACTGACGAACTACGGCGACAGATACGGCTGGGTGCTGAAGGTGACGCTGATCAGCGCGGTGAATGCATACACGCAGCTGGGCGAGATGTGCGGACGCTATCTGAAACGAGTGAGCCGCACGACGTCGATGCAGAAGATGAACAGCAGTGCCGTCCCGCCAGTCACAGAAGCAATGACCTTCGGCGCACATCTCGTGCTCCACCACATCGTCACTGCCTGCTTCGATGCGCTGCACATTCACAATCCACAGGCAGACCTTCTTCTGTCGAAGGCGGTGCAGCTGTTCCCGTCGCCTGTCATGTTCGACCGCGGGGCTTCGGCGATGCTGCAGCAGAGGAGAGTGGAAGAGGCACTGCGCTTTCTGAGGAGGATGAAAGTAATCTACCCGAACCACCCGTACACCGTGACGCTGATTGGGAAGGTGCTCATTGGAGCAGATCAAAGGCAGTGCAAGATGGTGTATCAGATGGTGTATGGAATAGGAGACAGCAAAACAGGAACAGGAGAGAGAAAAGAAGGACAACAGCATCAACAGCAGCAGAATCAGCAACAGAATCAGCATCAGCAGGGATCAACTCCACAAGGAGAATCACAAAGACGGAGTGCGCAGACAGAAAGGCCAGCAAGACAACGCGTTGAACAGGAAACAGATTACACAGAAAATGTCTCAGCTGCTGCTGATACGAAGCAACCTCCAAACTCATTCCCCACACTCGCCTGCGACTCAGACACAGGCGCGTTTAACTCCACATCCTCTCCGTCTATTCCTGCCCCTGAATTCGACTTCTATTCGCGGCCGCTGGTGCACATGAACCCAGTACTCGAAGCAAAGCGCCTGTTCTCCTTTGTGGCTGAGCGGACAGCCATCATGTGGAACTCCAGCAAGCGCGTCCCGGCATCGATGAAGGTTGCCGCCTGCACGTCGCTTATCTGCCTCGCCGAGCTGTTTGCGAGAGAAGGCAACCATCTGATGGCAGTGAAAGTGATACTCGGCAGAGACTGGCTGGAAAAGTGCACGAATGCGATGATGATGACATACCCCGATGAGTTCTCGATGGGCTCCACAGACATCATGAACACCTCTGTGTTTGTGACCCTCCCTGTTCCCCCAACCAAGCTGCCTCCGCCTGCCCCTGTTCCTCCGTCTGTTCCTGCTAATGTCCCCACATCCACTCCACCAGCAAGTGCTGCCAGAGCTGGCGCCTCTTCAGCTGCTGCTGGAGGTGCTGTCTCGACCCCACAAACACAAACTTCTGGAGCACTTTCTTCAAACAGACAAAGAATGCCTGCAGCCCCAACACAAACACCGACCCAAACCACTCCCACCTCTACCCCTCGCCCTTCGGCTGCCTCTCCTTCGACTCCTGTGAACACTGCACAGGCTGTCCGGGAGCCGTCTAATCCTATTCGAACGCAGCATAATCTTCTTCAGCCTCCTGTGAACCCCAAAGCGCGTTCGTCGGTTTTATCGAATTTCTATTTTGATTCGTCTTTTGATTTTGATGATGATTCGGATCTCTTCACCACCATCGATCTGTTTCCTTCACCTCTCCGGAAGCCTCTTCCTTTCTCGAAGCAGCCGTTTGTCCCGCTTGTGGACGAGATTATGTTTATGATCCCGTCCTCCCTCTATCTCGCCCGCATCCTCCTCGTTCTGGGCAAGTCTCTCGTCACCATCGAGTCCAGAGTCACCATCCTGTCTGCCTACACGTGCTTCGACTGGAGCCGCTCGCTGAACGACAAGAGCATGGAAGCAGAGAAGGCGATTGAGGCGATGAACAAGATGATGTCGGAAATACCATTTGCGCGTGTGCCTGTGCTCCCCGAAAAGGAAGTGGCTGAGCGGAAGCAGAGGATCATGGCAGCGCTGGGGATGGGGCCGAAGGAAAAGCAGATGAAAATCCGGAGGATAACTGCGGAGGAGCAGGAGAAAATATCGTCTGCGAATGTGGGAAGAGCGCTGAGTGAACTGAGAGCTGCACCGACAGCAAGAAGCACGACACCATCTGCGAGAAGCACGACGAATGAGCAACCCCGTCCAGCGCAGAATGCAGAAAGAACACAAAATGCTGACCAAGACAGCGAAGAGGAAGAGGAGACGCAGGAAGAGGACGAAGACTCGAATGGGATGGACTATTCGTCTGAAAGTGGTGCGGACGAAGATGATGGTGAAGATGAAGGAGATGAAGACGCAGATGAAGATAGCGAAAATCAATCGGAAGACGAATAAAATGAGCGAAATTGATTTAAAGCAATGGATTATTTTATTTTATTTTATTTTTTCATTTTATTTTTGAACCGGAAAATGTTTGAAGCAACTGATCACTTGCAAAATACATTAAGAATTTGGATTTTCGTATTTTTGGAGGAGGAAAAAATCTGAGCAAATGGCAATGCTAACAAAAAGGAAAATGCATTCGGATGAATTATCGATTCTTTTTTCCACAAATGCTTTAAAATACGATCAAAAAGAAGTTTATTTTTAAATATTCACCAAAAATTATTCAAAACGAGAATATTTGCACTCAAAATTTCAAGATTATCATCAACTTTTATGATGAACCTGATTAAAAAAATTTTGTTTGTGAATTTTTGTTTTTTATTTTAAGAAAAAAGAATTCACTTTCAACCAACAAAAGCCAGTCATGAACTTTGGTAAGAGTTTCACCTTGTTGTGCAGTTTATGAATAACAATTAATTTTTAACTATTTTTTATTTTTATTCACTAATGGCAATTTTTAATTTGAATTTTTCTCCAATGAAAATTGTCAAAGTTCAAAATTCAAATGCAAAAATTCTTGTTTTGGATGATTTTTTGGTGTATCAAATTTTTTAAAAATAAAATAAAGTTAAATACAGTAAATGAAAGCATAATAATGAAAAGTCAAATTAAACTAAAATTATTCGAAAAAATAACTACGAATAATAATCAAAAAATACAAAAAATAACAAATGATCAAATACTTTTCATAAATAAAAATAAACAAGCATATTTTTGTAATCAGAAAGAGTGTTAGGCAGAGAATAATGAAAATTATTTTTTATTTTGTGTAATGACTCTGTTATCCATGATACTTTTATCATAGTCAATAATTGAGAGAAATTGCATTTTCTAACGAACACAAGCAATCATCCACTCTGGTGGTTCTGTCTTCACGTTATAAATCCACTTCATCGCTATTGTACATCCGTCTTTATCGCAAAGTGTGATGTCATGTCTCATCCACTCTGGTGGTTCTGTCTTCACGTTATAAATCCATATCATTGCCATCGTCCATTTATTCTTATTCCCAAGTGTGATATCATGCCTCATCCACTCTGGTGGCTCTGTCTTCACATTCTCAATCCATATCATTGCCATTGTCCATCCGTTTTTAGTAGCAAGCGTTATTCCGTGTCTCATCCACTTTGGAGGTTCTATTTTCTTATTTACAATCCAATACATGGCCATTGTTGATCCGTCATGATTGCCAAGCGTTTTTTCATGTCTCATCCATTCTGGAGGTTCTGTCTTGACATTTACAATCCAATACATTGCCATTGTCCAACCTTCTTTATCTCCAAGTTCCACGTCATGCCTCATCCACTCTGGCGGTTCTGTCTTTACACATATAATCCATATCATTGCCATCGTCAATAAATTTTTATCAGCAAGTGTGATGTTATGCCTCATCCACTCTGGTGGTTCTGTCTTGACATTTATAATCCACTTCATGGCCATTGTCCTGCCATCATTATCGGATATCGTAGCATCATTTCTCATCCATTCTGGCGGATACGCATTAACTTCTTTGATCCATGACATGGCCATTGTTGCTTCTTCCTTTCTACTGAGAGTTGCATCATGCCTTATCTCTTCTGACTGTTCTGTTTTTTTCTCTATTTCACTGTGAATAAACTCAATTTTTCTATCAATATCACTGAGTGCAATGCTATGAAATAAATTTTCTTTAAGCCTTGATTTTTCACAATATATCCAAAATATTGCTGTTGCGCATACAAGTATATTGCAAAAAGCTGCAACGCAAAATGAATTGTATTTTTTCATATATCTGGGAAGTTCATTTATGATATGGCTCATCCAGTGCACGGTCGTTGTTCTTTCTTTATAATCGCTAAGCGTGGTTCCATGTCTCATCCATTCCGGTGGTTCTGTTTGAATAAATTGAATCCACCACACAGCCATCGTCCATCCATAGCTGTCAGCAAAGGTTATTTCATGTCTCATCCATTCTGGTGGTTCTGTCTTTACATATTGAATCCAACACATGGCCATTGTCCATCCATTTTTATTTCCAAGCGTTTTTTCATGTCTCATCCATTCTGGTGGTTCTGTTTTCACATTTGTTATCCAATGCATTGCCATTGTCATTCCATCTTTATCTGAAAGAGTGATTCTATGCCTCATCCACTTCGGAGGTTCTGTCTTTACACATATAATCCATATCATTGCCATCGTCAATAAATTTTTATCAGCAAGTGTGATGTTATGCCTCATCCACTCTGGTGGTTCTGCTTCATGATCAATGATCCAACTCATTGCTTTTGTTCTTCCATCCTCATCCTTTATTGAAAGATCACTTTTTGAAAATCGCTTACACGTTTCGATATCAGTTTTATTGTTCAACGCTCCAATGTTATTGCTCATTCTGTCGTTCAATTTATTGAAATAAAGATTGTTAATAAAACTAAATATTTTAAACACAATAATATGTTTGATCGAATATTCGACATTTCAGGATAGATAATTTTAACTTATTCTTATTTATTAAACATGCAGAGGTTTTTATAGAAATCTTTCTGTTATTAGAAAGTGAAATATTGGGAAAAAAAAAAGATTGAAAGAAAAGAAAAGACTCACTTGTAATTTCATACAACAAGCGGATGAAATTGAAAATACAAAAAGATAACTGAAATTGTGAATTTTTTGATTGAAAGAAAAAAAATAGAGAAATAAAACTTCTTTAATCGATGCTCTTCAGAATAATTTTTAATGATAATTTTGTTCGAGCAAGCAACAATTAAATAAACAAAAAATCTCGATTTTTCATGAATAAATAACAAAAATAAAATAATAAATGGTTCAAAATGCGTTCAAAATGTATATGAAATGATGAAAGTCATTGTGCGCTTCATAGAGAAGGAGAAATATAAAAAAGTTCCAATTAATAGTCGATTCAATATTAATTAATATTTTCAAAACAAAGCAATTGAAAGACAAAAAAAGAAAAAAGAAAAAGAAAAAAGAAAAAAAAAAGCATCTTTCATTTTTCCTTTAATTAATATTAGCAACGAGAAATGCAATTCCCAAACAAAAAATTGAAGAGTGCTTTTCTCTAGAAACGGATGAAATAATCTTCATAATTTTTTGATAGTCCATATTGAAAGCACTCATCCACAAAGAAAGGCAGCATTTCTTGAAAACTCACAATTAAATCTTCATATCCATCTTCTTCAAACACCTCAAATATCTCTGTTCTCATCGTTCGAAGCATTCCCACATCATATCTTTGAGCAATCAATATTTTAATCCTATCACAGATTTCCTTTAAAAGTTCCAAACAATATGTGAAAGTGTCAATTTCCAACGTTAAGCAATGAATTTCCTCAAATGCAACATCAACGATACCTCCTTTTAGTAAATCGTCAACTCCCACTGCTTCACTTTTCGCTATTGTTGCTATTAGAGAAATGCATAGATCACTAATTCTTTTTTCTTTAACTTTTGTCGTTCTAAACAAGCTCACAACACGTCTTTCAACTTCAGCATGCTCTTCTTTCCATAATTTGCACGAGATGAAAAAATTATTTAGTAAACGAAGCCATCTCATCAAAATTTGTATTTCTTGCATTTCATTCTTTTCCAGTTTATTTTCTTTCATCTTCCGATTCACACATTCTGTCAATTTTTCCAATTCTCGTGTTGCTTCTCTTGAAAAATGCAACTCATTAACAATTGTCTCAGCCAAGCTTTTATCATTCTCATATCTGAATATCAAAAACTCCCAAGTAGATTGATAAGCAAGTTGAGTCAAGTTGAGACGCTCCTGGTGATGCTTTATTATTTCTGTGATTTCTTTAAGGTATAATTCCTTTTTCATTTCCTGAAATAAAAATAAAAAAATACCACAAAATTCCTGATCATTTCAAATGAAACTTTCATGCTCATGCCGTTACTCCATTTATGTTGCTCAAAGAAAATAATGCCATTTCAACTTCTTTCTGAGCTTCTTCATTTTTGTCTTTGTTCAACGCAACTTTCAAAAGGCAAGGCATGCAAACTTGAAGAATGTACCCTTGAATGTTGCAATTATATCCCAAAAATGTACATAGCATTCGAAAAGATCAACAACAAGCTTTGCATTCATTCCTTCAATTTTGTTTTTTTCATAAATGATTGCATTCTCAAAACTTTGTCTCAAGTGAGAATTGTAAACACAACAACTCCATGCTCTGTTCATCATTTTGCAATATCCCAGATGCTTCAATAGAATAACTGCATTAAACATCATCAAATTCTTTTCTTAAATCATTTCGTATATTTCTCGAAACACTTTTTCAGTGATGATCGAATCCAATTCTTCTTCATTCATTTCGTCGATAATTGCATTTATCTCTTCGATTTTCTTTTTTTGTTCTGAATCAGACCAATATTCAAGATCAACAAACAATTCTGAAAAAAAAATGAAAACTGCTTGCACAAGATACCTAACACACACTTTCAAATGCTTTTGCATGTTGCATTCTTTCCGGACCAGCAACAAGCTTGTTGTTATCAAAAGAAGAAATCTTTCTCATTTGTGAAATCTGAATAAGAACTTTTAATTTGAATAAAGAGTGTTTATTTGAGTTTGTTTATTGTGGGATTTTTTGATCAAAAAGCAAAAAACATCAAATAGTTTGTAATTTTCATATCTTTTTTATTATGGATAAAATCTATCAGTTGTTATATCTATTAGCCTCACGAGATGTTTTGTGATAATTCTTTGAAAAAGGGAGTATCAATGGAAAGCAATATTTTGTTTACTCCAAAAAAAGAGTTTTTTAAATTTCCCGAGAAGTTTTTCTGAAGAAAATATAACTTGAAAATTAAGATGGATATATGATGAATAATTGGCTTTCATTTGTATTCAAAAGCACATTTGTGAACGCAAAAAGCAAAGAATTTTTGAGAAAAAATAAAATCACTTTCAAAAATTGTTAATCATTTTGTATAACTTTAACAGGTGATGGACGATGAAGAATTTCTGGAATAATTCGAATAGATACGACTTAATGGTAGTTGTTCCATTGTTTCTATTGCTATTCATCCACAAATGGAATGAAAATGATGTATTCTTCAGTGGTAAAAATTTCACACACAATTCCCATTCAAGTTTTGTGTTTCAACAACCACAACATAAAAAGTGTGGAACAATGGAACTGAAGATAACAATGTGTTCAACAACTGACTTTCCCTCATCTTCCAGAATGAAATCATAACCATCAATGAAAGCGATTTTGACACCCCCAGAAGAGCACAACAAAACCAATGCGCAACCATCGAAAATCCCTTTCCAACTGTACAATCGTCCAAAACGTTTCCTTCAAACATCAGTCAATACTAATACATCTCTGCTCCTCTTATGTCTGTATTTCTTTCCCCTTCATAAACATCTGCTGGCACATCATCTTCAAGTGAGATTAGCTTCAGTGAGTATTGTGTTAGTGAATGTTGAAGAAATGAACAGAACAGATGAACAAAAGAAGATATTAACTGACGATTGTTAAAAATGATCGTGCACGAATCGCATTTCGTCTTATTAAGTTATCTTATAATTCTCATTATTCCTTATTCATCATTTCATTGCCTTGCTGCTCTTTGAATCATCCTTTTCCTTTCTCCAAAGCCTCCCAATCTGTTCATTCTCCATGGCAGCTCAGTCGCCAAATCCTGTTATTTCTTAATAGAATTCAGTTTTTGCCTTTGCTGAAGTCGGCCAGGTTGAAAAGAAATATCGTGTTTATTGGGTTTTTCTTCTTTTTCTTCTTCTTCTTTTCTGATGAAAATCAATTGATAAAAAAAAAATGAATAATAAAATGAATCAACCAATCAATCAAACCTTCAAATAATATTTATGAATTTATCTCTTTGGCCATTATCCTCTTCTATAACAAATATCACATGAATATTTGATGCCATCTTCATTTTTTCATCCAATTAATTTGACTGGATCATCTGCAAAGAAACAAGCGGTAAATAACACTCTTCATTCGCACATGCCTCAATCTCCATCTTCTCATCTGTCATTAAAATGAGATTGAACAAACAATGAAGAAATTATTTCATTTTCATCATTATCATCAATTTTTTGAGTGAATCAGAGAAGAAAGATACAGTTGATGTTGAAAATGGACCCATATTCCAAAATGAAGCAATCAAGTGGAACCAATGATGGTAGGGGAAGGATATTTGTCATTGATTGAATGGCAAATAACATTCTCATTGTTTTTTCAAATCGTTTATATGGCATAGCTTCTTCCTTGAGGCTGAAATATGTGGAAGAACAATAAATATATTGGAGAAATATGCAGAATTTCTTTGTAGAAGTACAATAACATGCTTGGTCGAAAATCATGTTCTGAGGCTCCAACAACGCTTCTTTGGATGGAAAGGAGAATTACTCAAAAGGATCAGTGAAAAATCATCATGGCTCTATCTGCAAAAATGCTTGCGAAAAGCTTCATCAGCTCAATCCATGATATTAAACATTGCATTTCGCTCATATGTGAGGGCAAACAAATCGCTCTGTTCAAATCAACGGAGAAATTGTGACAAGCAACCAAAAAATTGTTATCGGCTCAAGTCGGCAAAGGCTTCGAAGAGAAAATATCAGATACATGCGAGAACGTGAAACAATGCTCCAAGTATTCTCACTCTACGTGGTTTGTGAGGGATTCAGTTCTGCAATGTTTTGTAAAAAAAAAAATAAATTCAAATACTGCATCGGTTGTTGTCCAAAAAAAGTGCATGAAATCCATGTGGCAGAATTCATGTTTGGCAATATGCAACCAGTATTTCGAAAAATCACACACAATCTTGAGTGTGAGTGAAAACATCATATTTATTGTCGTTTCACCTCCTTTCAAGAAAAATACAAAATGGAAAGGTTCCGTGAAGCTGCTGATGCGCCAGACTCTGTTGGTGGATGCCCAGTAACTGTGAGTGTCTGTTTGTGGAACAACTGCTGGAACAATGAGAATGAGGAAAGGAAGTGATTTCGATGCAAAACTGTTCATTGTTCGTTCCAAAGAAGACATGTCATTTTCGGTAATGAAACAGCTGGCAAGCCTCTCCATTCTGCTCGCGATGTCACATCATTGTTCATTTGACACTTGTGATCACGAAAAAAAGGAAAAGCAAATGTTTTGGATTTATATTTCCAACTTATGTTGTGATCAAAGATGTTTTAAAAGATTATTCATTCTTTGACTTAAAAATGTCTGAAGACAAATACAAATAAATAAATAAATCATAAAAGTTTTCATTTATTATCTTTTATGAACAATTTTTTAAACGGAATTCATAAAATAACGCTGAAAAATGTTAACGACATTTCAAGTCATGTTAATCTTTTTTTCATAAAAAAAACACCAATATGAAATTACTAGTGAAAAAGAAAGCTCAAGCGGCGCAGAAGCAGCTGAAGGAAGCAATGTCTTCATTGCATTACAGAAAACACTGTTCAAGATTAGAAAGGATTGCTCACATTGTGAATGATAATGATGTTAGGCTGGTCGACGGGGTAAATTTTGATGGAATCGGTAAAAAATCTTTGAAACACGCTGTTAAAGCAATAAAAAACTGCAGGCCGATTGCAAAAGTGGGACACCCGCCAATTATCATCGGAGAAAAAGAAAAGCAATTCTTGGAAGAAGTTACAATTGAATCCCGATCTGGGACTAGCCTCTCATTAAGAAAAGCACGTGATCTGGTTTGCAATTGATATCTGAATTGTTTATTAATTTGTATTTAGATGGAAAATATAATTAACGATAGTGAAGAAGAAGGAGAAAATGAAGAAAAGAAGAAAAAGACAATCACTCTGAAGACGGTTCACGCATTCATAAAGTGCCATCCGGAGTTGAAGTTATCGCTTCCAAACCAAGTTGATATCAACAGACTTGCGGCATCTTGCCAGAAAGTCCGAAGGCCGTGGTTTACCAAATTACATTCATTACACGATGAAAACAAATATTAGGAGGAATTAATCCTCAATATCGATGAATCTTCGCTTCGAATTCCAACTTCTACACGTGGCGTTATTGTTCATCCCACAAATGAACAAGCTGGATTCAAAAAGACTGCTGAACGGATGCCGAATGCTTCTCTCGTCGCTGGAATCGCTGCTGATGGTTTCTCGCTTCCGTCTATCGTGCTGTTGCAGAACGCATCTCTTCCGAAAGAACTGACAACACTGTTAACACAGTCAATTGACATTTGGCCAAACACAAACGGCTGGATGGACAAAACAGCATCCAAAAAATACGCCTTTGCAATCCTGCTGCCAGCTATCATTGACAGAAGAAAACGCATCTTTAAGGAATCTCATCGTTGCCTTCTTCTCCTGGATTCACACTCATCACGGGCAGATCCAACTATATGTGTGATTCTTTTTGTAAAGTCGCAAATGTTTAATTTTCAAAAAAATAAAAAAATCATATTTTACTCAAATTTCTGTTTCTGCTCACGAATCTTCAAAAGAATGTTTGAAAAGGCATTATCCAGAAATTGATTCCATATTAGAGAAGTTTGGTGTATGCAAACAAAAATTTGAACAAAATATGAAATTTTCGATTTATTTGAGAATTAAACATTAGCGACTTTTCAAAAATAATCACCCATATGGAGACTGTTAAAAGAAGTGGAAATTGACGTCATCACTATCGTTCTACACACAACACACATATCTCAGCCGCTGGACAGAGGCGTATTTGCAGTGTTGAAGTCAGAGCTTTCAAACAATTACAGCTCTCCATCATCCACCTCCTCATCTTCAAAAATTACAGCTGTTGCAGATGTGTTGCCACAAGCCCTTCACACAGCATTCACACCATCTGTGATCAAAAAAGCCTTCATTAACAACGAAGTCCTCAGCAATGGATCTGGATCTGTGTTGATGAAGCTTCCTCAGTCTTCTCAATACTTCATTCCTTCTCATTCGCATTGTTTCGACTTCTTCGGAAAAGAAATAACAAAAGAAAAGCTTCTTGATGAATGGGATGAATATAATGAAAAACACAAGATGAAAATTGAAGAAATTGAAGAAAAAGAAAAGGAAATTGAAGAAGAAGAATTGCCCTTGGAGAAAAAAGTGAAAAGAAAATTCAGAAAAATTAAGAATGATGACGATGAAACAAGTGATGAATTTGACCCCTTTGAACGTGAAAATGGAAAAAGAAAAGTAATAAGAGAAATTGATTCGAGTTTTGTATTTTTTTGATGTGTTTTTACCTTTTTTTCAATTCTAAAAATTTTGGTGCCAATAAAGAAAAAAGTGCCAATATAAAGATGACACTATTCGAATGAACTGGGTTTTTTTTAAAATGAGGTCATTTAATTCAAAAAATACCAGGTTCAAAATTCAATATATTATTTATTTTTTATTTTTTATTTTTTCTCATTTATTTATTTTTCTTTTTTCTTTTTTCTTTTTTTCTTTTTTCTTTTTTCTTTTTTCTTTTTTCTTTTTTCTTTTTTCTTTTCTTTTCTTTTCTTTTCTTTTCTTTTCTTTTCTTTTCTTTTCTTTTCTTTTCTTTTCTTTCTTTTTCTTTTGTTTTTTTTTCTTTTCTTTTCTTTCTTTCTTTCTTTTGAAAACAACCAGATCTAATTCTCAAGGTTTCTTTTTTAAAATACTCACAACCCCATAATAATATAAAAATTCCTGCACTTTTTCTTTTCCGTTTTCCGAAGTTTTTTGAATTTGCTAAGGAATGTTTCAAGATGAAACTTGTACAAACAATTATTTATTTTTCATTTTTACATGGATGAAGATGGAATTTCCAGTTTGTTCCAGTTATTTTTGTTAGAAGAAAATTGATTTATTTTAAAATGCAAATGCAGCACAAATGTTTTTATTCATTTTCCTTCCTGCTCAATTATTTGTATTATTGCAGAAACTCCACTTTTCTACCAAGACCTTATGATATCAATGACTAAATGTCTTTTTTTTTCAAAAAATGATTCACTCAAGGCCATTCCACGTGATTCCAGAGAAAAATAATCATATTTCACATAAATGTTTGTCTTTATATTCGTTTCTTTGTGGCCAATTTCATTTTCCTCAAAAGGCTGCATTTGGTTCGAAAATGCAAAAGAATGATTGCATTGTCAGACTCGAATCTGAAGAGAAAACAGACCAAGAACAAAAACAACGGAAGTGCCAAATGAATTGAAGGTTTGAGGTTTTCTTTTATCAAAACAATTTATTATATGCGCATTTTAGGAACGTTTTATTCAATCATCAGAAAATGGATTATTTAGATTATTAATCACAGAAACTTACAAATCCTTCTCCGATTGCACAAAGATGTGAATAACATAACAACTCAATAGCGAAAATGGGAATATGGAAATTATTTTCTGGAAAAAGCAGTTATCAAGATTGAGCAATCTCCAAATCACCTCTTATTCGTCAAAAAAACAATTTTTAATACTCAATAAATGCAAGAAAAGGCTGAATTGAGGCATTTTTGAAGGAACAGGAAAATCTCTGAAAAAGATAGAATTTCGTTGGATAACTGTTCAGAATGACCTGAAACGAGATTGAACAAAAAATAAATCTGCAATTTAAATCATCAGGAAAATACAAATTCTGATGGAAAACATTGAATGCCTCAAAGAAGAAGAAAGATTTGAAAAAGGGAAGATATGCAATTGAAGAGAGCAAAATGAGGATCATGAAAAGGAACAAATGAAGAAAAATCAGAAAAGAGAAATAATAGAGGATATTGAATCAAAAATCAATTTCTTTCTGAAAAAAGGAAAAAAGAAATTCCGCTGAAAAGAATTGCAGGAAAATATAGTTTTGAAGACTTAGCAAAGAATTGAAACAATATTATTCAATGAAGCAAAAGCAATAATGTGCAGCATTGGAACATTCAGAATTATTTCTTGGTTTTTTTATTTATATTTCTTTTTATTTTTTAATATTTCCAAATTTTTTCTCCAGAAGACTATGAATTTAAGTGAATAAAACAAGGAAATTCTGGAAAAAATGAAACATTTTCATGAAGATGCCCGAAGATGCAAAAGGAACTGAGGGGACGAGAAATTTCATTCAAGCTAAGTATCGAAGGGGAAAGATGAGATTCAAAAATTAAAAAAAAATAAGAAGAAATTTATTGAAGATGACAGTTTCTTGGAATTAATATTAAAATTGAATGAATAAGAAAAATGGGACTAAAGGAAGAAAATTGGTTTCAGAAAATGGAAATGGTGTATGAAATTGTCTTTTTTAAAATTTCACAAGATAATGTTATGCAGCAAAAATAGAGTATTTTTCGAAGAAACCCATAATAAAAATTGGAGCAATGATTCTTTCAATTTATTTTGTGTGCTTGTTGTCAGCAATTTGTGGCAAAGACAGAAATGATAGATTGAGAAATGAATATGATGTTTTCCATGTTCGTGGAATGGAGAAGAGTGGTATTTTTGGGAAGGGAAGCGTTGTTCAAATGTTCTGCGAAATACACAACTCGTCAGTTGAAATGAAAGGGATGCTGCTTGAAAAGCCAGATGATTGCGTGATGTTCGAAATAAGAGTAGGATCATTGCTGCAGGTTGAGGGAAGTGTGTTTGTGAGAAACAATGAGCGGAATGGGAATTATGTGAGGAATGGAGGGACATGCTGGCTGATAAACACTACTTTGGGTGTTGGGAATGGCCAGGAATGTGGAATGATGGGGAGCGTGGTGAAGATGGACGGGGGTGATTTGCCGAAGTTGTTTGTGAGAAACAGTGAGTTTGAGGATGTTGTGCTTTGTGGGAGTGGAGGCAGCATTCTGAGAGAGGGTGCAGGAGGCTTTGAAGAGATCAAAAACTGTCGATTTGCGAATATCACAATGAAAATTATTGAAACAGAGGAGATGCCAATTGAGAAAGAGAGGATAATGAGGATGAGTTCAATAGAGAATTGTGACATTGAACGATCGATGAATGTGCTTGAGGGAGGAATCGTGGGTGGAACAGAAGGATCTGGCTCATTCAACTGCAACAATTGCACATTTTTTCAGAATGAAAGAGTGGATCGGAAGATGAAAAACACTGAGCGAAATGAAACAACCAAAAATCAGTCGTATGTGAACGCTGAATGGATTGGGTGCAATGCTTCATGTGGTGGAGCACTGTATGTGCATGACAATTCGAGCGCAACGCTGACTGTTGAGAACTCGTCTTTTGTGAAATGCAATGCGACATCTACAAGAGGAGGAGGGATATATGCTTTGAAAATTGGAGAATGCACAGTGAAACATTCCTCATTTGTTGAGTGTTACTGCGTTGCATCAACAAATGATGGAGGTGCAGGGGCAGAAATTGAAGAAATGGCAATTCAAGTATTTGTTGGGAATTGCCTATTCAGAGATGGATGGTCTGGAAATGATGGTGGAGGACTTGGAATTTGGAGTTCGAAAACAACAAAGACAAAAGATTGCGTTTTGGATTGTTTTTTCCAAAATTGTAGTGGGCATTGTTCAACAAATACAGATGGAGGAGGGTTAATTCATTGGTATCCAGTAGATAAAATTGTTGTTCATAACTGCCTTTTTGAAGGATGCTACTCTCCTTACCATGGAGGTGGCATGAGCATGATGGTGAGAAATTATGGAGGAGATATAGTGGGCTTTTGCTTTTTCCACAAAAATTCTGCTCCAAATGGAAATGATGTATATGTCGATGACAATTCGAATAATTCTCAGTTATTTAATTGTTATTCAACAAGAATTGAAGGTGTTAGGTATTATGCAGGTGGAGATAAAAGCGAATGGCTTCCAAATGGAGGAAGATGCAGATTTGTTGCTTCGAAGGAGAATCAGACAAATGCGAAAGACACGTTCAGCTGCGGGCTGAATGAAAATTATGCTTGCAACACAATAAGTCATTGCATGAGTCAGTTAATACCTGATTATGTGAAGGATGTGAAAGTTATGCATGGAACAATTGAAGAGCTTAACGAAGTGAATGTGGAATCAAATGATTATACGATTAGCGGAGTGGAATCTGAAGGATGTGGAGTCGTGATGAAAATGAATTCTGAAGGCCTTTCACTTTTTTCTGTTGTGACAGGGAATTTGGGCATGAGTGATTTGTCAGTTATTCACAACACGTCATTTGACAACAACAGACAATGCAGAATATTTGAGGTGAGAGGAGCAGGAAAGATTGAGGCAAGAAGATTGAATATTTCGATGGACGCAGCTCATTCAGAAGAGAGGAGCATTCAGAACTCACTTGGGAAAGTTGATGGTGGAGAGTTGGAAATGAAAGAAGTGAAATGGGGGCAAACATTCATTACCACAAATGTAATATCTCTTTCTCAAGGATCAATTGTTTCACTATCTCTTGACAACTGCATGTTCAGCAACATTGTGAGAACAACAGCAGGGCCATCGCTGATGAATGTTGGTGAAGGTTCACATTCGATATCATTTGAAGGATGCACAATTGATGGGTGTGGAAGTGAAGACTCCGACTTTGGAGGGGGAATGATGATTGAAATTGGAAGCGGGGATTCATTGAGTGTGAATGGAGGTGTTGTGAGAAACTGTTATGCCTCGACTACTCAAGGGAGAGGAGGAGGGATTGGGCTGAAAGTGAAAGACATAAATGCAGAGTTTCTGATTTCATCAGCATTTGAAGGGAACAGGGCCAAATTAGGGAGCGGTATTTTTGTAGACTCGATCGATCTGGAGTTAACTGCAACAAGTGGGAAAATCACATCAGTGACTGCTTCGTTCGATACAAAGAACAAGGTGCAAGGATATGATAATGGTGACGAGTCGTTTCCAATTCCACTGTGTATCTATTTATGGAACAACTTTTCTGGGCCAGCGTTTGTGGGAGGAGGATTACTGAGCCATGATTTCTCGAAGTGTGGATTTGAAGAGTTTCCGTGTTCAACCATTTCGAAGGCAGTGTCGCTCCACTTTGAAGGGAAGAAAAAGGATGTTGCTCTTCTTGAGCCATTTGTCTTTGAGGAGGAATTGGAGTTGGCTTCATATGAATGGAGCATCGCATCCAAAGAGGATAAGATGAAATGCAATGTTTCTGATCAGAAAGAGGGAGCTCAAAGTGGATTGATAAAAAACACAGTTTCTATGTCTGTGACTGGCATTGCATTTTCTTTGAAGAAATCGCTGACCTTTCATGAAAGTGTGTTTGAGTGCCATTCAGGGAAACTCACACTGAATGGATGCGGGATGGAAGGAGGCACTGAGAGTATTTCGACAGTGTTTGTGAAGGCTGTTGGAGGGGTTGTGGAGGTGAGTGAGTTTGGATCAGAGAATATGAAAAAAGGAGATTCATCGATATTTGTTGTTGAGGGGAATGCTGAAAGTGTGCCTTCGATGAATATGACGAATAGCGATTTTGGAGAAATCACATTTGGTGATGGATGTATTGTTGAGTGTCACAACGGAAATATTGAAGAGATATCAGGATGTTCGTTTTCTTCGATTACTCGTTCGAAGGGAAGTGGAGGATGCATAAGTGTTTCAAATAATGAAGTAGGAAACGATTACAAAACTGAAATATTTGACTGCACATTTGAAGATTGCACCGTTTTTGGAGAAGAAGAAGAGATCGGAGGAGGTGCATTCTTTTATGAAGCATCTGCAAATGCGAAACTTATGGTGAGTGGGTGCACATTTTATTGTTGCACAGCACCACACGAAGAGGGAGGGGTTGGATATGGAGGAGGAATAATGCTGAAGATACTGAAAGAAGAAGAGGCAGGGTTTGTGATATCCATACCTGTTTTTTCTTCTGACAAGCCAAACAATGCGAAATATGGGAAGGATCTGTTCATTTCATCTCCATCGCTCGTCAAGAGCATCAAGAACGAAACGCTTCCATTTGTGAAAGATAGACTGGAGAAGCTGACGGAAGACTCGATGAGGGGGTATGATGGAAGGAACAGGGAATGTGCAATCCCACTGATCTATTTCTGGAAAGAGATTGGATCGAACGTGTTTATTACAGAGGAAGGAAACAATGTTGTTGTGTGTGGATTGAGCGAGTATCCATGCCGATCTGTTGATTATGGGCTGAAGAGAACAGTCAGTTCTGGAGTCGAGCGCATGATAATTCATGGGGTTTGCGATGCAAGGAGTGAAATGAGTGTGAGTGGGATGAGGCTGGAAGGAACAAATGGCGAAACAGACAAAATTCAATTTGTGAAAGCGATTGAGGGTGATGGAGATGCTATTGTTGGATGCAAAGGGATTGTTCAATTCAAAGAAATGGGAATGGTGATTCCGACTGCTTTTGACAATGAGGCAAGCATCCTCATCCAGACAGGTTCAGATGCAATCAAAACGAGCATTGTGAGCTGTTCAATCAATACACACGGCAGTGCCGAAGGCGAGGTGTCATTTGTTCTGATAAGTGCCTCAAAAGGAATTGTTGAGATTGAAAAGACAAACATCGCAGGATTGTCATCGATGTGTGAGATCATGAGTGTATCAACAGATTGTGCGATAGCAATGGACAATGTGACATTTGAAGATATTGCATTGAGCGGGAAAAGTGCAATTGCGATGAGAGAAAATGAGATTTCTGGAGTTGGGAATGATAATGCAGAAGAAGTGTGGAATATTGTGTTTGAGCAATGCACGTTCATGAATGTGAAGCAAAGTGCGTCAAACAACCCTTCATTGCTTTGTTGTGATGTTCCGAATGAAGTGAGACTGAAAATGGAGAACTCGACAATTGATGGCTGTGGATCAACAAATTCGAATGAAGGAGGAGGAGTGTTTTTCCTTTTCAATGAAAGGGGGAGATTGGAAATGAATCACACGAATGTGGTAAAATGTTTCTGCTCGAACATTGGGAGAGGTGGAGGATTGTTTTTGAAATCACAGAGTGTTGCACAGAAGACTTTGCCATTTGTGCTGTCGAACATCACATTCCGAGAGAATGTTGCTTCGAAGGGGAGGGATGTGTTTGTGAAGTGCACTGACCTTGACTCGCAGATAAGTGAATCACAGTTTCTGATAAACTTCGGGGAGCCGTTTGTGAAGGAGCTGGCAATATGGGGATGCACAGCAGACAATTATGGGGATGAGGAGGATCTTCTGCGAAGAGTGTTTGTGTTCAGAAGTGAGTTCATATTTGTTTCATCGATTGTGGGGAACAGCAGCAACAGCAAGAATTGCGGGGAGATGAAAGGTGCATGCTCATCGTTGAATGTTGGAGTGAGCCATATAATTCCTTCAGATTATTCGCAGCTGAACGTTTGGAATGAAACCAGATTAAGTGGTTCATGCTCTGCTCAAAGGGTGACCATCAAGTCGATGGAAGCAAGCAGGAATGCCGAAATCAAAGTGAGCGAGATCAGTTTGGCAGATGAGGGAGTTGTGAGAACTTCAGAGTCTGTTCGATTTGAGAAAGTGATATTTGCTTTTGATGGGGCGCAAAATACTATCTGCTCGTGTTTGCTGCACCAAATGAGCGGATCTCTAATTCTCGAATCTGTTTCGTTTCATTCAGAGAGCAGAACAACAGCAAATTCACAGCTCCTTTTTGATGCTTCTCTGATTGTTGTTGAAAATGGGGTATTTGAAGCAGATGCGTGCAGTGTTAACAGTTTGGGGTTCACAAAACCTGTTTTCAATATATTGGATTCGGAAAGATCGTCATTTGACGATCTGGGGGTGGATGATGTTCGATGCAAGAGTTCGGTGATTGAATGTGGAAAGAGCGAGAAAGTGAGTGTTTCAAGGCTGACAGCCACAAACATCACTCTGCAAAATGAAAGTCTTATCTCATTTGAAAACGGCCGTTCTTCTCTGTTTGTTTCATTGGTGTTGTCATCGTTTTCAAATATCAGCCGATCGGCAAGTGGGTCTTGTATTGTCTGCACAACTCACCCGATGGGCTGTTTTGAGATGTGCAACTGCTCGCTCAGCAAGTGCTCATCAGAGTCACAAAGGGGGAGCCAGGTGGCGATAACATCAGCAGAGAAGATATTGATGGAGTCGTGTGTGTTTGAAGGAAGTTTAGAGGAAAGAACAGAGAATTATTTGAATGCCGAAGAAGAAATATGTCGATGGAATGGATCTGTTGTTGACGTTGCGAAGAGTTCTGCGATGCTGAAAGATACAACAATCTTGAATTCACCAGAGGGTGGAATAACAACAAGTGGAGGAAATGTGAAAATTGAAGCAGGGAGTTTCTCAAACAATAATCCATCGATTGAAGGATATCCTTCGCTGAGAAGAAACATCATCTGTTCTGATTCAGGAACATTGAATGTGATGAGTTTGAAAGGAGGAGATGGATTGGAGAGAAATACATCACTTTGGATGTTGAATGATTGGTGCAATTTTGAAGGGATTGTTCCAGAGAGGGACTCTTCATTCTTCATTCCTGTTCTGGAGAGTGCGGAAGCAAAAGAAGAGACAGATAGAATGAAGCTGACATTCAAAGGAATGCTTTTTATTCCATGTAATCTGTCATTCTCAGTTGTGAAGAGGAAGGGAGAAGAGAAAGAGATTGAACATTATGATTTTTATTCAAATGGATTCTTATCAGAGACGGAAGTTGAAGGGAGGCTGGCAAAAGATGTCATCAGCAGTTGTGGAAATGAAATCGAAGTGAGTGTTCATATTTTGTTTGGGAATGCAGAATCTCCTTCATCAACTCAGCAATTCATTTTGAAGAATGCAAGTGAAGCAAAGACAAATGGGAATGAAAGGATTGTAGAAGGAGGAAACAAGACTGCACCTTATTGGATTATCATTGTTATTGTGTTGGCAATGTTATTTTTGATTGTTCTCATCACTTTGATTTTGTTTGTTATTCGTTGGAAGAAGGTGAAGAATGAAGCAGAAGATCTGAGAGAGATTGTGAATGACAACATCAGAAAGGATCCGAAGGCATTTGAGATGGTGACGATGGAGATGTCTCCAGAGGAGCAGTGGAGGAGAGCAGAGAGGGAGGCAGAGAAGAAGAATGAAGAGAGGATTAAAAAAAGGGTGTTTGAGAAAAGCTTGGGACACTCGGAGTCATCAGAGCATTTATTGAGTGAAAGTGGCTCCACTGAATACATCCTGGGGAGAGATTCAGACAAGATTCCTGAATGGATGCTGGAGAAGGTCGATGAGAAGGAAGAAGATGATGAAGAGACAAGAAAGAGAACACCTTCTCCATCCATTTCATCCACCTCAACAACTGACTCAGATTCAACATTTGTTCGAGGAGAGGATCTTTGCCCAACCACTTCGTCAATGTCGAATCTGGTGGATGCAATGGCCTGCTCATCTCCTCATGAGAAGCTGATTGTGGATCTGAGGGATTCTTTATTCATGCTGTTGCATGGAAGGAATAAGACGAAGGAGATGGCAATAGGAACTCTGAAGGAAAGAGAGCAAACAGCTGCTCAGATCCTGTTTTGGGTGGCTAATCTTTCGCTCCATTCATTTGATGAAATGGAAAATGAACTTTCCTCTTTGACCAACTTGAGTCCTCATATCATTCTGTTCTCTGAACACATGGTGATTTGTATTGTGATGCACTCTGACTTATTGTCAGATGACGATTCAGATTCATCATCCATCTCTTCATCAACTGTTGTGACATCTGCAAGTGACGATGGTGATGATGATAGTGACTCTCTGCCCTCATCTGCGTTTGAGGATGAGGATGACAATTTCAAAAAGGAGTGCTTGAGGTGGAAGGCTCCAGAACTGCTAATCAACAAAAAGATGGGAGCAACAGAAAAGTCGGTGGTGTTCTCGATTGGGATGATGCTGTGGGAGTGTCTGACGCTGGAGATCCCGTTTGGGGAGTATGAGGCAGAGGCGGCAGGGCAGAAGATTTTGAATGGGGAGAGGCCGATGAGCAAAACAGTGCTGGGAAATAAGGCAGAGAATGTGATTGAATTGTTGGTGAGCCAGGAGGATTCGGAGCGTCCGTGTCTTGTTTGGGTGAAGCGAGTGTGCATCCAAAAGTTCCCGCAGGGGGAAGCTGTGCTCACATTGTCTGATGCCATCGATTTTGTTACAGATGAGGAGATAGAGGTGAGAGAAGGGAAAGAAAAAGATGAAGAGGATAAAGAAGAGAAAGAAGAGGAGATTTCTGGAGAAGGAAAAGAAGAGAAAGGGAAAAGCGAGAGCAAAAGAACTGATGGAGTGAAGTGTTGAGCGTTGTGACCGAAGAATAATGAGAGATTGAGAGGAAGTGGAATATCAGCAGTAATATTTGAATGAAAAAAAATTGCATATTTTTGGAAAGGGAAGGATGCTGGGTATAAGATGAATATTTGTGTGGATGATTGATAAATGGATGAAATCAATGGTTTTTGTATGTATTGTTTGTTTTGCATGTTTTGTATGTATTATATGTATTGTATCCTTTGTATGCTTTGTATGTTTTGTGTATTTTGATGTTTTGTTGTCTTGCACACTTCCCATGTCATTTTAATCAATACATTACAAGTGCAATGCTATCCCTTTATTTCCCATTGATTCCATTTCGGCCATTGGCTATTTTCATTCAATCATAATTATGGCAATGCATCTGCTGATTAAACAAACGATTTTGAAAACAATGAAAACCAATGAGTCACACTTTTAAGATAAAAAATCTTTTTTTTTTTTTTTTTTTTTTTTTTTTTTTTTTTTTTTTTTTTTTTTTTTTTTTTTTTTTTTTATTTTTTGAACTCAAAAATTGCATAATGAAAAAATTAAATATATGGGGCGCAATTCTTGAATTTATGAAAAAATCAAAGATTTGTCCCAAACCTTTTCTTCCATCTTTTCATTATAAATCTAACATTCTCATGCAAAAAATAGAAATAAAGTTAAAAAATTCGAAAAATAAAAGAAAATATTGTTTGGAACAAAATCCATAAAGCAAAAAATTTCGAAAAAAAAATTTTGAAAAAAAAAAAAAATTATAATTATTATTTAAAAAATTCACATGTAGAATAGTGTAGAATGGCTTTATGAAACAGCAAAAAGCTGTCTTCAAGTCCTTCATAAATTTGAAGTGAAAAAACAAAACAAGCCTTGTTTAAAACACACCAATTAATTCATAACTTTTTTTCATAGATTATTTTCCCGATAAAGAAGTCAATAAAAAATTACCATTTAATAAATCAAAACAAGCAACAAATGAGATAATGGGGAAAAGCGTTTACAGTAAAAGAAATTCCCTTCAATCAATCACACGAACACCAGCTCACTTATTGAGAATTTTCTTCAATGCCCTCTGATATTTGATCTTGATCTTGATCATATTTAAACTCTTTATCTTCTTTTTCATCATAAATTGAACTGTTGTGCTGTTCCATAACATTTCCATTCGCTGCACTGCAATCCTTTCCCACATCCGATTCTTCATTTGAAAAGCCAAACGTGCCTACCTCACTTCCCTCTTCACTTTCCGCTTTTCTCGACTGAATGGCTTCTTTCTCCAAAAACGACGGCTCTTCTTCCTGTTCACATTCTCTCACAGCAACACTGCCAGCACCAACTTCTCCTAACATCCCTTCATTCGATGAGGCTGAAGGCTCAGATGGTGAAATAAGAGATTCAGAAGAAGAAGAAGATAAAGAGGAAGAAGAAGGTGAAGAAGAAGACGCATCAGCAGATGTGTCACAAGGAGTATCTTGACTGAAGGATAGGGACGATGATGATGGAGAAGATGCAAAAGACGATGTTGCAGATTCATTTGAAGTGTATCGCTTTAATGGTGTTGGCGGAGTGGCAGATGGAGGCGAAGAAATGCCACTGTTTGAAAAAGATGCCATTTCAGAAGAAGATCTCAAAGAAGATTGCTGTAAAATAGAAGAGGAAGAAGAATAAGAAGAAGCAGAGGCAGAAGCAGAGGCAGAGGCAGAAGTAGAAGATGGAGAATATGAACTGCGTGATCTGCTGTACTGATGTCTGTGAATAGACGAATTAAAATGTGCTTCATCGTTCTGCAGCTGACTCAGCACATGCATCGTTTTGGACATCGGAGAATTGTGGCTTGTGTCAAAAATTGAGCTTGAAGAAGGGAAAATCGAAGAGGAAAAGGCAGAATTATTCGAAGAAGATCCCGAAAAAATAGAAGAAGAAGAAGAAGAAGAAGAATATGATGATGATGAATTTAAAGAAGAAGCAAAAGATGACGAAAGGTCATTTCCCCTCGTCTGCGAAGAATTTCCCTGTTTTGAAATGATTGATTCAGACAGCGATCTGTGGTGTCCTTTTGCCAGCTCATTCTTTTGCGTCAGGCGGTCGATGACAAATCTTGTGCGGAGCATTGCCTTTGGCTGAGCAGCAGACGGATTGCCCAGCTCTTCTGTATCATCAAAGATAGAACGCACAACAGGCTCCTGCGGCTCTGTCTTTTGCACAGCCAAACTTCTGCTTTTGATTGATCCGAATGTTGGCAGTGCTGAAGTGCTGCCTGATTGACTCACAAAAGCCTGAGAAGTGGAAGATGAAGAGGACTTCAATGGAGAAGAAGAAGAAGATGATGATAAGGAAGGCTTGGCGTTGCCTTGTGATGGCTGTGAAATAACCTCAGCCAATGCTCTAAATGCTTCCTTCATCGTGCGCTGCTTGCCCATCGCTGAAAGATAAGTGTCTTCGCTTTCCTGTGAAGAATCAGGCACTGGTGAATGCTTATCAGCCTTCAACGAACCAAAAGACGCACTTGAAGTAGCAGACGACGAAAACAGACTTTTGGATGATGTTCCCAACGGAGAATAAGAAGCCTTTGATGTTTTCTGCCCGTTTTCATCTGACTTTTGCTCATCCAGCTTGGCCAGTGAAGAATTTCTGTTTGATTTCATCGAAGGGAACTTTGTTGACTCAGTCTGTTTGACTTCGATCATTGAGACTACAGACGGAGGAAATGCCTCAGATGCAGAGGAGAAAGGAGGTTTGGCGGTTGAACGATATGGCGAAGACAAAGACGAGGACAAAGAAGAGCGAAACATTCCATTCGGAGATGATGACAGAGAAGAAGATGATGACGATGAAGAAGCATATTGCGAAGATCTCATGTTTCCCGGTGAATCTGAATCAGACAAGTTTGCAGAAGCAAATCCTGTTTGAGGAGGCGGAGAATGAGGAGAGCTCAAACTTTCTATTGCGCGGAGGGTGAGAGCCATGCTGGACGAAGGAGTTGGATACAATGAAGGAAAAGCACGCTGGGAAGAGGCATACGGTGGAGATGATGAATTGGGGGAAGATAATGAGTTAGAACGAGAATGCGAAGAAGAAGAAGACAAAGGTGAAGAATTAGCAAATGGATATTTGTTGGGAGAGGAATGAAGTGATGGAAAGAACGAGGAGTTGAGAGAGCCAGACATAAATTCAGGTGTTGTGGAGTCTGCTGATGTTGTGTTGAAAGGAGAAGACAGTTTATCTGATGAAGACTTCTGCACAGACCAGATGGAAGGATACAGCGAAGAAGAAGAAGAAGAGGAGGAGGAGGAGGAATACGTCTTTTGTCTGTTTTCCTTCTCCCCTTTGCTTCCATCTGCTTCGTCTGACAAACGCCTCCGATCGTTTAACGAGCCGAAAGACGGGTTTTGTGGATCGTTCAGATGCGAAGTGAACAAAGTTGGCACTTTTGGATGGGCCAGCTTGAGCGAGCGGTGAATCATCGAAGAAGAAAGAGATGTCGATTCCTGTGTCTGATCATTCGAAGACTCTGCTTTTCTCTGCTTTTGCTGCGTGTTCATTTCGTTCTCTTCTGAAGACGTGTCTGCCTCTTCGCTTTCTTCTGAATAATCTTCTTCGTCTTCATCTTCATCTTCGCTGTAGTGCTCTTGACGACTGACTGGCTGGCTGCCCTGCTCAATGCGCAGCTTCGGAATTGAAATGCTGTGTGGTTTGACTGCATCATAATCACTCAATCGCTCAGGCGCATCATCTGCTTTAGCATCGAGCTTATTCTCCTCCTGATAGCACAATCCACTCGGAATTTCGTCCATTCCTTCATTCAGCCCTCTTTCATTGATGCCATACGATTCGTGTCTTTCGCTTCTCTGATCTCTCATTGAAGAATTGTGTGGCACCTGACTGCCACTTTTTCTTTTCTCATTTTCTTCAACAAAATCTCTATTCTCAGTTATTTGATCAGTCGTCTCACCATTTTCGTTCTTAGAGTTCAAATCTTCTTTGAATGGCATCACAATCATGTTCTCCACCAGTTCACTCATCCAATGTTCTCTTGTGGGCGCGTATCCGTAAAACCTTCTGCCATTCAACAAGAAATCGCTCTGTTCAACAAAATCTTTTTTCGTTTGTTGCTTCATGATTCGTGCGGTGAATGCCGTTTTATCTTTAACATTCAAAATTTCACCATTGCTGAAATTTTGAATGTGAAAGCTTTCATTATAAATTTGAAGTCTCCACCTTTCAAAAATACGCCGAAGAAGTTCATGTGGGCAAAGGCTTTCAAAATTACATCGAGAAATTTCAACTAGATCATTCATCAATCGCAAAAACAAATCGAATAATTTGTTAAATTTGCAATCAACTGATTCGTGTTGAATCATCCTATTTTCTAAAAATTTAATATTTTGAGCAATTTCAAAAATAAAATTGGTAATAATTTGAAATTTCTAAGATTTCATCAACAATATTTGAATCAGTCATAATTATTGAAAATTCATACGTTTTCAGATGATTCAATAATTCGATTATTTTCTTCTTCATTGTCGCTGCGAAATCGAAACCTCAAAGAATATGCTTCATGTGATGCAAATGGAACATTAAATGTGCTTCGAATTTTATTATTGATATGAGGGTTAATAACTTCCATATCGAAGTTTGACGATAACATTTTTTTAACATCATTGATAACTGACAGAAGTTCTTCAATTATATTATAAATATACTCAATGCATTCTCCATCTTGAGGCAAATTTGAGATTAGAATTTTTATATGTTGAAGTTTCTTCAAAATGTGAAAATGAATTTTGAAAAAGAAAACTAAAATGCTCAATAACGAAAAATACCAATACCTTCCGAATATATTGCTCTTCAATCCTTTTAATAACGAACGTTTTATCTTTCTTGACCATTGATTTATCAGTTTCGAATTTATTCAATGAATTTTTTGGCTTTCCACGTTAGATAAAATATTATTATGGTGAATCAAATAGGATTTGCTAATTCTTTTTGGATAAACATAATCTTATAAATCATATAAGCATCAATTCGTTGAGATTTTTCATTCTGATCACACCCAACAAATGGAAGACTGTTTAATTGACAAAAAATTCAGCCAAACTGATTTCTTGACAGTTTTAGTTGAAAATACACGTAAATTACCCATTTCAGCAAATAGAATTGCAAATATAATAAGATCTGCATGCCATTTCGTAGATGTATGCAATAAAATTGTTTTATTTCACATCAATTATTCATCTCTTTTCATCTCACCGCAATAAAGAATCCAGAAAAAGCTGTTCAAGTTATAGAAAATTTCATTTTCAATGCGACTGATTGTGCATTGAAGCTGCCAGGAATGTATGTCATTGATGCACTTTGCAGACAAAGAAAGGTTTGATATTCATTGGATAAAAAAATTTTCAAACTTTTTCGATAATTTTTTTTAACGTTTCCCTCTCAAATTGCAATTTCGAATTTCTTTTAATAGGATGGGCCGGTGTTTGAGAAAGCTTTTAAGGAGAATATTTTTTTAACAGTTGCTTCCGCTATGCAGACAACTCTAAAAGGTTTGCATTTTTTTATCGTTACGAATTCGATCTAGCTTTAAATAACAAATTGAACTGGATTGCTTCAGATCAAAAAGGAATTAAAAAGTTAGTGAATATGTGGAAAATTAACAATATTTTCTCTGAATTCATCGAAGAGTTAATTTCGCTTGTTGAAATGGACGTAGATGATCAAGTTCAAGAAGTTCAAGAAGTTCTTGAAGGTTGAAAGTGCTTATTTTATTAAATATCGAAATTTTATTTTTGCTGTTTCTCTTTCTAAATAAATAAATATGATAGCAAAACCTTTCATCAAGAAATTACGACCGACCTCTCCAACTCCGATAAAAGAAGAAGCGCCAAAAGAAGTTTCACCAACACCTCCCACAATCGATCTACCTCCGCCACAAACATCAACAGAATCTTCTTCCTTTGATATTCCAGATGATATGGATATGATGGCATTGCTTGAACTGGCAAAGAAAAAGGAGCAGATGAACAAATCCTCGGAATTAGATAAATATACACCAAAAGTCAGTTCATTTGCTGATTCTGCTGTTTCTGCTCCTTCGTACATTCCTCCCTATCGCCCTCTTTCTCCTGTCACTTCTCAGTCACCGTCTCATCGCTCCACTTCGATGAATTCCACTTCATCTTTTTATTCTTCTAACGCCTCGACTGATTCAAGCCAGCTTCTGTCTCAAGATCCTCTTCCAACTCAGCCAGCGCCGTCGGAGCCTCAGCCGTTGAGCGAGGCAGACGTGCTGCTGATTGTCCAGACGCTTCCTTCCCTTCCGCTCGAAGAGCAGAACACAGTTGTCCAGCGGCTGATTGAGATGCTGAAGATATTCCCGCAATACGCAACAGTCATCGAACAGGCCATTTTAGGCTTCGCATCAACAGGCACACAAATGGGCACATCAGCTGTTGAGAGCACACGCCAACCATCCGATCGATATCTTTCGGGCATTCCGCCTTCATCCAACTTCTCAGCAGACTCAACAGACGTCTACTCTTCATATGCTGGTGCTGCTGCACAAGGACCTAAAGCCAACTCTGTTTCTGCTGATGAAAATGCTTCGTATCTTGCTTCTTCTGATGCATATGCTGCTACTTCTGCTCAGAGAACTACATATTCGCCTTATGCACAGCCATTTTCGGAAGCCCAATCATATCAGGATCTTTCATATGGTCCTTCAATGGGAAGTGGGTTTCATAATGAAATGTTTGATTATTTTATTATTATTTGATATATTTTTGAATATACATACATTTGTCCATTTCTCATTAAATGACAATTCTCACTATTTTAAAGGGGATATCGTGCCAGCAGCGCTAAAGGATTGGAGAAGCATCGCTATCAGGAGATGGACTACGAAGGGAACATCAGCCACAGCCAGGAAAGAGACCGCCGCCCGATGAAACGAGCGTTCCACGACGACATTTCGAACAGCCGGCAAAACTGGCACCAAAACAAAGAGAGCGAAAGAGGAAGGGGCAGAGACAGAGAGAGAGCGTATGACAGAGAGAAGGACGAAGGCAGAGAGCGAAGGAGAGGAACGAGTGCTCCGTATCGCGATTCAGGGAAAAGCAGAGAAAAAAATCATTCGAGTGATAAAGACAGAGATTATTCACACAAACATGACTCCCCTCGCAAAGGAAGGGCATACAAAAGCGGATGGGATGCACCAGCTATGCCAGCTATGCCTGCAATGCAACAATCCGCACCCAACATGCCTCAACAGGCAAAACCTGATTTTTCAGGGAGAGGAGAAGATACAGACGATATTTGGGGTGATAATCTTTTGGTATAAAAAATGTGATTGTCTCATTTCACTTGTTGTTGTGATTATTTTGTTATTACTGTTTATTTGTTAATCGTAATTTTCCTTTCAGAGAATGTTATTTGAATTATTTTTTACAAATGTGGAATTTATTTTTCATTTTTCATTTTCTTTCTTTGTAGATTTTTGTTCCAGCGAATTTAAATGTAAATATTATAAAAGTCTGCTAATTAATTTTATTGTTTTATGTAGCAGCAATTCATCGTATTAATTTTTACAATATCTTTTTGAATTTTTTGTGATTATTACAAGTTCAATATCTTCATTTCAAAACTATGCGATGTTACCATAATACAATTCAATGGAGACAAATTTCAAAAATATCTTCTTTCTTGGGGTTTGCAACGCATTTAAAAGATAATACTTGAATTCTCTTTGTGCTATCTTGCTCGCATTAACTCATTATCCATTTAGAAACGAGGTGAATTCTCCACATCAGCGACTGAAGGGTTCTCATGGAGAGCAACGCCTGCTGATGCACCTACTTTATTAAATCCATCGGATATAGCTACAGTATCATTTATGCAAACAATAACAGGAAACAGTCTTCGCTTTAAACTCAAAATAGGCGGTGATCTTTCATTTTTTGGATTTCGAAGCCAGGTTTGCATCAAAAAGTTATGCTTTCAAAATTAATAAATGCATTTTCCGAATTCCATTTTTAAATAAGGATTATACACAACTGAAAGATGCAGTTAAAAGTTTATGCCCCAACAAAGAGCTGAGAATTATGAAAGCAAATATTTCTGGTTCAAACTGGGGAGATCTCGATATTGATGGTTCATCAGTTCTATTATTTTGTTTTTTGTTATTTTATTAATTTCGACAAAATTAATACAAATCAGAAAACTTCACTTTTACATGTGATAAAGCTGTCACTTTTGAGTTTCCAACATCATACATTTCACAAGTTGATCGCAACACTCAAACAAAAATTCTAGAAATTCGTTTGGATAATGATCCCGCGGTTCAATCAGGAGTTTGCAACATTTTATTGTTCAATTCACATTTTGGCTCTTTTTTGTATTCGTAACACTTACAGCTTGATGCTGTTTCTGAACTAAAGTTTTATGTTCCAGAAACAGAAACCTCAGAGCAGGATGTTGAGGTTTGATTTTTCTCTCCATTGTTTTCGTAAACTTTTCTTTTACAAATTTATTTTCTCCCGATGCATATATTTTTTTCATATTAATCATCTAAATATACTACCAATAGTCTCTTCGTGTTCAAATCACCGACAAAGCAAAACTATCGTCAACCACAGGAGAAGTTATCATTAAACTTCCTCAAGTTGCAGTACTTGTTCCAAGGTTTGAATTTTTGTTTTTGATTTTTGCTGCTTAAAGTTTCACTTTATTTATTTCGAAACTCTTCACCAAATAACTGGTCGTTTCAATTTCAATTCAATTTTTTTGTGCGATATGATATTTTGATAATGTTTTTTTTTCAATCAACAGAGGAAGATATGAAATCGAAATGTATCGTTCTCTGCTTTCCATGCACGGAGCAACACATAACTACAAGATCGAATATTCAAACATCAATGAATTGTATCTTCTACACAACAAAGGCACAAAAACAGCCAACTTTGTTCTCTCATTGAATAGACCACTTGTTCAAGGACACACACTTTACAAGCACGTTGTGATGGAGCTGAATACAGAAAATACTGTTGAAGTTGAAGCTCATCTGACTGAGTATGCAAAAGATTGATGAATTGATTGAAAATGAAATGAAAATGAATTTCTTTTTTATTGCATTTTTTTAAATTTGATGATTTTGCAATGACATTTACGCGCTTTATTAATTTTTATCCTTTTTTTTTTTTTTTTTTTTTTTTTTTTTTTTTTTTTGTGAAAATTTAGCGAAGAACTGAAAGCTTATGACGGATTTATCGATCACAACATGGAAGGGTCACAGATGAATGTCGTTGTTAAAGTATTTCGTGCTCTAACTGGACAAAGAATTGCCAGTGCCAGGAATTTTATGAAGTATGAACAAAAAGTTGAGAAACAGAAAAGGAGTTTATGAGCATTTTATCTTTTCAATTTTGCGAGAGTATTTTCGAATATTGAATGAACAAAATTATTAAAATTGTCAATTTCTTTTCTTTTCTTTATTGATGATTTTCAATCTCTTTGAATGATTTTTTTTTATTAACACATCAGTCACGAAGGACACGCTGGCTTGAAGTGCTCACATGGTCCACAGAGCGGAATGCTGTTTATTTTGGACAAAACACTTGTGTATATTTACAAACCAACTCTTATTATTAAAATCAATAGAATTGCAAGAATTGAGGCATGTAATGAAAAAAGATAAAGATCGACAAAGTCCACATGGCAAAAGAAATACAATCCAAACTTCTTTTTTTGAACTTTTATTTTGAAAATTATATTTTATATATCTTTAATGATATTAATTTTTTTTCAATCGATTCATTTTCTTTCAAACTTTCTCTATTTTAGTTCCCTCGAAATGATCGATCAGGTCCCTCGTCTTCATCTCGTACATTTGATATGACAGTTCATCTACGTGATGGAGATATCCTCGAATTCACAAACTTTGCTCAGTATGCATTTATTAATGTTCCATTTTTTTGTCAATAATCAAATTTATTAACATTCATTTTTGTGTCACTCAAATAATTTTGTTGCATTTTTTCCATTTGCACTTAAATATTCAGAGATGATTTTGAGCCATTGAAGAAGTTCTTGGCAGAAAAGAATCCAAACATGTTCAGCAAGGCAGATTTGAAATCGAAAGGAGAGGAAGAAGAACAAGGTTTGGTGTTATAATTTTAATCAATCATTCTTTTGTTTTGTTTAATGCGCATGTTATTTTCATTAAATTCTGATTCTGTTTATTTTTTCAATTGAATTCACAAACTCATTCACAGAAGGAGCAGCTGATGAAGATGACGATGATGACGATGATGATGAATCATTTGATGAGAAAAAAGACGGAGGAAAAGGAGATCATTCAGACGATGACAGTAGCGATGAAGCAGACGAAGACGAGAAAGAAATGGAGAAGGAACTTGAATATGCTTCGGATGAAGAGGCAGACCTGAAAGAGGAGATGGCTTTGCTTGGAAACACTGAAGGAACGAAGAAGAAGAAGAAAGGAAAACACCTACAGGTTGAAAACGATGAAGATGATGAAGATGAAGATGAAGAAGAGAAGAATGAGAAGAATGAGAAGAAAGAGAAAACAGATGCAGAAGGAGACGAAGATAAACTGAAGCCTCGTCCAAAGATTATGGATGATGATGACGAGTGATTGCAATAAATACATTTTTTTAACAAAAGAAATGATTCGTTTTGGTATTTTAGGCGATTTTTGTTTTTGTTGGGAAAAAAAGATTCTTTAAATAAAAAATGAAAAAACATTTCATTTGGATGAGTGAAAACAAGTGGATTAACAAAAAACAAAGAGAAAAATTAATCTGAATTTAATAAACTCAAAAACGGATTTTCAATACAGAAAATTAAGATTTTGTAATGCATGACTTTTTATTTAAAGCCTCTTTTGAAAAAAGAAGAAATAAATAATTACCCTAATTCTCATTCATCATCCCCACTATCTCTTCAATCATCGACTGGAACGAGTCATCCGCCCATTCATTCGAGTCTGCTCCTTTGCTCTTCTGCTTTTTCTTGTCTCCAATCATTTCCTTCTCCCACCACGCTGCCAGTTGTCCGTTTCTGTCTGCTTTCAACGCTCTTCTTTCTCTCTCTTCATCTGCCTTCATCTCTTTCATCAGAAGAAGTGTGCGCGCATTCAGAAGATTCACCCGCAATGCAACAAAAGTGGCTGACGAACGGGGTGTGCTGCTAGAAGAAGAAGTTGCAGAAACAGAAGGAGCAGAGGAAGATGATGAAGGAGAAGAGGAAGTTGAAGAAGAAGATGAAGATAACTGTTCAGAAGAAGCAGCTGAAATATTCGTTTGGTTTGACAGAGATGTTGAATTTGCAGATAAAGTGTGAAAATGCAACGCTAAATCAAAGAAATGGATAGCATCGTGATAACATTTGTGGCGCAGAAGAAGCAAAGCAATGTTGTTGAGTGCAGGCACAAAGGACGGATACAACGAAAGACTCCGAAGGAAACACTGCAGACTGTCGTAATGATAGGAATAGCCTGATATTGACAAAAGGGAATAATTGAAATAAGAATAAGAAATAAAATCAAAATGATCAGATAAAAACATAAAATGATTCATCAAACAATCAATTTTTTGAAAAAAGAAAATAGTAAAATTTAATCAGGATTCAATTAAAAAGAACTTATCTTCTCTCTCTTATCATCAAATGTTTCAAACCTCGTTGCATCAAAAACAATCCAAAGTTGTTCCACAAATATGGATTCCGACGCACATTTTTCACAAAATTGCTGTATTCTTCATGAGCTGAACTCATTTGTCCGCTGAGCTGCAAGGACAAAAGAAGATTAATTAGCGCAGCAAACTTTCTGGGATCAGTCTTTATCGGCTGTGGCGTAGCCATCATTGTTGTAGAACTTGCATTGGCAGCAAATGTGTGAGAAGCCAACGGATTTATCAGTGATGGGGGTGCCACACCACGCGAATTCAAAGCAAACATTGATGTTTGTGCATTGAGATCTCGAATACCATTCAAAGCAGGATGTGCTAAAGTGAGTGAAGGGTTCGTTGAAGCTGAAGAAGGAGATGAAGCATGCGATAACTGAGATGAAACACTGTCACCAAATCCATTCACCATCATTTTCGAATTGCTGAAATCTCCTTTTAATTCTCTTCCATCTTTTACCATTGCCATCATATCACTGTCTCCCATGCTGTGTCTACTGTCGTCTTTCATCAGACTCACGCTGCTCATCGTTTCGTCCATCGGAATGTCCAAAGACAATTCCATTGACAAGCTTCCATTGCTTCCCATCTCTCTTTCTTCTCCCTTCTGACTGATTCCCAAAGTGTCGTATTCCTCTTCTGCTCTTCCATCCTTCAAACTTCTTCCCTTTTCTCGCTTCCTCTCGCTGCACAGTTGGTACCCATACATCTGTAGAATATGGTGGAATACATCAACCGCAAAGCCAAACTCGCCCTGCCGCAGACACGACACACCGCTGGACAAAAGAGCAGCACATCGAAGAACAGAAAGAGAAGGCACATGAAACGCTGAGCCTGTTGTTGAATCATACTGCATCTCATCATCACTGCTCATGTTGTTTGCCTTTAATCGTTGAGAGCTTATTGTTCGATCACTGTTGCCTTCACTTGGATCCTCATCCATCTTCCCTTCTCTCTCACCATTTTCTTCTTCATTCTCGTTATCTTCGCTGCTTTCCTCGTCAGCCATCCTCATCATCCTCTTTGAAGCATCCAGCACGGATTCAACTAATGCAAAGCACCGCATCGCTTCTGATCTTGCAACAAGAATGGCATCGATGGAATGGACAGGGGTGACTGAAGGTGTGGATGTTATGGCATTGAAAAGAGGGGTTGGACGCAGCAGGAAAGCAATTGGAGGAGACAAACGATAAAGATGAGAGGAAGCAAACGGAGCAGAGCGGAGATGAGGTGGAGTGGATGGGCGGAGAATGCTAACAGTGGGGAATGTGTCAGAGGGGAAAGCAGACAGAAGATCGGTTGCCTCAAAAGTGGAAGAAGGATATGAGGATTTTGTGTTTGTTGAAGGTGAAGAGATGGAAGAAGGAGTAGAAATATGCATTGAAGAAAGTGCTGAGGAATGAGGAAGAGAAGAAGTTGATGTCAAAGCAGTAGAAAATAGCGGTGTTCCACCAGATGGCATTGAATGGTCAATGAATGAATGCGAATTCACAAGAGACAAAGAAGGATCAAAAGCAGACGAAGACGAATCAAAAGTGCCTCTTCCATTCAAATCAAATAGCTCGCTGAAAGATTCACCTGTTGTATCAAACAGCGAATTCGTTGAAGCTTTGATGTCTAGTGAATCCACAGTAACATCTGAGGATGTGTTGGAAGAGAGCAGCGGATATTCCATGCTCCCACGGACAATAGAGGAACCAGAAACAGATGCTTGATCAATGGTGGAAGATGTCAATTTATGAGAGAACATTTCATTTTGATCAGAAATACCCATGTGCTCCTGACTGTGCGAGAGAGGAGAATTAAAACTGAGATCGTCAACATCCTCAGTTCGTGTTGAAAGAGGAGTGTGTGGTGAAATAACCTGTTTTGAATCAGAATGTGAATCATCCAAAGACAAAGAAGCAGAATGAGACGATGATGAATGCAAACGCCTGCTGCGTCTGGAATTACGTTCTGTGTTAGAAAGACTAAAGCTGTCTTCTTCGTCTTTGCTTTTCTCTTTCTGTTCAGAACTGCTTCTGTTGTACTTCTGCAACGGCAATCTGACCAACTTCAACTTCTTCAGTTTGATGTGATTTGGCTTTGAAGCCCTTCTTTGTGCTGCGAAATTGGCTGAATGTGAATACGACTGTGCCATCAACGAAGCACCAGAACCAGTTACTCCTCTGAGAAGCCTCGTCTGCTCCAACCGCTTCTGCTGTTGCTGTTGCGTTTGTGTCTGCATTCCCTGGAAGAACTGCGGATTGGCCTGGAACATCAGTGCAGCCTGGTGCTGGCTGATTGATTGGCTGGCCTGTGCTGCGTTTGTTGAGATGCCTGAATTGCCCAGTTGTCTGTTTCCCTGTTGTTTTGACTGCATTTGGAAGGGAAGGAGAGGATAAGTCGTGTTCATTCCTTTGAGTGAAAGGAGATTGCTGTTCATGTTTTGTCCTGAGAAGTTTTGAGCGGCTGTTGCTTTGATTGCTGCAGATACAGAAGAATTGCCAGAATTGCTTGGAGATGAAAGATGTGTGGGCGAATTTTGCGCTGCTGAAAGAAGCGAGCGAGAAGAAGAAGGGGAAGTTGAAAGAGCTGTAATTTGAGGTACTGAAAAAACGGTCGAGTTTTTCGTATCTGACTTGACCGAACGAGTTACCTTCTTTTTCTCACCTGCCCTGCCTCTTTGTGTTCTTTTTGTGGAATCCGATTGACCAGCTGTTGTCAAAGACGGAGAGGCAGCAGAAGCTGAAGGAGACTGAGACGCGGATTTTTTGCCCCTTTTTGTGTATGGTCCTCGCTTTTGCCTTTGCTTAGCCCCTCCTTTCAGCCTCTTCGAGCCTGCTTGTGCTGATTCCAGTTCTTGTAGTGTCAGTTGACCTCTCTCTTCCACATTGCGTGAATGACTGGGCGAATAGAGAGAAGATGCCATGCTGTTTGGAAACGCCTCTCCAAACTGAGCAGCGCTTTCGTCGTGCGGAGAAGGCGTGCGCGCAGACAGATTCACAAATGGCAGTGGATTTGCCGTGTCTGACTGTGCATTGTCGGTGAATGAGTCATCATCTGAAGAGAAAGCTGAAGAAAACAGTTCAGAATCACTTGAAGCTCCTTCATTATTGTTGTTATTGTTATTGTTCTTGTTGCGTCTTTTTCTTCCGCCTGCCTTCTTCACTGCCGCTCTGTATGGGAAGAACCCTCTCACCAGCTCTGACACATCTGAGGCAGGTGTCATTATCTCCTCTGCACCGTCAAACACCGAGTCATAATCAGGAATTCCGCTGTCATTCATCGGAATCGCTGGTGGAATAAGATCTGTTTTCACAAAGCCATTCTCATCCATTTCAAATATGCTGCCTTCAGATTCCTCATCGCTACTGAAGCTGACACTGCTGCTGCTGTTGTTACTTCTCTCATCAAAGCTGACACTGCCACTGCCACTGCTAATTTCTCTACTGCTGCTTTCGCTCTCTTCTGTTTCGTCTGCCTCTTTCTCAGTGGAATGCTCTGTTTGAGTGGCAGATGCTGTTTTGCTTCCACTTGTGATGCTGCTGGATTCATCTCCATCTTCTTTCTCACTCTCGAACAAATGCTCATCTGATCCTGATGCGTTGCTGTTACCTTCACTCTTTTCACTTCCATCACCCGAATTCTGTCCATTTTCCTGTTTTTGCATTCGATTGCGATGCCTTCTTTGATGTTTATGTTTACGCTGATTTTTACGGTGTTTGCGAAGCTGGCGAAGATGATTCAATATTTGCTGCTCTGAATTCGTCTCAGTGTCAGAAAGCTCGAAATCAGAGGGAGAAAGAGGAGGAGTGGGTGCTGTGAGTGTTTTTATTGACTGTGATCGCATTGTGAGTGGAGGAGGCAGAAGTGTCGAGAGATGCAATTGTGAATGCGTTCTTGTCATTTCTGGATTGTTGCCGTTGGATGGAGAAAGAGAAGGAGAAGATGAAGATGACGATGGTGACAATTGGAAAGGCGATGATGAAGAACCATCTTTTTCCTTGTTTTTCTCGTTCTGCTGCGACGAAAACGAAGAAAACAGCGAAAAGCTTTCCGACCCATGTTTTGAAGGAGAACGCACAACTTGTCCGTTTTCAGTGCGCATCTGACTGGCGCCGAGGGCAAAGAGCGAAGGAATGGAAGACTTGACAGCCGGCACATCTGTGTTCAGTTTTGTGATTGGAGTGCTGGCTACTCTGAGCTTCTTGGAGGACAGCTTGTGCGAATAATCAGACTGGCTTTTAGAGAATGTGTTGGGAGAGGAGCCATCGGGTGAAAGAGAAGGAGATTGCGAGGCAGACAAAGAGGGAGATATTGAAGGGGATGAAACAGAAACTGAGGCTGATGCAGAGACAGAAGAATAAGCTTGTCTGCGGCTGGGAGCATTACGTTTTTTGTCATCTTTTCGATGCTTCGAATATTTCTCGTGTTTGACTTTAGTTGAAGAAGATGATGATGAACCAGCCAAAATTGTAGACTGTTCTTCATTGTTGCCATTCTGCATTGATGGTGATGATTTTGTCGAAGCTGAGAGAGATGGAGATTGAGAAGGAGACTGAGAAGGTGAAGGCGAAGGAGAAAGAGAAGGAGAAGCTGTATTGCCAGCAGATGATACAGGAGAGCCAAGTGAAGGAGAAGCCGATCCAGAACGGGGTGTTTGCGAAGGAGAAGCAGAAGGCGAAGAAGAGCCAGCTCTGCCTGTGTGTTTGGCAGACTTCTGTTTGCTCTTCGCGCGGCTGGCGCTGCTTTCGGAGTCGTAGAGCGACATACTCAAATCTTCCTCCTCTGTTTCTGACAGAACACCCTTGTACACATACTTCTTCCTCTTCTTCTTGATCATCTCTTTCTTCGGCTTCCTGTTCTTCTTTTTCTCTGTCTCAACATTTTTCTCCTTCTTTTGTGATTTATCTGCACTTTCACCTTCTTCCACTCTAATTTCTGTTTCATTCACTCCATTTACATCAGCTCCATTCGTCTCATCTTTTCCATTTGCTGACTCTTTCTTGCTTGTCTGATCAGCACTTGAAGCACTTGCTTCACTCGTCTTCTTTCTCTTCTTTCTCTCCTTCACACTCTTCTCACCCGATCCACTTGGAACTGGAAACAGATGCATTGCCATCTCCGCCTCCTTCTTTGCATCCTCAATCGGCTTCATTGCTGCTGCCACAACACTCTGCAGCTCCTCAAAATTCCTCGCTTTCTGCTTCGGTTTCTTGATCACAGGAAATGAAGCCAATCTTGTCAGTGTGGAGTTCAGCCCATACAACACTCGTGTCCTCTTCACACTCTCTTTCGTCTTGTTCTGCCTTCTGCTGCAAAGCGCCTTTGCAACCTGTAGCGTCTTCTGGAACTCTTCTTCCTGCTCTTTCTCTCTTTCCTCTATCCTGAACTTCTCTCGCCGGCTCATCATCGAAAACGCCTGCTCCTTCAGCTTCTTCTCCTGCTTCATCTTCTCCACTTTCTTCTTCATCGCTTTCTTTTTCTCCGCTTTCATCTGCTCTTCAGCCCCAACAAACAGATATTTCGGTAGGAAATCAAACACATACGGCTTCAGCATCTTCTGCTTGCGCGCTCTTTCAATCTCCACAACTTCCACTTTCTTCTGCCAATACAGCTCCCTCTTCGCCTTCGTCTCCTTCCACCGCATAATCTCCTCCTTCTGTGGGCGATGTAGCACAAGTGACTCTTCCTTCTTCATCGCCTCTGCCTCCACCGTCTGCGCACCCTTCTCATACACAAAGCCCAACAGCAAGAAAAGAAGAGGCTGCTGAAGACCAGGGCGCACTGAAGACAAATGCAGGGTGCTGTATGAGAAGGCAGGGATATGCGAGCCGGATGAGGACTTTGTGGGAAGAGAGGAAGTTGATGATGAAGAAGAAGAAGATAAAGAAGAACCAGAAATCTGAGGCAGCTGTGCAGTGGATGAAACATCAAATTGGGAGTTGAATGCAGTTGTTATTGGGGAAGGCTCTGATGGAAGTATCATCGATGGAATGTTGAACGAGTAGGATGACACAAGCATCATGTTTGTCGGATTTCTGTTCAATGACTGCTGAATCTGTTGCGCTTTTTGTTTATTTCCTTTCTTTCCATTGTTTTTCGCAACTGCAGCTGAATTTCTGTCTCCAGGTATTGCAAATTCGTCTGTGACATCGCCATTTTTGCTGCTGCCTTCTTTCTCATTCTCCTTGTTTTCCTCCTCTTTTGACTCGAATGTCACCTCCAGCAGCTCCAAAAGGATGCTCTTTGCACTCACCAGCTGCCTTTCTCTCCCGTCTTTCATCAAAAGGAATGCAAGAACAGAGGCAATCCCTCCATGTGCTGCTGCCAAATATACTTCCCTCTCTTCTTTCTTCATCTCCGCACGAAGTTGTACAGAATCGATGGGATATGGTGGTGGTTTCTTGTGTTTGTGGTGGTGCTTTTTATCCTTCTGGGAGGATGATGCAGAAGAAGAAGTTGATGATGATGAGTCATCAGAGTTACCTTCATCCTTTTCGGATTTCTTCTGCTTTGTTTGCGTATTTCTGCTTGCTTCACTCGAATTTCCATCTCTTATCTGTTTGGAATTTCCTTTGTCATTCACAGCTGTTTTGTCATTGTTGTTTTCTCCTTCGCTTTCTTCATCAGATGAAGAAGACGTATCCTCATCACTGCTTGATGACACATCCATCGAATACCTCAAATCCCTTCCATTGTATGTCTTCTGCTTCTTTTCTTTCTTCTTATTCTTCCTTCTCTTCTTCTTCTTTCCTTCTTCATCTCCATTCCCTTCCTCTCCAAATATATCTGTCATGCTCACTTTCTTCTTTGCAGCCATCCATTCTCTGCTCTTCTCCAGCGCAGTTGCACACAGAAACAGCGCTTCTTCTCTGTTCCCTTTCAAATAGCTCACAACAGCAGTATTTGCCATCACCGCACACGACGAAGGCATTCTGTTGATGCTGTCACACATCAGAAGAGAAGACAAAGTTGACAGAAAAGAATTGGGAGAAGAGAAGAACGGGTTAATGTCTGAAGATGATGAAGAGATTGAACTTGATGAGGAAGGTTGGGTTGTTGGAGTACTTGCTTTGACATTCCCTGAAGTTGCAGAAGAAGAAGGAGAAGAAGAAGAAGTAGTAGAAGGAGAAGTTGTATTATTATTACTCTGTTTTTGTGTCTGATTATCTGCAATCTCTTTATTTTGTTCTTGTTTGTTGTGTATTTGAGAGGCAAATGGTGTAACTGTCCACAAATCACTCAACATTCTTATTTGGTACTGCTTCTTTCTTTCGAATTCTTTGTTCTTCCTCGCAATGAAACGCGACAAGTTCGAAAGGAAAGCAGCAGATGGCGAATGACGAGAGGGAGAAGAGAAAGCAGAAGGAGAAGAGGAAGGCGAAGAAGGAGAAGCAGGAGAATTCAAAGGGCGTGCGAGCGATGGAGAAAGAGATATAGACGATGAAGAAGCAGAAGAAGATGAAGAAGAAGACGGTGCTGATGAAGATGGAGATGATGAAGGCGAAGAAGGAGAAAGAGAAAATGCATTCGCCAACGAAGGAGAGCCATTCATTGGAGACATATCTCTTTTCATCATCATCGTGTTGATCGACGACAAAGCAGCTGAATATGCCGATGTCAAGTTCACCCCTTTCGCCATGAATGCTTTCTCCTCCTCGTTCAGCTGCTCCTTCTGCGCCTCTCCTTCCTTCATCCTCTCTTCGCTCTGGTAGTCGCACGGCAACCCGCTCACACCCAATTGCATTGAGAGTGCAATGAGCATCAGAGCTGACAGGCACATTCTGTCTCGAAAGAGGAGGGAGTAGCTGATTGCATAGCTTTGTGTCGTGTCATGCAGAAGCAGCGCCAGAGAAGCTTTGTTCGTCTCACAGCCCATCGAAAGAGGAGAAGAAAGTGAAATCTTCCGCCACACCTGCAGAGCAAACGAGTAGTGATTGCTCTTCTCCTCCTGAATGCGCTTGATGAACGAAGGAATTTCTGGTTTGCTTCGATGTTTGTGTGAAAAAGCATTAGTTTCTCTGATGTTGCTATTGTCGTTGCCATTTTCTGTTGAATAATTTTGTTGTGGTTGCTGCTGCTGATTCTGTGTCTGTTGTTGTTGTTGAACATCATTCTGATGACGATTATGATTATGATGATAGGATGCCTCATAATCTGCTCCATTTGCGTTCATCTGCATGTTCTCTTCAGCTAAATGCGGTGTGTGTTGCATCGGATGATAATAATCAAAGTCTTCAATCATTCGTGTTGAGTCATAAGAATTCAAATCCTTGTCACTTCTTCCTTCTCTTCTTTCTCCATCCAAACTGCCATTTCTTCCTTCTCCACCCCTCTCATCAACATTCCCATTCACTCCATCACTTTTATGACCCAGCATTTCCCCTTCATTCTGTTTTCTCCTCTTCTCCGCACCTCCTTCACCACCACCACCTCCTCCTCCTTCTTCTTCTTCTTCCTCTTCCTCTTCATCTCTCCTCCCTCTCACTCTTTCTCCTTCCTCCACCAGCCCCCCATCCTCCCCCAGCTCCATCAAATGACAGCACATCAGCCCAACCGTATACAAATAGAACACTCTCAATCTGTCATCTTCTAATTGTAACTGCGAAATCCGCTCTGAGCAAACGTCAGAAGCAGACAGGAGCATTCCTCTCTTCAGAAAATGGAGCGAAATATTGCGCTGCTCCTGCCGGTGGAAGAGAACAGACAAAGGAGACGTCTTTGAAGATGCACTCGAAACAAGCTGTGTTATTGAAGATTTGTTAACATTTGCGTCAACTTCTTCTTGTTCTGCATCCATTTTGGATGAAAGAGTAGGAGAACGAGAAATGGACAGCTGAGAGTCAGCATCAACCAGAAACACGGAACACCCTCTCTTCAATGAGCCCTTCTTATGCAACGCTGCTTCTTCTGCCATTTTCTTCTCTTTCTCTTTTTCCTTCTCTTTCTCCTTCTCCTTCTCTTTCTTCATCTTCGATCTATTCTCTGCCTCTTTCCTCTTCGCCATCAGCTCGTTGTGACATTCTTCAGACGCATCGTCTGCACCCAAGTCGCCAAAGACAGCTGTGATTGAGGGAATCAGAAAGCGAAGCTTTTGTTCGTGTTGGAAGCGGCGGAATTGGCAGCGGGAGGACTTCACACGCGTTTTGAGGAGCAGTTTGCGAGTTTCGGTGGAAAAAGAGGAGGAAGAGGAGGAGGATGATAAGAGAGAAGAATTGGAAGAAGAAGAGGAAGATGAAAGAGAGGAAGAGGGAGGTGTTGTTTTCTCGGAATGAACGCTCTTTGAATCATCAAATGGAATGTTTGTGTCTTTTGGAGAAAGACCAAGAGGTTCAGGTTTTGCTGTGTGGAATGCATCGAATGATGAGTTTGCAGAACGAGAAAAAGAAGAAGGAGAAGAAGAGGAAGTGTTGTTTGAATGAAGATTGCTCCTTTGTTTGCTTTCATTTCCAAAATTGTTAATGTTGGATCTGTTATTCAATGAATTAATGCTGTTGTTCATGTTTCTTTTGTCCTTCTGTGAAATGTTAACATTTCTGTCTCTTTTTGCTTCCTTCTCACTTTCTGTCACTGACAATGGCTCAAATTTGATTGGAGACAAAGAAAGAGGACTTCTTCTTTTGTCTAAAGAAGAAGAAGATGATGATGATGAAGATGATAAAGGAGAAGAATGAAAAGAATTCCCTTGTCGATTGTTGCTTCCCATGCCACTTCTTCCGTTTCCTCCTCTTTTCTCGTTCTGTTTTGCTGTTTTTTCTCTCTCGTCTGCCGGCAAACACTCCAAAAATGACATCATCCCATACACAAACTGCTGCATTCGCGTGTTTGTGGACGCTTTTCTGAGAGGAGGGGCAGGAATCACAAGGGGAGGAGAGTCTGGGGAGGAGAGAGAGGGAGAAGGAGATGAGGAAGAAGAGGAAGAAGAAGAAGAGGAAGTTAAAGTTGAAGAAGAAGACAAAGAAGAAGAAGAAGATGATGATGATGATGATGGTATATTGTTGTGTTGCAATTGTTGATGAGGCAGAAGAGGAAGAGAAGGAGAATGTTCAGCATCAGTCACAGATAAAATGTTGGCTGACAGAAAAGAAGAGGAAGAAGCTGAAGAAGAAGGCGTTGAAGCAGCAGAAGAAAGAGAAGAAAGAGAAGAAGAGGAAGAAGAAGAAGAAGAAGAACTTTCAGAAGGCAGAAGAGGAGAAAAAAGTGGATAATTGGAAGTTTGTTTGATTGAGTTTTGTTCAGAAGAAGGAGCAGAAATAAGAGAGGAAGAAGGAGAAGACGAAGAAGGAGAAGCCAAACTCTTTGGCTGAGGAAGGGTCGCATCTAAATGATCGGGAAAGAGAACAGAAGAAGAAGAAGAAGAAGGTGAAGAAGAGGAAGAAGAAGATGATGATGATGAAGTAGATTCATTATTATCTGCTGACTGTGTTGGAGGCTGATTGTGTGAAAATAGTTTTGTCGGCATTTGATAGACATCTTTTGGTGACTGTTCTTTTGTTTCTGATTGAGAAGAAGAGGAAGAAGAAGCAGCAGAAGAAGCCAAAGAAGAAGTAGGTGTGGAAGTAGGAGAAGGGAGAGAAGAAGAGTAATTCGAAGAGTGGCTCACTTGTGTTGGGCTGATCTGTCCCAGAACATTGAACGAATGCCTCAGCATCTGCGGGGCAAGCAGAGGAGAATGCGAAAAGATCATTGGAGAGAAGATGTGTGTGGAGATGGGTTTAATCAGCTGGACGGGGGATTTTGAAGGAAGAAGGGTGGAGGAAGGGAAGTGGATGGTGGATGGGACAAGGCGGTTGGTCTGAGGAATTGCCAGCTCTTCAGCAAATTGGGCATCGAATTCATCATCAGAGAGACTGCTGTCAGAGTCAGAGAAGTCGGATTCATTGGAGGAGAATGAGGAGGAGGAGGAAGAGAATGAGGAAGAAGAAGAAATATCTTTCTCCATTCCAGAACGAATATCACTTGCTGTCTTGTTCACCTCGTTCTTGATCCACACATCTTCTTCCATCTTGTTCTCTTCTCCTTCTTTCATTCCACTCTCCATCTTCTGCAGTGGCGAAGGCGGTGCCGCAAAAGCAGACAATTCAGAACTTGCACCACCTCCCAGTTTATCTTTCTCCATAAACAGCTTCATTCTCTTCTCTGACTTTGCTTCCCCTCCTTCTCCTTCTCCTCTTCCTTCTCCTCTTCTTTCATCATCATCTTCTTCTTCTTCCACATCCATAAACCTTCCTCCGTCTCCTTCTCCCATCCTGCTCTGTATAAACTCGTATTCCTCTCCTCCTTCTCCTTCCATTTCTTCTCTCCATTCTCTTCTTCTTCCTCCTCTTCCTCTTCCTCTTCCTTCTTCTCCTTCCTCCTCCTCTTCCTCTTCCTCCAGCCCCACAAAATACGGCAAAGGGCATTCAGTTGATGTGAACTCATCAATTACCCTGTCTTCCTCTTGCCTCAGCTCTTCCTCTCTCTGCAGCACAGCCACTGCTGAATCTATCCCTTCCACCAATTGCGATGCTAACAACTGCGCATGTGTTACTGTCACATTTGAGCTCTGCTTCTTTCTCTCATTTTTACTCTGACTTTGGCTTTGACTTTGGCTCTTTCTCTTCTTCTTCCTCTGATTCTTCTTCACTTTGTGTTTATTCTGCTTATCGTCCTTGTTCTTCTTCTTCTCCTGTTCGTCTTCTTTGTTTGATGCTTCTGATGAATTGCCTTCTAAAGATGAGCCAGCACTCCCTTCTTCTTCACTTTCACAGCTTGATTGACTTCCATCTTCATCCTCTTCTTCTTCTTTATCATCATCTTTTCCTTCCCCTTCTCCTTTAACTTTATCTTTTTCTTCCTTTTTGCTCTTTCTGTTCTCATTTTTCTCGTCTTTATCCAATTCGTTTTTGCCATCACTTATATCTTTCTTTACCTTTTGCTCTTCTTCTTCTTCTTCCTTTTCACCTTCAGAAGATGAAACTTCATCTTCTTTCTTCTTCTTCTTCTTCAAATCATCCGCTTTATCCCCTTCTTCCTTGTCTTCTTCTTCTTCTCCATCCTCCTCCTTCTTTCCTCCCTTCTTCTCCTTCTTTTCCTTCTCCTTCTCTTTCTTCTCCTTCTCATTCATACCATCTTCATCATTATTCTTCTTCTCGTTCTCTCTCCCTCTCTCCCTCAGCGCCCTCCTCCTCGTCCTTATCCCAATTGGGCTGCTGTTTTCTTCCTCTTCTCCTTCCTCTCCTTTTCCAATCATATCAAAACATTCCTCTCCTTCCTCTGAAACATACTCGCTGTCAAACTCACTGTCATTATAGTTATTCCTCCACCCTCTCCTCCTCCACCCTTCTTTCTCCTTCTCTCTCTGGCTCGTTCTTTCTCTTTCTCTCTCTCTTTCTCTCTCCCTCTCCCTCTCCCTCTCCCTCCCTTTCTCTCTCCCCTTCCTTGTTCTCAGCAAAAGCCCCAGTCTTCTCTCTCTCAGCGTCACGCTGCTTTCTTTGCTCTGCTCTTTGTTCCAGTCTAATGCATCGTCAATTGCCATCATCGCATCATAGAAGATGGCATCATCTGCATTCAGAATACGCCCTTTCTTTCGATGATGAGAGGAAGAAGAGGAGGAAGAGGAGGAAGAGGAAGAGGAAGAGGAAGAAGAAGAAGAAGAGAATGCATCCAATGGGGAATGGAAGACAGAAAGAGGAACAAGTGTGGCTGTGTTGTTGGAGTTGGAGGAGCGGGAAGATGAGTCAGAAGAAGAAGAGGAAGATGAAGAGGAAGATGATGATGACGATGAGGAAGATGAAGAGGAAGAAGAAGAGGAAGATGAAGAATTTGAAGATGATTGAGAAGAGATGCCTGCATTTGAGAACAAGAAAGACGATCTTTTTGGTTTAGTCAGCAGAAAAGTTGTGTTTTGATTGAATTTCAAGAAAACAGGAGAAGAAATAACTTGATTCAAAATGTCAGCATATGAAGGAGAAGAAGAAGAGGAAGAGGAAGAGGCAGAAGAAGAAGAAGAAGAAGGAAATGAAATAGAAGAAGTATAAAGTGGAGAAGATAAAAGGTGTTTGCTTAGATCTCTTCCTTTGTATCCAGAAAGAGCTAATTGTGAATGGTCATTTGGAAGATTTCTCCAAAAAATGAATGAATCAGAAGAAGAGGAGGAGGAGGAGGAGGAAGAGAAAGAAGAAGAAGGAGAAAGAGAAGGCGGAAGAGAAGAAGAAAGAGAAGAAAGAGAAGAAGAAAGAGGAGGAGGAAGAGGAAGAGCAGAGCCAAAAGGTAAGATATTACAGCTGCTATTGCAGAATCTCTGAATGTTTGAAGCAATTTGAGCAAAGCGAATGATCGAAGAAAGAGAAGAAGGGTCGAAACGAATGGATTTGTGAGCAGAAAAAGGAATGTGCTGAAGAAGGAAAGAGAAAGGCGATGTGTTCAGAAGAGAAGAGAAAGGGGAGGGGGAAGAGAAGGAGAAGGGGGAGGAAGAGGAAGAGGAAGAGAGAGAAGAAGGAGAAGATGATGGCATTGAAGAGGAAGAGGAAGAAGAGGAAGAAGAGGAAGGAGAAAGAGAAGAAACAATACCTGCAGAATTTGGAGAGCTTTGAGAAGAAGACGAAAGAGAAGAAGAAGAAGAAGAACTCATTTGCTGCTGGTTGTTAATGAGGTTATTTCGAGACAAGGAGAATGTGTTGAGTGTTTGAGAAAGAGAAGGAAAGAGAGAAAGAGGGTCTGCTGGTTTGTAGTCAAATTCAGCTGCATTTTGAGGGGGAGGAGAAGAAGAGAGCGAAAGATGGGAACGATTTGTGGGTTGGAAGAAGGCAGCAGCAGAGGAATGGAGAGAAGAGGAAGGAGAAGAAGAGGAGGAGGAGGAAGAAGAGGAAGAGGAAAGAGAAGAAAGAGAAGAGGAGGAGGAGGAAGAAGTTGAAGATGAAGGAGCAAATGATGAAGCAAGAGAAGGAGGAAAAGAAGCAGGGGAAGAAGAGAAAGAAGAGGAGAAAGAAGACAAAGAAGCCGATGGAACATGAGGAGGAAAAGGGAAAGGTGTGCTGAGTGTGTTATAATCATTGCTAATACCTTCATTCACACGATAATTCGATTGAGAGAGAGAGGAAAGAGAAGGAAGAGAAGAGAGAGAAGAAAGAGAAGAAAGAGCAGAAGAAGGTTGTAATGACATCTGCATCGGCATTTGGAGCTGCATTTGCATTGGCATTTGAATGTTTTGTGGAGGAGTTTGATAGAAATTCATCTTGTTTTGAAGAGAAGAGGAAGAAGAAGAAGAAGACAAAGAAGAAGAGGAGGAGGAGGAGGAAGGAGAAGGAGAAGGAGAAGGAAGGAGATTGGGGTTGAAAGGTTGGTTGGGCTTGAGGGAGGAGGAGGAGGAGGAAAGAGAGGAAGAAGGAGAAGAAAGAGAAGAAGAAGAAGAAATCGAAGAAATATTCGAAATACCAGAAGGATTAGATAAATTTGTAGGATTCATATTCATGTTCATATTCATATTCATATTCATCATCTGCTTCTGCTGCATCTGTTGCATTTGCTGTTGAGGTTGAAGTTGAAGCGGAGGCTGGTTCTGCTTCACATTTGACGGGAAAGAAGGAAAAGCTGATGCCATCTGAGGAGCAATCGACGAGAGAGAAGGAGGGAAACCAGCCAAAGAAAACTGATTTTTGAATTGTGGGTGTATTTGTGCGGGGGCGAGGAGAGGATTAAATTGCGACGGCGCCACGTTGAGGGGCATTTGAGGCGGGGCGGGGAATTTATTCTCTTTGGAAAGGGGAATTTCTGAAAGAGAAGAGGAAGAAGAAGAAGAGGAAGAGGGAGGAAGACGAGAAGAAGGAGAAGATGAAGAAGGAGGAGAAGGGGAAGGAGCTGATGATGATGATGATGATGGTAATGAATAGGAAGAGGAAGGGGCAAGATGAAATGGCTGGAGAAGAGAAGGGTATTGCTGAGGGTTGAATGAAGAGGTGGATGAAGAAGGCATTTTGATTGAATTTGGTTGCATTCCCTTTGGAGGATTGAGAGGAAGGGAAGGTTCATTGGAAAGAGAAGAGCTTTTGAGGGAAAGTGGCTGAGGTTGGGTTTGTTGAGAGGAAAGAGAAGAAGAAGAAAGAGAAGAGAAAGAAAGAGATGAGGAAGAAGAAGAAGGATTAAATGAAGAATTTAAAGATGAAGATGTTGTGTTAGTTTGAAGTTGTGGTTTCAATTGTGGTTGATTTGAAAGGGAAGAAGAAGATGATGATGATGAATTATCAGGAAATGAAGAGAAAGAAGAGGAATAAGGTAAAGACTGCTGTTTAACTGCATTGGCATTCACAGAAGATGAAATGGAAGAAGAAGAAGAAGAAGAAGCTGATGATGATGATGATGATGATGATGAAGTCTTCTTCAAATCATTCGAATTCATTCCTTTCACTTCTCCGTTCTTTTCTATGCTTATGCTCCCTCTTCTCTCTCTCATACTTCCTCCTTTCTCTTTCTCTTTCCCCTTCTTCTCCTTCTCTTTCTCTTTCTCTTTCTCTTTCTCCATCTTCTCCATCTTCTCCTTCTCACCCCTCCCCTTCGATGGAGAAGTCGGCTCAGGAGACGCAGATCCAACAGGAGGAGGTGTGCGTGTGGCAATGATTGTCTGTGCAACTATTCCCAATGCCCTTCCAATCGAACCTGTTTTCGCTGCTGCTGCTGCTGCTGAGGTGGCGGAAGGGAGAAGAGAAAGATAGTCTTCTTCTTCTTCTTCCTCTTCTTCTTGTTCTTCGGCTGCTTTTGATTGTTTGATTGCTAATTCTCTATCAAGAGGTGATTGTGGGTTATTTTCATTCTCTAAAGAAGAAGAAGAAGAAGAAGAAGAGAAAATTTGTTGTTTGCTGACATTATTTCCTCTTTCTCCTTCTTCTTCTGATGAAGATGAAGAAGAAGACACAACATTTGCATTCTCATCCATCTGAGGGAGGACAACAAGATCTGTTTCAGAAGGCAGGAGAGGAGGAAGAGGAAGAGGAAGAGGAAGAGAATTGAAAGAGTCTGAAGAGGAAGAGAGAGAAGGAGAAACAGCTGTGGTGGAGGAGTAGAGAGAGAATGCGTGTGAAGCTGAGGGGGAGAAGAGGGTGGCAGGGAAGGAAGAAGAGGAAGAAGAAGAAGAAGAAGAAGAGGCATTATTCTTTGTTGCAAATTCATTGTTCTGGTTCTTCGTCATTTCTCTCTCACTTCTGTTGTCAGAAGCATTTAAGATCGAAAATGGTGTGTTATTCGCCTTTGTGGGTGAAGAAGGAGCAGCAAAAGGAATGTTATCGTCGAGGAGAGGATGGGAATGATAAGGAAGAGAGTCGCGAGAGAGGAAAGAAGGGGGAGGAGAAGGAGGAGGAGTGAAGATGGTGGAAGAGGTGGAAGAGGCAGGGAGATGAGGAAGTTCTTTGGAGAAGGAGGAGAAGGAGGAGAAGAGGGATGTGGAGAGAAGAGAAGAAGAGGATGATGATGAGGAGAAGGAAGAAGAAGAAGAAGATGATGATGATGATGATGTAGATATAGTTGAAGTGGTTGTAGTGGGTGTGACAGAAAAAGAAGGAGAAAGTGTGCTTGTTCGCAAAGCAGAAGGTGACAGGATTGTTTGGCTGTTCTTCAAATTGCTCGCATCGAAGGCATTTGGTGAAGTGTTTGAGATGCTCAGAGTGGCTGAGGGGGATAAAGCAGCAACAGGAGCAGAGGAAGAAGAGGAAGAGGTTGAAGAGGGAGAGGAAGAAGAAGAGGAAGAAGAAGAAGATGACTGAACAACACCTGCTCGTGCCACTGAAGGAGAAGTCAAGCTCATCCGCGCCGGATTCGAAGGCGATGTGAATGCGGATGACGCCGATGACTGCACAGTGGAGAGGTTGCTCAAAGAAGGGAAGAAAGAAGGAATTAGGCTTTCAGTTGCTGTCCTCCCGCCCATCGTGGCAGCAGCTGATATTGTCGCTCCGATCGACAGCATCGACTCAGGACACAGCCGATCGTCTTCTTTGGACACACACGCCTCGTCCATCTCTGACACAAATAGCGTCTTTTCCAGCTGGCTCTCTGGAAGCTCGATCGACTTGGGCCTTTCTGCCAAATTGATCTGCGACGATGGTGACATTGCTTCTGCTTTGTGATTCATTGGATCATCTGGTGCACTGCTTTGCTCGTGCCCTTCACCCGTCCATGTTTCATCGACTGCTATTGTTTCTCCCTTTTGCAAGTCGACTGTTGCTTCAAGAGGTTTGCTTTCTTTTGAATCATATTCCATTTTCTCGTTTGTTTCTGGAATATCATCAAAATCAGTGTTTTGATTTTCATTTTCTTTAGACACTAATCTTTCTTTAATTTCTTTACCTTTTGAAATTCCTAAGTTTCTAGCATTTTGTAAGGAAGAATAATAAGCGCAGGTCGTCAGATGAAAATCAATTGCATTCTACAAAAAATAAAATCTTATCAATTATTCAGAAAAGTATGTCACAAACTTTAATAGCTTTCGATGCATTCGAAGGCAAACGTTCTTTTGCATAAATTAGAAACTTAGCAGCCTAAATTTTTATTTTTAAAAATAAATATTCAATAAAAAGTATGCAAAAAATAAAATTCAAACTCTTGCGTAATTGTTCAAGCGAATGTTTGCAATTCCTATTAAATAATATGGCCTCCAAAAGGATGGAAGCACTAATGTGACTTGTAACAAATTCTAAATTGTAATAAGCATGCTTTTAATTAAATATAAAAATTATTCAGCTCACCATTATAAGAGTCTTTGTCGTTGGATCATCATTTATTTCAGGTAAATCAGGAAATGATGATATGCCAAATAGATTTTTGTGATTAATAAGCTCCTGATTGATTAAATATTCCTTATCTTTGCTCTCCATAAGGAATAATATACGTATTATGTTTTCTATTTGTTAATAAATTGTTTATATAGCACGGATCAAAATGCAGCTAAATCAAAATTTAATTCGCTTTATTGTAATATCGATTCAAGTGATATGCTTCGGTTTGAACTGGTTATTATTTTTCAATTAGCTGGTATTTTGAAAATTTCAGCCCTAACCATTGTTGGATTGGCCATTCCTTATGATATTTTGTCATACGTTTTTCGTCCACTTTGTATTCTGGCTTTGATACCTTTTACTGTTGGTGGATGGAATGGTCCTGCACCAAGTGGAGAACCAACGAGACTGATTATACCAAAACAATTTAAAAGTATTTTTTCCATTTTTTTCATTTTAACTTATTTTTGAAATAGTTTGGATGATTGTCAGTGTTGTTTTTGCTGCAATCGGAAACACATTTGCAGTAAGAGAAGTTGAACATTTATACTCGCTGATTATTGCAATGATTGCAAATTCTTTATCTGTTGTCTGCTTCATCATTGCGACTTTCCCTCGTTTTCCTTTGGAGAATAAAACATCTTGGTCGTTCACGATATTTGTTTTGTTATGTTTCGTGCAAGCTGGACATTTTATGATGTACAGTTTTCTGAGAAGAAATGTGGGATATTCTTATGTTTATTGGTTTTTCTCTCTACTTCAAATTGCATTTCTAACGGGACACATGAACACGCCTGAATCTCGAAGGATATGCCAGTGTGTTATTTGAATTTTTTCGTATATTTCAATTATTTTCCTAATGTTTTATGTTGTTTAGCGAATGTCATTCAATTGGAACACTCGGTGGGCTTCTTCTCTTCTTCAGCAATATTTTGAGATTTCTTGCCCAATGCGGATATGGAATGGTTGGAGAAGAATTCTATGTGTGGACATTAACCTATTTGGGTATGCTTTCTTGTTTTGTTTAATTAGCTTTTTATTATTATTTTTTCTATTTTAGGACTTTGGATGATTCAATTTTCTTCTGGAAAGTTTACCTGTGAAAAAGCATATCAAAAAGCAAGAGATGGCTATGATTCTTTTGATCAAGCTTATGTTAATTAGAAGTCAAAAAAAAAAAATTAAAAGTTATCTTTTATTGAGATTTCGTGTGCTGAATGTTTATGATTTTTTCCGAAGGCATTTTTTTTAAAGAGGAAATGCGCTTCGTCTGATAATAAGCTTCAGCATGCTGTTAATCGAGAGAGACGTTTCATCTATCATTTTTCGTTGTTTAGGTTTTTTTGGAAGAGTTGTAGTTTCTTATGTTCTTTTGTTAACATTATAATTATAACAAGAAAAATTTCAAATAAAATACATTGAATTGAAGCATCGACCGAACCAATTTGTATTTTTGGTGTTTTCATTTATTTAAAATTATAAATTTTGACTCAAGGCTCTCACTGAAGATGATATGTTGTCATGTTTCGTTTTCTAATTTTTTGGTTTTTGCTTTGAAAATTCCAAACAAGTCTGAACAGTTTCTCTATTTTTTTGAGTAAAAGTGAAGTGATAGGAGCGATTTTGATGATAAAGTTAAATACCTTTGAGGAAAAAATCAGCTATGCAATTTTTCGAAGTGATTGCACATCAAATTTTTCAAAAATAAACAAAATGAGAACACTGTTTAAATAAAAGCTTCTTTTTGACTGATTCAAAGTTTTTCTTGTAACAATTAGCAAACTTGTTAAATCCTTAATTTTTTAATTTCATATCACCGCAAATATGATTGTCCGTTCAAATATCAACTTTCAATTTATTCACCTTTTCAGAACGTAAATAAAAAATGTCTGCAATATCTCAGCACATATGGTAACTGGGATCTGTGACATTGCTCTGAATAGCAGCAGCAACTCCACTGCTGTGTCCTTCGTCCATCTCCTCCACATCCATATCTCCTTTGCCCCCCATCCCTCCATCCGCCTCACTGCCTTCATCTCCTTCCTTCCCAGTGCCCGAAAACTCTCCCATGCCCTCAATCGCAAACGGAGCTGCAAACTCATCCACCACCGTCGCTGCCCCCGTCCCGCCAACAGCTGCCTTCGGCGGCGCTGGCGGGGCTGGCGTCCAGAACGGGATTCTGCCTGCCCCCCAGTCGCGGAGCACAATCCGCGCGCCTTCGTCGTAGTTCGGAATGCCGCTCTTCAAAAGCTTGCCATGGCGCTGCGCAACCGCCTTCAGGAACTCCTCAACGAACGGAGAGTATCGAGAGAGCGCTTCGTCCGACAAAGGAAAAGCGGAAGAGGAAGAGGAAAAAGAAGGAGAAGTCGAAGAAGAGAAGCCAGCACCAGGCTCGCGAGGAGGGATGACTTTGGCAAAAGCAGTAGGGTCCAGCGAGTACAGAGACAGCAGCACGTTGATGTCAGAGCGAATAACCAGCGAAAGGACAGCTGAGTGTGGGTCCTTCACATCCTCCACGCGCATCGCTGCCCGCAGCACCGCGTTGGCCTCGTCTGTCCAGTCCATAACGACGCCAGGCGAGTCGATCACCGACAGCTTTGTCTCAATCTCCACCGTCTGAAGGCCGCGTGTGCAGCCAGCGTGCGACGAGGTCTGCACAGCGTGGCGGCGCTTCAGCGAGTTGATCAACGAGGACTTTCCCACGTTGGGGTAACCCACCACACCCACTGTCGTCTTCATTGCATGCCCCTTCGAAGACACAGAAAGTGATTTGCATACACGCATCAGCTGATCACCTCCATACGTGTCTGGTTGAATGATGTTGTTGGAGTGAATTCAGATTTGGTGAATTATTTACAAAAAAAAGAGAGAAAGAAAGAAAAATAAGGAATAAAAATGAGAAAGAAAAGAAAAGAAAAAATAAACAATAAACAATAAAACAAAAGAGAGTGAAAAAAGAATACATCATTTGCATTAAGACTATTAAACAAGAAATTATATATTTAGAAATTTCCAAATTTCTGTGATTACATAAGCATATCGAAATATTGAAAAAAAAATCTTTTTCAAAGAATAAAAACCTCCATGAGAAATTCTTATTGCAGAAGTTATTTCTGAAGTTGTCGTAGTATATGCACTTGATTGAACAGCAGTTATTGACCCATCATTCTCGACCTCGACAGACGCAGGCCCAGTCGGAGACGAGTACTGGATAATCCCAGTTGCAGATGAACTAACGACTGCCTTGAATGCAACCGTTGGAAAAAATTGATTAAGATAAGTAACCCATCCATCCACAACATCTCTCGGCACAAGATCTAAATAAATTTTACCAGTTTATTCCATCAAAAAAGACTGAAGAAAGCATGTGTATAAAATTAAGTTTACCTATTTTATTTAAAACAATCACCACTTGTTTTCCTTTTGCCAAAGCAGATCGCTCCAGAGTCGAGCAACGAGTTCCAGAAGGATCTCTTGCATCAATAACTTCCAAAATTATATCAGATGCATCTACAACCTTGTTAAGCATCGAAAAAAATTGTCTTCTATTAATTTGTACCGCTGAGTAAATTCATTTTCGTTGATGCAAGATTTCAAAAAACAAAAAGTAAATAAACCTTTTGATGAAACTTTTTCCGTATTTTCTGCTAAATCCTTCAGAACTCCTTCGCGCATTTTATCATGATACAAACTTTGCTTCTTTTTTGCATCTTTTGCAATGATATTATAATTTAAAGTCTTTCCTTTATGTTTTTCTCCAAAATGTATTTCATCAGAATAAGAGCCATCACGTTGTTGTTGTATTTTTTTATGATTTTCCATTTGTCTTGATAACTGCTCTTTTTGCTTTAATAGATTTGGCAATCCTGGATCCTTCTTCATTTTTTTGAAAGGAACCTGCTTAATCTTTGGCATTTTTATTTATATGTTATGGTTACATTTTTCGTTTTTTAAAAAAATTCGAAAATCACATTATATTTTTTTATATTTGATAATTTTGCTGGAAAGTGGGGAAATAGTCGATTAGATCGACACCCAAAAAAAATCGTTCAGTCAACTTAATATTTGGAAAAATCTACTTATTTTGCAAATAGAAGTTTATTGACAAACTTTTAACAAAATTCAATTTTCTTGTTTTTTTTTCCGAAAAACGAGGAGTTATACATAAAAAAGGGAATTATGATCATTTCAATAATCAAGTTTGAATCTGATTTGTTTAAAAAAGGAATTCTCAACCCAATTTACTATTTTCACATTGAAGAAACATTATGAATATGATAACAGTAACAGAAATAGACTTGTAAAATTCTGAATGAGAGAAGTGAACAGCATTGGCTGTTTTCATTAATTGAGAAAATATTATAAGGGGAGAGCTGATCGAATAAAGAAATCAAAAATAAAAAGAATCTGAAGGCATGGTTGATTTATTTTTTGATTAAACAGACGAAATATCATTTGTTAATATTGTTAAAAAAGAAATTTTGACGAATAAGATAACTAAGTCAATCCCTAAGTTATATTAGTTAATTGCTCCTTTTCCCGCTTCAAACCCTAATTTCAAAACTCAAATGCTACAAAACACAATTATTATTATATGTTTGTAATTTCTATCAAAAAGAAATCCAAATTCTTGAATATTTTTGGGTGTCGATCTAATCTACTAATGCCGAAAGTGGGCAGATAACGACCGGCAAAAAAAATTTGATTTCAAAAATATCGAACCGGATTGATAATCAAAGTGTTTTGATGAGATTTTAATTTAAGTATAACAAATACAAAACACAAGTCATTCTCATCATGAATGATATTATTTCTATTTCGAAACTAATTTGTTATTTTTCTAAAATGAAGTTATTTTTGGTGCATATGGGTAATTATTTTTGAAATTATATTTTTTCGAAAAAATATTTCGGTAAAAAAGTTTATTTTTTGAATAAATATCAATGAACACAGAAAAGAAATAGCGCAACAAAAATCATCTCTGTCTTTCTTTAATATCAAACAATGTCTTTTGATTCAATTGAGTGAACAAAACATTTTTACAAAAATAATATTTACGAATTCATAAAACTTTCATAATAATGCACACACCGAAAAAAGTTATGATTTCAAAAATAATCACCCATATGTGAAATTTATTTACAAATAAAAAGTCATTAATAACAATATCAAAGAATTTTTTTTAAAATATTCGATTAAAAACTTCGACATTTCATTAACATTTGGGGATAAAAATGCATATTCAAAAATATTCAATGAAAAATGATTCACTAAACATTTTATTTTCGAGATCAGAAAAATAAAGTTAGTTCAATTTTTGATATTCGAAAAATATGACAAAATATGGCACATTCACAGAGAACGGGGCAGCTCTGATCTGACACAGTATTTTTTAACTTTCAAGGTTTATATAACAAAATAATCACATTATTAATTGCTTGGTTTAGGTTTTAGGGTTAGCGTAACAGATCTTGGGTTTAGGGTTAAGTTTATGCTCTTCTTTTTAGGGTTAGCACTCAAAAAATCTTGATCTTTGTTGTATTTTTTGGGTTAGGGTTTGTCCAGGTTTAAGTTGAGTCATAAGAAAGAAAAAGAACTTGTACGAATTTATTCACTCATATACAATAAGATGAAAAAAGGCTTATAAAGATAGATATAAAACAAGTTCCATTTATCAAATTCAATGTGACTGAGTCACATCCGATCCTTCCAATTCTGGTTCCCATGATCAGATATTAACAATAATTTTTATCTTTCAAATTCTCTAATTTTCTTTTTTTCAATATCAATTATAATAAAATAAATGTCGTTCATTTGGCATTTCAAAGACTTTTTTTTAAGAAATAGAATAAATTATAAAAAATTTCAAGATTAATGTTTATTTCTTTGTTTGAAATTGAACTGGTTAATTTTTAAATCATATTTGAACTTCTTTTCCTATTTTCACTTCATAATAAAGGCACAGACAAGAATTATGTTTTTTAAAATATTTTTCGATTTTTCTGAGAATAACAAAAAAAAACATAAAACAATATCACATAAAGCCTTTTGTTTGCTATTTATTATCAAATCATTTGAAATATCAAAAAATGATCAGGTTAAGAAAATACAACAAATACGAAAACCAAAAAAGTTTAAAATTCTCAATGAAATAAAAAAATGATAAATAAATCGAATATAAAAACGTTATTCACACAAAATGAAATCTAATATCGAACGATTTGAAAAGAGGAAGTTGAAAACCACATCACAATTGCAAAAAATAAAAGGTTAATAAAAATCCGAACTAAACAAATGTGCATGAAAAAATTCACCTGAAAATGAAAAAACTGTCTAACGGACAACAACATATCAAAAAATCATCAAATATTAACTGTTTAAAGGTTAATTACGAACAAAATAACAAAATGTTTGATCAAAAACTTTGATCAAGAAAATAACAATTTCGACCAAACTAAGATTGAGAAACATTCGATATGATTGAGTCACTCCAAATAATACGATTAAAAATTGATTCGACTCTGTCAGATCGAAGCGACGATGAAAATTCGTTTAAGTTCTAAAGCTGGGCTTTGGCTCGAGAAACGCAAGCAGTGGCTACCTCCACCGTTGATATTCCGTTGGTCAAAGGTCGGGGGTTCGACTCCTGCTAAAGCTCTTTTCTTCTGTGTTTTTTATTATTTTTTTCTTTGATATTTTTTTGCCCGGTTCTCTGTGAATATACACCAATTTTTCAATTCATGAATATATCTTTGTTTCCTTTTCTTCACTTTTTTCTTTTTACCATTATAATAATATATTTTGTGTTTTGAAAACAAATGAGAAAATTGTGAAAAAATGGAGAAGATATATGAAAGGAATCAAAAAGATTGTTGTTTGGTATTAAACACCATGATTTTGAATGTAAGTGTTTAAGATATCTTTGCTGCCGATGTGGATTTGATTATTAGTGAAAATTTCAACATTGTTAATTATAATGCTCGAAGAAAAATAACTCATTCATAAGAATTTATCCATTCTTCCTCTTCTTCCTCTTCTTCCTCTTCTTCCTCTTCTTCCTCTTCTTCCTCTTCTTCCTCTTCTTCTCATTCTCATTCTTCCCCCTTTTGCCTTCTCTCTTCTTTCAAACAATATCTTTTCGATAAATGCGATGTTCTTCACTCCATCAGACTATTTTATCATTTCAGCAACCTTCTTTTCCACCGAACTCTTCGGCTACTCATGCAGCTCCATCTGCTCCTTCATTATCATTGTTGTTTCCTAATATTCATCCCATCTCATTAATTTTGATCAAAAAGTCTTGGCTGAACAATGCTTCATTTGAAAAAAATTTCACGAAATCATTGAATTTCAAAACAAGAAATCAATGCAAACATGATTCAAAAAATAATAAAAAGTGAAATCAAAAAGTGAGTGAAAGTCTTAAAATAAAATAATAATAGACAATTGGGGGAATATACTGACTTTCAAGCTTTTTATGCATAAAGCATTAATAAATTGTTTCGCTCATAACTTTATTTCGCTTTCTCAGATTTCTTTAAAATTTTGATTTTCATATCCGTAAACAAGTGCCGTTGAAATCAAAAAAATGAAGTTTTCCAACATTTCACGAACATCAAAAAATGGATCAATTTTTATTGTGTTTTTTGATGTGAAAAAGTCAATGAAAAGTGCATAATTTTTCAATGAAAATGCTTGAAGCAAAATATTTTGCCCCAATTGTTAAAAAATCATTTATTAACATTAATATCCAACAACTCGACTGATCTTTGTCAAATGACTGATCTTTGTCGTTCGACTGATCTCGATAAAGATCTGTCGATAACCCATTATTATTAAAAGAATTTCAGAAAAAAAAATTATGATTATTCATTTCCTTCTTAAATTATTAATATTTATAGATAAAAAAACATTGAAAAAGATTTTTTTTCGTTTTTTTCTTTAAAAAATAAAATTTATATTTCTGGATTTTTAAATAACCAAAAAATATAAACTCGATAAAATCGTTGGTCGAGTTGTCAAGTTGTTTTGAAAATGTCGGTCTGTCACAGAGGCCTAGTAAAAACCACAATCTTCGACACCAACACGTTTATGAAAAAAATAGGATTAGGGTGATATTTTTCAAAATCAAAATATTTTTTTCTCATATGGGGGAAAATACGGACTTTCAAGCTTTTTTTGCACAAAGCATTGAAAAATTTCTTCACTCATAACTTTATTACGCATACTCAGATTTTGAAATAAATTTGATTCTCACATCTGCAAACATGCATCGTTTAAATCAAAACACAAAGTTATCCAACATTTAATGAATGTCAAAAAATGGACACATTTTTATTGTGTTTTTTGATCTATAAAAGTCATTGAAAAGTGCATAATTCTTCAATGAAAATGCCTGAAGTGAAATATTTTTCCCCATATTTTGATTAGAAAAATTGTAAATAACATTCATAAAGTATCATTGAAAAGTGAATTTAAAAAAATGCCTCATCTTCTTTTTCATATGTCTAAATTTTTTTGAAAAGTTCCTTTTGTTTAATTATCAAATAAAATAAAAATGTCATATTTCAATAAATTTTCTGTTCTCTCTCATGAAACTTCACAAAAATAGAAATAATACAAATGTCAAGATTTTGTTTTCATGACAGAGAAATTTGGTGAGTGGAAACAGAAATATGATCGAAATATGAAATTTTTATTCTATTTGAAAATTAAACAAAAGGAACATCTAAAAAAAAAATATTGACACTTCAAATCCGAAAATCATCAGACATTGGAGAAGCATTTTCACAAGTTCGACTATAAGGTGAAAATCGATCTTTCTCAAGCCTGCTTTCATATCTCAGTGCACCCAGACTTCACCCTCTTCCTTGCTTTTGGATTCAGAGAAAGGATTCACGTCTTTAGAGTTCTCCACTTTGTGCTGCAAAGACGCTCCACGAATATTCACAAAGCTAAAGAGGAAAATTGTGCAAGAGTTTCGGGGGAGATGAAAGGTCAGATGTTTGAATTATCTCAACAATGTTATCCTGGTGCACAAGAACATAAGAGCCTTACAGGAAGCAACAAAAGGGATCGTTCACTGGTTCAACAATTTCTGTCGTTGTCAACAAAGAGAAAAGCAAGTTAATTCCCTGAAAAACCTTTTCCTTCCTTGGTTGGACATAGAAGACAAAAGTCATGAATGTAGCATTGGAAACGAAGCGTAGTGCATCCCTGTAGAAGAAAATAAAACGGTGGATGAACATGATATCAAAAGAAACAGCAATCAAAACAAAAGAGTTCACATCACTTGTCAGAGCAATTAGCGCAACTCGATTCGCAACCACAGATAATTTTCTTCATATAAAAAAATAATCCAAGGAACTTAAAAATGCGGTTAGGAAGACAGGATGGATAGGGACTATGAGAATCAATCATTCAAATATGAACAAACTGCAGTACTGGAAGGTGAGACTAAGGAGGATGGAGGAGAGGCCTTGGATTTCTTTCACCAAATCAAATGCAATACTGACCACAGATGCTTCTTCTCGACTTTGTTGTGCCACTCTTCGAGAAGATAACACTTTATTCAACTTTTATCAGGCTTTCGTTCCAACGTTCCACAATCAATCTTCCAGCTTCAAGGAGATGAAGGAAAATATTCTGGCTATCAACCAGTTCGATAACCTCTTCATCAAATACAAGATCCAAAACATCTTTGTGAGATCAGACAATAAAACAGCCGTCTTCCATTTCAAACGAAAGTCAGTGGAAGTGAACCTACTCTCTCTTCTCAGGAAGTTTCAGAGGATATGAAGAAAATGGAACATTCAACAAAAGGCAGTTCATCTTCCATCAACGAAGAACACAACAGAAGACGTCTTAAAATGATTACAGAAAGCTGGGAACTACTAGGTTACGGAAGATACTCCAACAAACGTGGAACGAGAACTTGATTTAAAGAGAGAACAAGACACACATGCATCAAAACGAAGCAAAAATTCATCGACATATTTTATGCCAGGAAGCCCCATCACATAGGCAGTCTTTTTACAGACTGGCGAAAAGCAGTCACTATGAAACACCCTCCAGTTCCTCTAATACTCCAAGCTCTAAGGATAATCGAAGATGAACACGAAAGAGCAGTTATTCTTCTACAAGCTTGGAGGGATCATATCTGGCCGCCACTTCTCAGGAAAATGAAAACACACAACCTGATATGGAACGATTCACGAAGAACACTGAAGGTGGGCCCAGGATGAAGAAGACAGGATCATCATTACCACCAGAAACATTTTTTGAAGCCAGACTGAATTAGCATCCCCAAAAGGAGAACATTAGTGGAGGAGCAGTTTTCTAAAGAGCAATATCTCACAAAACATAACTGATGAGTCAAAAAACACTGTGGCTCCATCAACGTGGACGACATACGCATTTGGCTTTGCACACTTTGCAAAGCCTAAATGGAAGATAACTGTGGGGAGTTTCCGGAAAACTTTACCGAATGAACAAAGAAATGTGCTTCGATTTTTCCAAAGCTCTAAGAGAAGGGTTTCCCTAACTCCTGCCTTTGCACAATGAGGTTATCAATTTTTATTTTCACTCACATGGTACATGGAGAGGACATCGGAAAGGTTTTAAATATCATAATGCTGTTTCGATCGTTCCACAGATCCCACATACCGCGTAAACCATACACTTTCATGTGGTTTCCTGCACAAATTTTCAATAAACATAACTTCCAACAAGACAACATTAACCTGTCGTTCTTCGACCTTACGGTGAGCGCATCCTTCTCTGCATTTTACTAATCGCATGTCGTTTCGATGAACAAGAACAAACATCAACGATGCAGTCAATCCTTGAGAGCGATGCCATTCATTTTCAAACAAAGATAAAGACATCATTACCACCAAAATACCTCATTGTTTTATATTCAAAGAAAGAAGGTGTGAAGGTGTATCCAACAAGTGTCATTATTTGCCTAGTGTAAGAGTGAAGAGGACCTGCGAATCAAAAGACACTTTCTTTTTGAACACAACTCATCACACAGTTCTGAAGACATTGGGAATCAGGAAGCTTGTAAGGCTAGGCATGACTCAGGCGAGGATCCCGAAAGTATTTAGGCCTTTATCAATTAATCATACAGCTTTATCTGCCCTCGCCCATAAAAGAGAGCCGGAAGTTCTTATTGAGAAATATGCCTGACTTTCACCAAGTGTCTATACCCAGTCGCATTCTTATTTCCATTCCATTATCGCAACAAATCTTGCAAACAGGCTTCTTGCTCCACCACAACAACATATATCATATCAGACTCCACACCCACAACAGACTTCTTTAACTTCCCCAACCAACTCAACAGGATTCCAATCACAGACATTTAACACTCAGGAAACTGCAAATCCAGTTGCAAACACGCAATCAGCGCTTATCATATCTCTCCTCTTTCCACATCGGATGAAAGAACTCCTGAAGAACATTCAGCAGGAATCAATACGATCAATGCTTGCAACCACGTGGAAATCACTTCAATTTGCACAATTCAAACAAGCGAAGTCAGGCTCTTTCAGACGGACTCAAAGAAGCTCACAATTATTTACACTTCCATCTCAAGAGGTGTTGTTGTTGATCGTTTGTTCTGGAAAATTTAGGTACTCTGCACTTTTATACGAAAAGAACAAACAAAACAACACCACTTTTTCCCGTACCGACTTAAACTCTTCCCACCCTTTCATTTTTTATAATTATTTTTCCTTTTAAAATTTGCACTTGTTTTAACCACAACAACCTCTGTGCACTTTGTTTTTGTGCAATTTCCTTGTTTCTTTATCATAAGTTCAATATTTTCATCTTTTCTCACATCCACAATTTTTACTTCAATTTGTAAACGATTGATCCCTTAATATAGACCCCTAACTTCTATTACAAGAGGTGTTGTGGTTGTTTGTTCTTTTCTAAAGATTCATAAACCATAAAAAATAAAATTTTAATTGATAAGCTTTTCTGTTTGCATATTGCGTGTAGCATGTGTATTTTCGTGTTAACTATTAATATTCTGATTTGCAATTTACAGTGTGATATTTCAAGCAGAGATACAACAGCGGACAGCCTTTCTGATTTTGCCAATTTTCGTAACAAAACGGAATCTTTTTTTCAAAAAACTGCGTTGCTAAAAAATAAAACATCCGTAACCCTTACAAAAGATTATTTAATACATCCAAATTTCGCAACAGAAAATGCTATTATAGAAGGATCTGACAAGGATGAAGATTCATTAGCAAAAAACGACAATTACTCTGTTTTAAGGAGTAGAACTTCTCAGATGCATATACTGAAAAGAGCAGAAGTGAAAGTGCGATTTAGTTATTTTACAAATATATATAAGAACGAAAATGAAGAAAGCAAAATCAAAGGAGAGATGGAATTAAAGAATTCATCTGTTTTTTGGAAGAAGTTAGAATTTTCAAGTTTTTCAGAAAGTCCGCATTACATCCTTGCAGATAAGTGGAGCTATGTTGTTGTTAACCAGTGCACAGCTGTTGAAAGAAACTATTTTTCGCCATTTGATATTCAAGGGGGATTCGGAATATTCAAAAACATTTCGCTTCAACCATCAAATTCGTATATTCAAATATTGCATCCTCTTTTTACGTTTAAACCATCTTCCAACAATTCGCCAGATCTTGGGAGTGTTTGCGTGAGTTCTTCGCATTTCTCTTCGTATTTTGTTTCATCTGCTCCATTTTTATCATCCTTATTCTTTGAGAGGATTTCTTTAACTCAAATAAACTTCTTCAACATTTCTATTTTCCCTCTATCACAAAACTTCACCAATATTGGTGAAACTACAAGTTCGACTTTGATGAGCTGCTGCTCATTTTCATCAGTTTGTGATGTGTATGATGATGGGATTGTGCCTTCGCTGAACAGTCCCTTTGCTTCTTTGACAGTCTCAAACGCCTCATTTGTCAGGTGTTATCGGACAAGAAATGTTGAATGTAATGGAACTTCAGACAGAAAGTTGACTCCAGGGAGACAGAATACAACAGAGAATGGAGCAAATTCATTTATTTGGTGCGAGTGGAACGGATCGAGGGCAACAGGAGAAAGAAACTCATACGCCGATGGCTCTTCGAATGGTGGAGCAATTTATATGTACAGACAATCATCTGCCTCTGTGTCTGTTTCTCATTGCACTTTCAGCAGCTGTTATGCTTATTATGCTGGGGGAGGTATTTTTTGCAGTTCGTTCGGTTCAATCAAGGTTGAGAACAACTCATTCAATTCTTGCACTGCTCAAAATTATGGTGGAGGAGGGATGTGTGCTTTTGATATTATTTCATGTGTCAGGATCAGTGGGTGCGAATTCAAGAGTTGCAAAGCGAAGAATTATGGAGGAGGACTTTGTCTTGATTCTGTTCTCGTTTCTGGATCTGACTGTAATGGAACAGAAAGTGGGAAAGGGGAGAGCGCTTGTGTATTTGACTGCATTTTCACTTCGTGCTCAATAACTAGCACATGGGGTGGAGGGATGTGCTGTTTCAATGTTCCTGAAAAATTCAAAATGAGGAGCCTCCAATTCATTTCGTGCAACGCATTGTCACATGGTGGAGGATTAGGTTTCTTGTTATATCAACCAGCAGCTCCAAGCAACAACCTTTATTGCTATTTCTTCTTTTTCCACAATTGCAGCTGCAGTGATTCCACTCCGTATGGCCACGATGTGTGCCTCCAAGATCAATACAGTATTTTTTTGTTGAGAAATCCGTTCTATGAATCGTATACAACGAGTAGCGATGAGATGAGAGTATGTTATATTGATGGTAATTGGGCGTATCATCACACTGATAAGAAGGAATGGTTGAAGGACAAGACGATATATGTTTCTGTGAATGGGAGTGATGGATATGAGCTATGCGGGTCAAATGAAACATTTCCTTGTCTGACAGTGAGTAAAGCGTTTGAAATGTGTGAGACACATATTAGCTTGACAATCACACTGATGGAAGGGGATCATGTGAGTGAGGCAACAACTATTAAGATTGGAGAAAAGAAGATTTCAGTCATTGGGAAGGGAAGGATGGAGAGTTCGATTGAAACAGGAGCTCTTTCTTCATCTTCAACAACGCTTTTCAGTCTTACAAGTGGTAAATTAGAAGTGAAGTATTTGAGGATCGATCACAACTCGATTAGAAGTCCATCACCGAGTGTGTTTGTGGTGTCTGTGGGGAGCGGGGCTCTTTCGCTGGAGGATGTGATGATTGATTCTTCAATATCAGGAGGGAGTGTTATATCAGCATCTGTGTTTGAAGTAGCGCTGAGACAGTTGAAGATGATTGATGTTGAGATCAAAAACATGAAAGTGAGTCAACCTCTGTTTGCAGAGCCATCATCAGCTGGTTCAATAGCAGGAGATAGTGTTTTAGCAAATGTGACAGTTCGGAATGTGAATCGGACAACAGGTGATGGAGTTGTAATTGCAAAGAGTGTGAAGGCAAGAGAAGCATTTATTGTATGGAACACAACGATGGAAGGGTGTTCATGCAAAGAAGGAAATGGAGGTGGGGTGTATGTTGATGTGCAAGAGAGTGGAATAGCAACTGTTAACGGAACAGCAAGATTTGAAGGATGTGTTTCAGCTGGCAGAGCAATGTTGGGAGGAAGAGGAGGAGGGATGATGGCATATTTGGATAGCGAAGCATGCAAATTGATGATTGGGTGGCAAGTGAGATTTTCAGAGGAAAATCAAAACGAAGCGATGTTTGGAAAAGATGTATTTGTTAAATGTGGCACAGGAATATTGCTTGAAACGAAGATAAGCAGAGATTCATTTGAATTCTTTGACGCTTCAACCATTCTTTTGGATCCGAGGAGATTGTGCGGAACTGAAAATGGAAATGAAGAAAACATATTCCCTTTGTTTGTGTATTTATATGAAACGGAATCCGCAGTAATTGTTGATGGAGGCAGAGGGAAAGGTACAGACCATCCTCATTGCGGGTTATTGAAGTTTGCATGTAAAACAATTGAATATGCTCTTATGAAACGAGGCGATACTCCTGTTATCGGCGTCTGTAATCAATCTAGCCTGACAGACACTGCGTTATTTGAAAGGAATCGTGTTCGAATTGAAGGGCTTAATGAAAACCAAGCAGTAATAAATATTGCTGCTGTGAATGAATCTGCAAATGGAAGCTTAATTAAATTGGACGTTGATACTGAATTTTGTGGCATTCAATTTATTCTTCCTTCAAGAATTAAGGGATACAATGCTGTTTTTGAATCGTATCACAAATTTTTGTTGGAGAATGTTACAATCTCATCATTATCTCAAGCTGTCAGCTTCACTTTTGCTACAGTAAAAGCTGGTGAAACCATGCTTGAGAATGTCACATTTCATAAAACTATTTTTAGTGGAGCATGCGGATTTGCAACCGCAAATTCTAATGCTATTTTGAGTTCTGTTTTTAAATCTGGCATTGAGCAATTATCTTCGGCAAGCAATAATTGCATTTTTTATATCCAAGGTGGCACATTCAAAGTCAGCACGTTCAATTGCATTGATTCAAAATTTCAGTTAATCTCAGCTTTTGCTTTTGATAAGGAATTCAATGCATTTCAAGCTGAAAATGTTTTCTTTGCAAATGTATCATTTAATTCATCTTTGATAATCAATCGAACATATTCAATTCCTTCGATCAAACCACATATAACAATTTCAAGTTTCTTTTTTAGAAATGTTTCAAAAGTTGGACATGATTCGCTTTTGAGGATGGAGTTCGTTAATGTATCAATTTCAGATTCAATGCTTTGTGTCAATAATGATTTTGCTGCTTATGGAATTATTGTCAACGTCTCAAACAGCACTGTGAAAATGTCTAATTGCACAATGTCTGGAATCGGCAATTTGCGGAGCATTGTTTGCAACGGAGAAAATCAAAATGAACTACAAATTTGTTGTCAGTTTGAAGGATCGCTTTTATATCTCAGTAATTGTAGCTCTTCAATTGAATCAACAACTTTTGCAAATTCTTCTGCTGGTGCCTTGTCTGTAAGAGATGGAAAAATTAATCTGAAGAATATAACTTTTCTTAACAACACAGCAAACTCTTCACTGTACAATTCTGTTCGAAGAAACATTTTATGTGAAAATAGTTCACTGTCAATTGCTTCATTTTCAGATGAATCCGGGAATCGAAATCCTGATAATCTTCGGGAAGGAGAGTATCTGGAACTCTGGATGCAAAACAGAGGGTGCACAGTTAGTGGACTGATGAATTGGAGTCAGATGGAAGATGTTGAAACAGCAGATACAGTGTTGCGAGAATTTCCACAAAAAGCCTATCTGTTTTGCAGACCTCATATTTCTGAGATTACAAGAAGCGAAAAGGGAGACAAAATGATGATTCATTTTGTTGGGAATAATCTTCTTCCGTGCCTCGTATCTTATGAAGTTTCAATTTTAAATAGCTCAAGTTCTTCTTCTGAGAAAGAAATAATATCTTTTCCGTTCATAACTTGTGAATTTATGAGCCAAGAGGAATTTGTTGTGGAAGCATCAAAATCTCAACTTAAATTCACTTTAAACTCATTAAAAGGCCAGATTTTTGTGCAAGCAGTATTGAAATTGAAGGAGGACGAAGTTTATGATTCCCGGCGAAGAATGACCCAAGTGGTGAAGACAGATCCTGTTTTGTTGCAAGATGTAGTTACGAACAGTGATGAAAAAGTTAGTCAAACAAAATCCACATCAAATATATTTCCATGGTGGATTGTATTTGTTGCTGCTGCTGGTTTCATTGTCATATCCGTAGTAATTGGACAATTATTTGCAAAAAAGAGGAGTTCTAATCAAAAGGCTGCAGTTAAATTGTGAGATTTGAAAGGATAACCCAACTTGAAAGATTTTTCATTCGCTTTCAAAAAAAGATGAAATCGCGATGGGAATGACACCAATCTGGAAGGAAGTTAGTTGAAAGGAATTCTATACTTGTTCTTCGCAAATAACTGATCATGATTAGAATCAAAATGCATTCGAAATCGGTCAGGCTGCATCTTGTTCCACTAATTCAAATAATTTTGTGAGCATGCTTTCTGTTTGAAGACTATTCTTACGATTAAGAAAGCGTCCGCTGCATTAAGATTCGATACAGAATCTGTTTGGTAAAAATTCGCATGTGCATTTTTCAATTAAAAGGAATACGTGATATCAAAGGAAATGCAATTCGAAGATTGACTTTTGTAGACATTTTTAATTAACATTTATAGTGATTTCTTGAAATTAACATATGAGTATCTTTTTTTCAGAATTTATTTTTATTTTCCTTTCAACTGTGATTTACACTTTCAAAACAAGTATCTATCAAAAATTTTCCATATTCAAATAATTTCCTTTAATGATTTTGCTTCATTAATAAAGCTTTTTTTTTTTACCACTTCATCTTTATTGCTCACTGTTGTTATTCAAAAGCCTTTGATAAACATTTTACCACAACCACTTCAAAAAAAAAATACTTATTGAAAAATGTTTTCTTTGATAATAAGAATTTCTTGTTTTATGAACTTTTTTTTGAAATCAGAAATAACGATAAATCTGAACATTTAAAGAAATTGAGCAAAAAATTCAGAGCAACAAAATGTTAAACATTTAATTTTGAGATGACATATCAAAACATATTTCAATATTTAATAACAGTAATGAAAAACACAAAAGTTCTGTTTGTTTTTTCCTCATTTTTTCCGCATTTAAATTTCTGACCCAACAGGCACAATTACCAATTTTTATGAATGGACCTCAAAATTTCAAATTCAATCTGCAAAAACAAATTTGAAAAAAAAATAAAGAATTGTTTTGCCAGCGGATGAAGTATTCGAAGCAAACATTTTCACTCCATTTATTCAGTGCTTCGGGATGATAATCGGAGCTGCACCAACAGCAGAGTCGTCAAATCTCGATGAAGGAGCAAGTTCCAATGCGTCTTTCTCATGCATTTTCGGTTCGTTTGTCTGAGGCGCATTGCTTTCAGAGTCTGTGTTTGCAGCTCCATCGAGAGAGGTTGCTGAAGAAGCATATTTCGAAGGAACAGATTCAGTTGAGTATTTTCTTGCGATTGCCTCATATGCTTCTTCGCTTCGCGGATCTTCGCTGCTCCTCTTACCCTTCTTCCTCTCTTTTAATTGGCCTAAATAATGAAATGGATCTGCCTTCTTACTCCTCTCTTTTTGCTTGCTCTTTCTCCCATCTTTTTCTGTTTCTTCTCTCTCTTTTTCGTACCTCATACGCTTCGAATTCACCTCTTCTCGCAATCTAATCAGTTTTCTGATCCGTTCCAGCGCCTTTTCCTTCAGTCTCGAGTTCATCGACTGTTTGCTCTGCCCTCTTTTACTGCCTTCATGTGCGCTGCCTTGCCGCTCAGCCTCTCTGTTGCTTCCCTGCGAAGGAAGCGAAGCGAAGGAGGCCTTCTGGATAGGAGAAGTACGCGATAATGCTGGCACAACAGGAGTCGGAATGTGCTGCGAAGAGACAGCCGGAGACGGAGAGTGAGAAGGAGAAGGAGAAGGAGAAGAGGCAGGCTCTTCCGCCGAGACAGAGGAAGAAAGAGAGGAAGACGAGCCAGCTGAAGCCTTTTGAGGAGAAAGCGGATGCACGGCGGTTACAGAAAACACGTTGTGTATTCCAGACGCTGCAGACGAGAGCTGGTCGCTGATAAGCGCATTCTGCACAGACGGAAGAAAGGAAGAGTCTACAGAGCACGAAACAAAAGGCGGTTGATAATCAGAAGGAGGAACGGACGACGACGATGATGACGATGATGAGAAAGACGATGAAGAATCAGAAGAAGATGATGTCGAAGGATATTTCATATAAGAAGAATAGAAAGAAGGAGAAAGCGATGATGGCGAAATGGAAGACGAAAACACAGAAGTGGAAGGAGAAACAGAACGTGCTGAAAAGCGTTCGTGTGAAGGGGCGGTTCTGTCGTAATCATAAAAAGACAGCCCACCTTCCGAAAACGTTTTGGATGAAGTGGATTCCTGAAAGATCGGGATGGGCGGTGGCAGAGTTCCTGAGATAGAGTCCTTACGCTTCGGACGTCGTGAAGATGTGCCTTTTGCTTTTCTCCACTTCCATTTGCTGGAAGGATTCTTGTCATCAGCATCCGCATTTGCAGGGATGTTTTGGTTTTCTTTCCTTTTTTTGCCTGCTTTTGCATTTCTCTGAGCAGGTGCAGCAAACACTTTCGGTTGTGCTGGCCGTGGAATTGCTACTCTTTTCGTTTGTACTTCATTTCCATCTTCATCTTTTGCTCTTTCTTCGTCCTCATCATCCTCCTCATCGTCATGATCATCATTATCATCCTCGCTGCTGTCTGCATCTGAATAGCTTGTGCTGACACACGCTGTGCAGCTGTCGCTGTCTGCGTCTTCCTCTTCGCAAGACGAGTTCTCTTTTCCTCCTCCGTCTTCACTGTGAGACTCAGCAATGCTGCAGAAGCCGCTCGGCAGCTGAACTTTTGAAGTCCCCGGGCCAGTCAAATCTTCAGTGTAGTTCGAGAAAGAGAGATCGTCTGTGTGTGCCTCGTTTTTGTGCCTGCTTCTCATCAGCAGCATCGACGGTGGAGGTGGTGGTGACATTGACGGGGCGACAGAAGACTGATCATTTTGGCTGCTGCTTGACTTGAAGAACAGCTTGATCGACTCCACAACACACGGACGCAGAACATCCGCAAAGGGCTCCAGAAGAGCTGCAACCACTTGCAGCTTCTTGTAGGAGCTGAGAATAAAGTTGCAATAGATAAGAATTTTAAGGCAAATAACAAGAAAGAAAGAAAGAAAGAAAGAAATATTGAATATTAATTCATAATTATCGAATATAATTTTATAAATGAATAAACATACGGACGGAAATAAGGCGCATAACCCTTTTCCAGCCTCGTCACGACCTCCTCAAAGTTGTGCATGTCTGCCTCGAGAAGAGCAATCTTCTTTTCCCTCTTCATCGAAGGAGTGCTTGCAAACTGATGTGAAGGCGTTGAAGCTGAAGGAGAATGTGGAGGTTGAGAAGAAGAAGATGATGATGATGATGAAGCTGAAGCAGAGGCCGCAAGTGGAGATGGAGAAGCCAGTTCAGCAGGAGTCGATGGAGACGAAGAAGAAACAGAAGCAGATTGCGAAGAAGGACTCGCCAGCTGCGACGCTGGCGTGTCTCCGCCTGTTTGTGACTCTCCTCCTTTCTCGGTAGCCGAGTCGCCAGCCGTCTGCATCTCCACCCACTGCCTTCGTTCTTCTCTTTCTCTCTCCTTCTCTTTCTCCTTCTCCTTCACCGTCCCATTCACGATCGCTCTGAGATAGTTCGTGTAGCATGTTATGAACCGGCTCATAATATCCTCCAGCACGCCCTCTCTTTCCTGTGCTTCTCGCAGCAGATAGCTCCGCACGAGCGTGTTCACGTGGCACCTCCGCGTCATAGGCTCGAACTCGACGAGGGAGTGCTCGTGTAGATAGCCGATGATCTGGCTCGTCCACTCCTCGTTCTTCCGTAGCAGCACCTCCGCCTCGTCCATCCGGAACGACCCGCGGCACGGCGCCAGGCACATCAGGTCCCGCAGCGGCTCCTCTTTCAGCGGCATCTTCTCACTCGCCCCGCTCAGCAGCGCCCGGAACGAGGAGATGTGCAGCGGCACACGCGAATGGGCAGCCAGCTGCGAACAGAGCGACTCCACAGACAGGTTCGGCCGGCGGCGCAGAAGAGCAGCTGCTGAGATGAGAGAGTGGGGGAGATCGCCACACACAGCAGCCAGCATGTCGGCCTCTTGGCGCGTGATGGGGCTGTGTGACAGATCTGAGAAAGAGGGGAAATTATTGATGGATGTTTTAAAGAGAGCAAAAATGATATTTTTGATAACAAATTCATGATAGATTATTTGTCAAATGAATAAATAAATAAATTTATAAAAAGATGCTAAAACTTAACAAATTCATACCCATTGAAGATGTTAAAAGTGATATGCTATCGCTTCGTTTCAGCGGAGCCAGGCGCATTTCATACAATCTGATAGGCGTGTCGATGTGGATGTGTCTGTGTGACGTGACAAACACAACGGTGTCAGACTGCTTCGGAATGAGCGGGTGGATCTGCTCAAAATGAGATGCGTTCTCAATCAGCAGCACATGCGACGGGAGAAGCGAATGGCCGATGGATGAAGATGTGGGCGTGGTTGGCGTGGGTGTTGGTGATGTGGGGCGAGAGAGGACACGCACAGAAGACACAGGAGAGGCAGAGAAGGCGTTGGATGAGCTGCCATTTGAGGAAGAACAAGATGATGATGAGGACGCAGAAGGAGAAGAAGATGATGATGCAGAAATGGATCTTGTTCGTTTTGATGAGGACGAATCTGAGGATGAAGGAGAAATGGAAGAAGGGAAGAACGAAGAAGAAGGCAGAGGAGAAAGAGGCTCAAGGCTGAGCGAAAGCATAGAATGCCTCGGAGACAGAGAAAGAGAATGTGGAAGTGAATGAATATGCTGCTGCAGCTGTTGTTGTTGTTGCTGAGACTGTTGAGACTGCTGAGACTGCTGATTCGAATTGCTGTCGAGTGCAAATGGCTCATTCGATGGGTGCACACAGCTTGGAGACAGCGGCGGAGGTGGCGGCAGACTTGAGTTGTGTGTCAAATGAGGGACTTTCAGCTGCAGCTGTATGGCTTCCCTCAGATGCAGCGACGGCTCAGCCGAAGACGACAGCTGGCTGTTTGGCTGTGTTTGAGAAGCACCAGGCGTCGTGTTCTGTGCGCAGACCACAGGCGATGTGAGGAAAGAAGGCAGCATCTGCTGCTTTCTGGTTCGCACTGTGGGTGAAAGAGAAAGCGGATGCAGCGAGGGCGAAAGAGAGGACGAGGGAGGAAGAGGCGGTGTGACGGGAGGAGTGAATTGAGTGTGCTGTGATGAAACAGCGCTGTTGGAATCGATTTGGTTGATTTGTGTGTTTGATGTGTTGGATTGTAGTTCAGATGAGGATGAATTTTCAGACATGTGAAATGAAGAATTTGATGAAGAAGATGGATGATATGAATGAGACTGAGGAGAAGACGACTGTGAGAGTGGAAGAGGAATAGGCATTGGAGAGGCTGATGTGTGTGAGGGAGGAGGCGGCAGATGAATGTGGGAGAGATTAAGCGCACCAGAAAGATTGTTTTGAGATGATGGAGCATTTGTCGTGTTTGAGCTCTGAGCGTTTAGTGGGATGGGGCCGAATGAAAGAGAGTCTCTTGGCGATGAAGGGCATACAAATGACGATGTCTGTGGAAGCGGAGGCGGAGGGAGGGGAAGGGGAAGAGAAGGAGGAAGGGAAAGAGGAAGAGCAGGGCTGGTGAGAGAAGAGAGACTTGAGGAGGAAGGAGAGCGAGACTGGGCGCTAAAGGGAGTGTGGTTGTGCGGAGAGGCCTGCTGGTTGAACAGCGACTGATACAACGACTTCACATACGAATCGGCACTGAAATGTTATAAGTTAAAATGGAAAATTGTTTAATTAAAAAATAAAGAATTATTGCATGCATTACATTGTAAAATAGCAAGTGAAAAATTCAATAAAAAATAAATGATTAATTCAAATGAATAAAATAAAAACGGACCATTGAGTCAGTGCAGCCACTCCCTCAATCCTCTCCACAATCACCGCCCTCATCGCATCCACAGGCGAAGTCTTCTTCCCATCCTCGCCCGATTTTAAGTCAATTATTATGCCTCTCGATGGGTCTTTTCCTCCAAACAGGAAGAAGAGCTGCCTCGCCAGTGCAGATTTCCCCATCGCCAGGCCGCCGAAGATGGTAATCACTCGGCACTCGCCAGCTGTCTGCGAAATGAATGCTGAAATGAGCTTGATTTCCATCTGCCGCCCGATAAACTCCCGCGGCCTGCTCTGATGGAACATCGTGTGTGCAGAGAAAGACGAGGACGTCATGTTCAACATGGAAGGAGAAATTCCAGACGAGGAGTAAGAACTCGCAACAGGCGGAGCAAACGAAGAAGATGCAGACGCAGATGCAGAAGACAAAGGCACCAGCCCCATCATTCTACTTTGCCCTGCAGATTGTGCCACATCTGCAAGAGAAAAAGACGATGGGCTACCAATTTCTGGTGTGTTTGGGTTTGCATCATACTCTCCATCCCCATCTTTCCAGTTATCAGCATCGTTAAATTGCTGCTGGAAGCTTGTGTATGGCTCTGCTACGTTGTATGCAAACATTTCTGTCATGTTCTGTTCATAAGAAGCTATACGAAGTCGTTCTTCGATCAGTGATGGCTCCATCTTTTTGGTCCCCCCGTCTCTTCGAAGATAAGCACTAAATTTTCCTCCACCAACAAAGTATACTGGGGCAGTTCCCTTTTGTACGGTTATTCTGACAACACACAAATTCAAATTTTGGTGCTCTGAAGCATGAATAATTTTATAGTTACAAGTTAAGCACTTGAAAGGATTAACTGCACACCAGATTTTGGATCTATAACTGAAATAAAATCTAGACGGTAAAGAGAAGGGTCGACTTGTGGGCGATAACGATTGATTATTTGATCAATCCCTTGGCGTAGTTGATCGCGATCTTTTCTGTTTAGCTCAATTCCTTTTATAGCACCATCGTCTTCGACTCCTGAAATTTATTAAGAAAATCCAAATATTATCAAAAATAAGAAGGTGATTTGATTTATACCGAAATAAATAGATCCTCCATCAGTGTTTAAAAACGCATTCATATATTCTGTAGCCAATTTCAATATATATTCAATTAATTTCTTAGCGACTTGAACTGCCTTAAATTCAGTGTTTCTGTCTTCTTCACAAGATATAATCGAATCAAGTATAAACGTTTCTGTTTTTCGCTGTGTTGTAAGTCCAACATTTTCCTCCATAAAATGAGCCTGTGAATTTATGACTGAATTTTCATTGATGTGACTGCTTTCAACATTTTGTTCTGAAGCTTTTAAATCAGTCATAAAATATTTCAAAAAAAGTAATGGTTAATAATCGATACGATCCTTTTTAAATAAATATGGAAAGAATTGATCGTTTTCTTTTTTTTGTTCTTAAAAAGGCTTATGCCTTGTATTCCATGGAAAGTGATACCGCAGTTTTTATTGCTTTCAATATTTATTGCGTTATCTCGCTTTTCGATTGAAAAAATGCTGGCAAAAGTTTGAAAGAAAAAAGACATTAAATTGTTCTTTTTTGTTTTTAATAATTGTTAATTTTTGTGTTTATACCATTTGCTTTATTTTAAAAGCATTTCGTGAAGCATCCTTATTTTCAAACGAGGCAAACGCGAAAGCTATTCAGAGAAATTACAAGCTTTTTATATTACTCAATTGCATGTGCAATGGAGTTCACTTATTGTATTAAGCATGGAATTCTCAAAAACTTGGAGCTATGTTGGGTTTGATATAATGATTTATTATTTTCCAACTATTTTTTCTTAATTGTTTGATTTTAGATTGATTATATTGATGTCATATCTTTTGATGCAAATCGTATTTACCAAACTGAAATGGTTTACTATTTGTCAGCAACTTTCTATTCAATCCTCATATATACATCTGCAAAGGTTTATAACTTTTTTGTTTTGTTTTATTTTTCAAGAAATTTCTTTTTCCAGACTCAAGTCGAACTAATTGTTCATCATATTGTCACATTATCTCTCTTGGCTTTTTCATATATCATGAGGTTTGTGTACTCATTCGTCTTTGAAGTTTTTTCTCAAAGTTTTGTTTGAAATATTTAAAGTTCGTATCATATGGGCATTGTCATGTTTCTTATCCATAATTTCTCAGAAATATTTGTTTGCTTCGCAAAAGCAATGCTCGACTTGGCATATATTGATGCTGCAATTGTGGGATTTGTACTCGTACTGGTATGCATGAAGTGCTTTACAATGTTAGAATTTTCTTTCAAAAAAATTTTTTTTTCATTCATTTTTAACTAATAACAAGATAACTTGGTTTGTGTGTCGGTTGGTGTATTTCCCATTATTTGCAATTCGATCAACTGCTGTTGATTGCTACAGACACATGGTTGCTGATGGCAGAGCAAGCAAGTCTTTGTGGATTACAACGCTATTCTTCTGCTTCACTGTTTTTGTACTTAATGTAAGTTGGTTTAAACGATTTATCTTGCTGCTAAAGAACTTGATCAAAGCGAGGTCTGATGAGGTTAAAGAGAGCGAAAAGAGAAAAGAGAAAGAGAAAAGAGCTGAAACTTGCTTGCAGATGTCATCTGCTTTACCTGAAAAGAGTTCCCCTTCAACAGGTTCATCAAATATTTTGCCTGATTCTTCGGTAAAGTTAGATGAAAGTTCTGCTTCTAATAAACATTTCACTTCTTCCTCTTCTTCCTCTTCTTCGAAGCCTTCATTCGATTCAAATGATCTTATCTCGTCATCTGGAATTTCATCTGACTCATCATCGTCTTTGCTGCCAATTTCTCGTCCTTTGGCTGAATATCGCTCTCCTTCTGTTCTCAGCCGTCCGACTCTTTTTTCTCCTTCTCCTCCGCCTTCGCTTCTTTCAAAAGAAAAATTCAATTGATTTGTTTCGGGTCTTTGCGTATGTAAAAATTTGTTGTTTAATCATTTATTTTTGTTGTTATGTTTTGCAATTCTGATTTTTTATTTTCTCTTTTAAATAAGTTTTTGTTGTGGAATATTTATTACGAAAGAGCTTCGATTTTTAATTTTTTATGTTTGTTTTGGAAATTTCATTTCATAGTTGATTTTTCTTTTTCAAATAGTTTTTGTTTTCGATATTTTGTTCATTTTTTATGTGAATACAATTCTTTCTAATGTTATTGATGATTAGAAGATATTTTTGACCATTAAAATCAAGAAACATTTTGTTTCACTTCTCTCACATTCAGTCAAAATCAGTTTCACCATATTGGATAAAACCATGAAACACTCATTTGAATAAACTAGTATTTCTTCCTGTCTATCTTTACGTAATGTTCATGAAAAAGGGAATAAAGTTAAATCAAAATTTGCTAACACTTAAACAGGAAATGTGTTCTCTCTTCATTGTTAGAAAATTGTTGAAACAACTTCAGCTTCACTTTCCAGTCATTCAATTGAATCGAAAGTGAATGTGAAATGAAAATAAAAATATATCAACAAGAAAACCTCTGAGAAAGTATGAAGGAAAAATGGAATTCTTCTAAATATCTATTCCATTGATAACATAGAGTTATAATTAGTCAGATTTATCAACATATAAAAAGAAATACTTACTGCTTTAGACATTGTTGCAGTAAGCTGGCTTGTTTTCTCCTTTGTAAGAATCGCATATGTGTTTCTCCATCATATTCTTGTTATCTTGGCAATCACACATGCCTTTAAAATCGTACAAGCACTGATGTGAAAAATGATAAGTAGATAACAATAAATATTTAGGTGCATATATACATTGATTATTTTAAAAGGATTGCAAGAGAAAGAAAGAGAGAGAGAAATAATATATTCCAGCCAAAACTCAAAATTTTGCAAACCTTAAAGTTCTTGTCGAAGTACAGAGTCGGAGACCACACAGCATGATAATCAGCTGTGTCAGCTTTATTCTGAGACTCTTCAAGGAGAGTTGCGCCTCTTTCAACAACACACTTCTTCATCTTGTCCCAATCCAATGCAGCCCTTTTTTTCAATATATATATAAATATATTGATGTTTAAAATTTACAGATTTATATAATGAAATAATGCACAATTTTCAGCAAAAATCACAGTTATGCTTTTTAAAAAATACAAATATATAATAAAATCACACTTTTCAGTACATTCTTTAGCACGAGATGGGATTTCGTCCTTTTTCTCTCCTTCACATTTTGCAAATTCCTTCCATTTCGTCTTTGGATCTCCCGGGTTCTCTGGCTCTTCTGTCTCGTAAGCACACAAATACAAGATGTTGCCATACACCTCGCTCTGACCGTGCATGCTCCATCGCTTTGTGCGGTAGGCTGGGGCTGGCAGAGACAGCATGTAAGGACGAATCTCATAAATGTCTTGAATCTCTGGAGAGAGATCAAACAAAGTCTATTTCATATAAATGTCACGGTGAAATGCAGTGAAATAAGAAAAGACATAAATTTGATTAAAATAAATTTTCAAATTATTTATCTCTTCAAATGGAATCATAAGTTAGCAAACATTTTCCATTTTAATAAGATCAGGGCATTTTGTAATCCCCCAATATTCAACTTGAACTTTCGCATCATCGTTCTTAACTGAAGAAACGTTACGAGTCACATGTATTTTTTCGGTAACGTTCTTCGTTTCCATTCTGATCTTTCCATTTTGAGCATTATTGTGACATTCTGCACCAGTCCACTTAAGATGTTCATCAAGTTGTCCGTTGCACTTCCATGGATTTCCTGAGAGATCTGCAATGACCACAGATGTTTTATCGTCTCTCAGCGACTGTGGAGGTTCTATATCAATTTTGTTGTTTTTTGCATCAATAAGAAACAATGACTTTGATGCCCCTATTGTTGAAGGTATCTTTGTAAATTTGTTGTCATTCACTGACAAAACTGATAACTTTGGCAAATTTGTTATGGATTCTGGAATCTCTCCTTCCAGTTGGTTGCTGAACAAACTCAAATCAGCAAGATTGTGCATCGACTTGAAAATATCCGGAATTGTTCCACTGAGTTTGTTGTTTGATAGGTCCAAACTCACCAATTGTGTTAATCGTCGAAGTTGAATTGGAATTTTACCCGTCAATTCATTTCCTCCAAGACCAAGAACAGTAAGCCCTGTAAGTTCACTGATAGTTGCGGGGATTGGACCCTTCAATTTATTATTTGTTAATCCCAGAACTTTTAATTGCTTCATATGCAAGATTCCTTCTGGAAGAGGACCTTCAAAATTGTTGAAGTCAAGATGGGCAAACATAAGATTTTTTGCTTCTCTTAAATGAAGAGGAAATGGTCCAGAAAAATTATTTTGTCTCAGTCCTCTAAAGCAAACAAAAAAGGTTGCATATTCAAATAATTCGAATTTTCAAAAAAAAAAATTGCACACATTGCAGCTAAGCTTTTCATGTTGACCATCGAGATTGGAAGAGGACCAGAAATATGGTTATGACTCAAATCCAAACTTGAAATGCTTGATAAATAGCCAAAATTTGAGGGTAGTGTTCCCCCAAGATTGTTTCCTTGAAGAGCAATTCCAGTTACAAATTTATTCTCATCACAAGTTATCCCCTTCCAAGTACAGTAATCTTCCTCAGTCGCCCATCCTGAATGGTCAAACCATTTTTCTCCTTCAGTGGCTGTGTAAAATGAAAGCAGGAGATCTTTCTGATTTATTGAAAGGCAAAAATGAATCAGGAGTAAAATAATAAATTCCATGAGAATGATCTGTTTCCTTACTTTATCCTTGAAAACAGATTAGTTCGGTTACTCAAAATTCTAATTAAAACAAAATGCATTATATTAGTATTACAACAAATTTATCTTAATAAATTTATCATGAATCAACCTCACGAATTTTGATTAATAATTCGGAAATAACCAAGATTTATCAATTTTAAGTAAAATTTTTCACCAAAAAAAAGTAATAAAATAATAATAATAATAATAATAATAAATTAAAATAAATTAAAATAAAAAGGTTAACAAATATGTTTGCTTGTGAACAACACAACAAAAAAGGATATTCCACAAAATTTAAAAACGGACATCATCCTATCTGGTTTTATTCAACATATTTGTGACTAAATCAGTTTGTGATAATGTCTGATATAGTTAGTGTTAATAATGGTGGACACTTTCAATAACTGTGGACAGTGGCTTTATCTCAACCACCGTTGACAGTTGCTTTTTGACAATTAACCCAATTATTCCCTCATTGAATATGAACTTATGAGACGTACTGTAATGTTACAACTTGCTCCCAGGAATAAAGAAAGATTCATTTTTGAAAGATATATAAGTTCATATTCATTGAGGGAACAATTGGGTTAATTTTCAAAAAGCAACTATCAACGATTGTTGAGATAATTCCACTGTCCACAGTTATTGAAAGTGTCCACCATTATTAACACTAACTGTATTCATTATTAAACTTATTTAAACATCGTTTTGGAATATCAAATTGTTGAAATTTTCAATCAAAAAAAAAAACGATTAAAAATTGAAAATAGCACATATATTTTTGAATAACTTGTGATAATGAATATTTGGCACAGTAATTATATGTGATGGAAAATAAATGGAAATATGCAATAAAATTTTGATCCAAAAAATGTGACATAAAAAAAATATGATTATATTCGATGTGATAAAATTCAGTTAAGACAGTAATTAGTTCAAAGAAGGTCTATTTGGAAATCTGCCCAAGTGAGACAAATAAAAACATAAAAATTTAATTACATAGTTCAGAAAGTGTGACAATTTTGTTTGAGGAAGTGAAGTGCATTGTTGAAGAGAGCAATCTTAAAGTCATCGAAATTATAAATTTTAACGAATTTCCAGTTAAAATCGAATTAAGTTCTGAGAAGCTGGTGATCTGTTTGAAGAACAAAAGCTTCGCAGAACTTTTCCTCCTGCGGCTGAATATTCTTCAAACGCGACATGATGTATTTGCGCGTGTTCCAATGGTTCTTTTCTTCCTCCTTTTTTGCTTTATCCAAAGAAGAAAATACCAGAAGAGTTTTCAAATTTGAAATATTATTATATTAATTTAATTTTTCCTCCTTAAAGATGTATCGAAATAGAATTTTTCGTAATTGTCTAGCTTCAAAATTGCATTTTAATCTTCCATCGGAAAATCCAATCAATATCTTCTTAAAAAGCTCTTCTTCTTGATAATCATACAACTTTCACATATTCAAACATTATTCGTGAGGAAGAAAACAGTTGAATCTTCATCAAAAAGTTTCCTCTTATCATGACCCATTTCCATCAACCTTGTGATAATGAAATTTTGGTTAGATAAAAAAAACATCAAACAAAAATTTAAAGTGCCTTCATATGATTCATCTTTTTCTTTAAGAAGGGCACTTGCTGAGGTTTAACAAGACGCAATCTCCGCAGCAACCACTCCTTCAGCAATTAAAACTGCTTTTCTGAATACAGGAATCTGGCCATTAACAGCTTCGCAAGTTCCATAAAAAATAAGTGGATCACAGTCAAAATCTTCTTTCGGAACAATTTCAAATGAAGCTAAATGGTACTATTCGATTCTTTGTCCCAAAAACGAAAAAGGTGAATCGAAAAGAAAGTGCAAAACAAATGTGAAAATCTATGAAAGACAAACTATTGATGGATGGACTCTAACAAAAGACAATTTAATCATTTTCGAAGATTACCACAACAATACTGACAACATGGATTTTTTTTAAAGAATCGTCAGAATAAGAAAGAAAAAACTTGACAACTGCATTGCATATGAAGAAGGCGAAGATTACGAAAAAGATAAGAAGAACAGTGAGCGAAAGGAAAGAAGAGAAGAGAAGAGACAATTCAATCCAAAAGCAAAAGCTAAAAAAAAAAAAAAAGAAAGAAAGAAAAAAGAAAAAAGAAAATACAACACGATGATTATCAATGGATGGAAACACTACCATATTTGGTCAATAATCATTTTTTTGAAAATCTTTTTCTTTTTTTGCATTAGAATATATAACTTGGCTTGAAATTTATTGTTTGTCTTGTATTGAATGTTTTATTTAAAAATTTTATTAATCTTTCATTATTTGTTCGTTGTATGAAGAAAAGGCAATAAATGGAATCAACTGAGCATTGGACAGGAAATAATTTTGGTTATGTCGATGACAACTTTCATTTTTTAAAAAAGAATATCACATAAATAATTAAATCAATTTGCGAGATATCATTTTTCATATTCATAAAAAATTGGTTGAAAACATTAAACAGCATTAAAACATTTCACAATTCTTTATATCATCTGATGTTCATTTATTATTGTTCAAAACATAAGACAAACAGACCAGTTGAAAGTATTTGAATGTGACAAAAATTCAGTTATCATTTTTAACCATCAGGGTTTTAAACAATTTGGAGTGGTTTTTTACTCATTGCGTTTGCTTTGAGATATTAAATAAAATCAACAACAAAAATTCCATAAATGATTGAACTTTTTATTGAAAGATACTGATAACTTTGTTCACGTGAACGATACAACTTAATTTTTTTTCACGATAAATTAATTGTTTGAGAAAAGAATCTATATTTTTCAGGGACATTTTTGTTTGATGTGGAAATTATTCAATGATTTGTTGAATTTAGAATGATGATAACGTGAACAACAACAAAGAAAAAGTTTCATTGAGAAAAGTGACTGAACAGAAGTGAATTTCATTCGTTAATCTGACCACAATATTTGAAATTTCCAAACTTAACTTCATTTTGATGATGGAGTGCTGCAATTGCCGTTCTCGAGGAATAATTACAAATGTAGCTCATCAAACACCACCAATAAATTTACTCGAACTAAATCAAATTAATGAAAGAGTATAAAAAAGAAATGAATATACAATAATAACAACCAAAATAATAATATAAACAGCTTGACATAAATTTCACACAATTTTTTAATAAGATATTATCTTGTTTCCATTCACATCCAGATTCTGAACTTTATTGTCTTTGTGCATTTCTATTCCATCGATCTTTCTCCAATCTCATCTTCGCTTTCTTCTTCATCAGCTGTACCTCCACTTATATTCACCCCAATTGCATCAGACACAGTCAATATTGCTGCATTCGCTGGAAAATGCTCAACGCATGCTCGCTTCACATTCATCAGAGTCGGCCGATCGCATGCTCTGCTTGACACACATGCCTTCACAGCTTCCTTCCACTTGCTCCTACCAACTCTTTCTTGATCAGGACGTTCTCCATTCACAATCTTCTGTCCCGCCACCTCTGCCTCATACTCCCCAAACGGGATCTCCAGCGTCAGACACTCCCACAGCATTATCCCGATCGAGAACACAACTGATTCCTTTGTTGCTCCCATCTTTTTGTTGATCAGCATCTCAGGTGCCTTCCACCTCATACACTCTTTTCTATTGTCATCCTCATCCTCAAATGCTGATGATGGCGGTGGCGAGTCTTTCCCATTTCTGTTCACAGTGGAGCAATCAGATGTTGATGTGACAACAGTTGATGAAGAGATGGATGAAGAATCTGAGTCTGAAGAAGAGCAATCGGAATGAAGTGCAATGCAGATGACCATGTGCTCAGAGAACAGGACAATGTGAGGGCTGAGATTGGCCAGCGAAGAGAGTTCATCTTCCTCGTCTTCAAAGGAGTGAAGCGCAAGATTAGCCACCCAGAACAGAATTTGGGCAGCTGTCATCTCTCTTTCTTGGAGAGTGCCAATCGCCATCTCTTTCTTCTCATTTCTTCCATGCAGCAGCATGAACAGCGAATCCCTCAAATCCACAATCAGCTTCTCATGGGGAGACGAACATGCCATTGCATCCACCAGATTCGACATTGACGAAGTGGTTGGACACAGATCTTCCCTTCGAACAAAAGTGGATTCAGTGTCTGAAGTGTCTGTTGTTGAAGTGGATGAGATGGATGGAGATGGTGTTCTCTTTCTTGTCTCTTCCTCATCATCAACCTTCTCCAACATCCATTCAGGAATCTTGTCTGAATCTCTCCCCAGAATGTATTCGGTTGATCCACTCTCTGACAGAAGATGCTCTGATGATTCGGAATGTCCCAAGCTTTTCGCATACACCCTTTTTTTAATCCTCTCTTCATTCTTCTTCTCTGCCTCCCTTTCTGCTCTCCTCCACTGCTCCTCTGGAGACATCTCCATCGTCACCATCTCAAATGCTTTTGGATCCTTTCTGATGTTGTCATTCACAATCTCTTCCAATTCCTCTTTTCTTTCCTTCACTTTCTTCCACCGAACAACCAGAACAATTATGACCACAAGCAGTATTACAACAACCACAACGCAAACAATCAATAGCCAATATGATTTTCCTTCTTTTCCTTTTTCAACGATTCTTTCATCTTCTTTTTGCGCAATCTCGCTTCCGTTCTTCAAAATAAATTCCTTTGTTGAAGAAGGAGATTCAGCATTCCCAAACAGGATGCACACACTCACTTCTGCATTTTCGTTTTCATTTCCGATTCCTGCAGTGCTTGTCCACCCTAACACCATCCCCTCAGAAATATATCCCTCTTCCTCAAACACCCCTTTCTCCACATGAGCTTCTTCACCCATTCTCTTCTCCACTTTGAATGATAAGTTGCATGGAAGCAACAACTCCCCCACAAACACCACTTTCTCTCTCTCCCCAACTTCCTCAACCTCCACTTTCTCTACTTGCGGAATGAACAGCACAGACTCTCTCGCTGCCAGAATTCCTCCCATCTCACACCCTTCATTCACCATCCACATAGATGATCCCTTCTCCATCCCATCTCCCCCGCGAAGGCTCACCACTTCAACCTTCCCTCCCTCTCTGCACCACATGTTTCTCCGAGCAGACGGATACTTCGCAACTCCTTCCCCATTCCCTTCAAACTCACTCTTCGCAATCTTCACACTCCCTCCACTGAAGCTCATCCCTCCCTCACCACAGTTCGCAATCCTCGTCTCCATCACAACCCCTGCGCTCTTTCTCACCTCCACAGCTGACTCATTCCACCTGCACACCCCTTTCTCATTTCCTTCTCCTTCTCCTCCTACATTCATCCACTCCTCTCTTTCATCCTTCTCCTCATGCCCTGTCCCATCCACCATGCATGCTTCCATCTCAAGCTCACATCCTCCTTTCACACGCACTGCACTTCCTTCTCCACTCCTCCTCCCCCATCTCCCAAACGAACAGTTCACACACTCTGTCTTTGCTCCTCGCCCTTCTCCATGTAGCACACTTCCCTCACTCTTCGAAACACTCACATTCACAAGCTCCACACACCACATCCTCATCTTCCCTCCTTCTCCTTCTCCATTCAATGCCCCATTTCCTGTCACACTCACACAGCTCGCTCCTCCCCGCAATCTCACATCTTTCATGACAATCTCCTTCATCTCCACTCTCCCTCCACCATCCACCCTCGCAACATCTCCCTCACTCTCCACATCCCCAATCATACACTCCCGCAACACTCCATTACATCCACTCCCAAACACCAGCACACCCTTCCCACACTCCATTTGCTCCACCACACACCCACGCATCTCAAGCACTCCTCCACATATCCTCATCACATCACACATCAGGACTCCCCTTTGCTCAGCAAACCTCACTGTGCACCCTGTCATCACAAGTGTTCCATTCACTTGAAGAAGCACGCTTCCATCTCTCCCTTCAAAATGCTTCCCGATTTCAAACACACAGTCCACCACCTCGCTCTCATTCACAAAGCAAACAACCCCCTCCTCCTGCACTTTTGCTTCATCCACCTTATCCAAACTCACAATGCACTTCTTTCCCCGCTTCCAAGATCGGATGCACACATCTCCCACAGTCGTCTTCTCCATCACAACCCCTTTCTCCACAATCCACATCGTGCTCCCTGCTCCTCTTTCCATGTGCCTCATCCCACCTGAAACACTCCGACACGCCTCACTATCTGATCCACACAGCCTCCCATCCTTCCCAGACTCAGCAACATACACCCACACAGACTGATACCCCCTCAGCCACTCCAGCAGATCCACATCCTTCTCTTCCTCATCGCTCGCATTCGCTGCATCCCTCCGCAACAGAGAATCCTGCTCTGTGTCAAGCTCAAGCACACTCCGCTTCATCTGCTCCTCAATTGACAAGCACCTCACAAACATGTCTTTCCCAACAAATGCTTCATTCCACAGGAATGAGATGCCCCTCATCGCAAACCCTCCAATCCCATTTGCTCCATTTCCTTCTTTCCCCTCAGCCCTTCCAACACAGTCCAGCATTATTCCCCCTCCCCTTCCACTTGTTCGACAGCATTCGCATCCTGCAACTGTGCAGCTCTCCATCACCAGCCCTTCTCCATTCTCTTCCCACCCTCCTCGCCACTTCACCCCTCCTCCTTCCTCAGACCCTTCATTCACGCACACTCTCATTTCACACCCCTCAATTCTCACATCCACCACCCCCATCACTTCTCCTGTTCTGCTTCCAATCACCGCCCCGCTCTCGCCTCTCGAGGTTATGTTTGTGAAGTTCGACTTCTCCATCCACACTTTCACTCTTGCCTTCTCTTCTCCATTCTCTCTCCACAACCTCTTTCTCTCTTCATTTCTTTCATTTCCCTTTGCTCCGCCAACACTTCCTCCACATATCCCAATCAGACTGGAGCTGCCCATTTCTATTCCAGAGAACAGTGTTCCATTTATCACCACACTCTTCATTCCCTCACCCACCACCAAATGCTCCCTTCCCAACAGACAGTCCTTGAACACACATTCCTCAACCTTCAGCTCTCCCATCATCCCTTCAACAAACACAAATCCAATCTCTCCCCCTTCTTCTCCGCCTCTCCCCTCCATTCTGCATCCTTTCATCATCAAAACACACTTCTCATCCTCCATCAGAACAAATGATCGGTATCCCAGCATCCCTTCTCCAAACATAATCTTGATGTTTGTCAACGAAAATGGAACACTTGACCTGACAAAACCTATCTTCTCTTCAATTTCATTCACTTTTGTTCTCCACTTTATTCCTTCTCCACAATCCTGTTTCCTCTTTTCTCCTCCAAACGCCACTTCGCTTCCTTCTTCATCACCAACGATAACCAATCCATTTGGCATCTCATTTTCACTCAGAACCATCGCCTCTTCAATCAAAGAGGAATGGCTCACTCGGATCTCTTCCATCCCTTGCTCCTTCATCAATGCTGCATGCAGTCTGATTGCTTGTGCGATTGTCTCACATGGTGCAACTGCAAATCCACACCTCCCAAAATCCCCTCCTCCAACCCCATCCACATGCATCCGCTCTCTCGCTCCTTCCCACAAATACACCACAATCGGAATCCCGAATTCATCTCCTGCGGTGCTTCGCTCACAACCCCACACTCCTCCCCATTTCCCTTCCTCTTCCTTCCAATCCTCTTCTCTTTCCTCCTCTGATGGAACAAACCAATCCCCCAAATGAGCTCTGTCTGCCACTTCTCCAAGAACACTGCACCTGACAAACACATCTCTCCCTTCCCATCCACGGTTTCCCTCAAATCTCACTTTTCCAATCTGGAACACATCCACTCCATCTAACGCTTTCCCTCCTTCTCCACCATCTACAACATCAATATACAACCCTCCTCCCCTTCCAAGCTCTTCTTTCCCTTCCCCAACCACACATCCACTGAATATCGCATTCATAATCTCTAACCCTCTCCACCCCTTCCCCACTTCCACAAACAGCCCTCCTCCAAACCCTTCTCCTTCTCCTTCTCCTCCACAGCTGCATCCCTCCACACTCACAGCACTCTCGCTTTCTCCTCCCTCGCTGCCTGTGGTGTTGCCTATCGACACAACCCCTCCTTCCCCAACACCAATCCACATCCAACCCCCGCTCCCCGACAAGCACCCACAATTCCGATATGTCCCTCCCTCCACCACCACTCCTCCTCCTTCTCCCACTCTCCCTCCCACAACACTCCCATTCCCTCTCTCCCGCACAACCTCTTTCACCACTGTGTTCTTCATCTCCACCCACTCTCCGTTCACCCCTCCCATCTCCACCACTCCACACCCATCCTCCCTCATCCCACTCATCTCAACTGACTCCATCACCACTCTCCCTCCAACAATCAATACAAACCCACTCAAAAATGCTTCCCCTTCTCCCTCTCTTCTTTCTCCTTCCCCTTCTCCTTCTTCTTCATTTAGCTTTTCCTCTGCACTCGCCTCTCTCACTTGGCACTTCACCAACTGCAGCTCTCCTCCATTCTTTCCAACAACAAACTCCTCCTTCCTCCTCTTCCCCTTCCCCACTCGAGCAAAACTCATCCCCTCAAACATCCCGCTCCCACTCCCAATCAGCACCACCTCTTCCTCTTCGCTCCTCCCTCTCAAAACAACGGATGTCTCCTCCTTCCCCACCCCCTTCAAACTCACAGACAAGTCTCCAATCTCCACTTTCTCCTCTTTGCATCTTCCTCTCCCCACAATAACATTCACTTCTCTTGTCAAATCTGCAACCATTCTGAAATACCCAATCCTTTTGCATCCCCTCCCCTTCCGCTCTTCTCCTTCCACTCCACCAGACCCGCATCCCAAATGGTCGATCCCTTCCTCTCCATCAATGTGGATCTTGCTGAAATATCCTTTCAACACCCAACCGCTGTAACATGTGCTTCCTTTCACAACTCTCATTTCCTCGCCTTCAGATATCGTCCGACACAACACAAAACTGCTTTCATCAATGCTTGTCCATCCATCACAGATGTACACATCCGATCCTCCATTTGCTGCACTGTTGTTTCCAAAGAAGCAAAACAACACTTTTGATTCAGCTTGTCCAGTTTTGTTATCCCAACATATCCCTCCCCCATTTTTTTCACTGTGCCCATTCATAAAAATACAGTCTGTCACAAAGGCAAAGCTGTTTTCATGAATTACTAATCCTGCCCCTCCGTAATATGTTTGCCCAATTTTTTTATTTCCCACAAACTCATTTTCATTGACAATATTGCTTGTTGATTCAAATTCCAAAAACAATCCTCCTCCCATGTGAGTTACGTTTCCCTCAACATATCGACATTTTACCCATCTCCCTTCACTCACATACCGAGCATCAATCGCTCCTCCGGATGCCACACTCCAACAATGTGTGAAGTTGCACTCTTCCACTTCCATCTTGCAATATTCGTCAAAGCGACTGGATATTGCTCCTCCGCAATAAACTGCATGACATTTCTCAAACGATGTTCTCACAACAGTCAATTTTCCAGTTGATGTGAACAAGATCGCTCCTCCTGAATTTGATTGACTACTTGTCGCTGAGGTTTCAAAAAATGAGCAATCAACAAATGTTTCGTCTCCACTGCTCACTGTTTTTCTTTCCATGTTCTTCTCCTCTTCATAATTGCTCTTCACTCCATTTCTTTCGCACCTCTCCATTGTTGTGTTTTCACACCACAAGTACTGCCCGCTTCTGCTCGCTCCATAAACAATGCCTCCATCCAAAGGCCATTCCACTCCTTCCACAACACACCCAATCATCTTTTCTCCATTCCCATTCCCCAAACGCTGACTTTTCCTTTCTTCTTTCTTCCACTTCTCTCTCTTCTCTTCTCCTGTCATCTGCCTCTTCATCGCCGCTCTGCTCACATTCACAAACGCCATCTGTTCCATAACTGTGTGTATTCCGCTGCAACTGGCAACGAGGGTTCCTTCCATCATCACCTTCACATCCCTCACAACCCCTTCTCTCAAATCCACACATCCACAGTCACTCCCATCACATCTCCCAACCCTCACCAAACTCCCAACGAAAACAATCCCTTTCTTCGCACCTTCCACACTCACATTCCTCAACACAACCATTCCACCATCTGATCCTGCAACACTTCCCATCACACCACTTTCTGCAACCACACAGCACTCGCTCATCTCCCCCAAACTTCCAAGGCCCACATTCATCACTTCCACGTTTTCACTCACAAATATCTTCAGCCGCTTCAGACAAACAGACGCATTCACACTCTTCACCCAAACTCCATCCAGATCCCTGCTTATGAAACGCACACTTCCTGTTTGAAGCCATTTCTCTTTTCCCTCCTTTTTCCAGCATTCCACGCCCTTTTCTTCCCACCAAGTGTTTTCTTTTCCTTCCTGTCTCTCTTTGATTTTTCCCTTCGCATCTTCTCCATCAAGAAGCATATCGCCTTTGAGCTCACATGAAACACTCGCTGCCAAAAAGGAAACAATCAGCAGATAACATGGAGAAAGAATCATCTTTCCAGATCATATTGACCCATTAGATATCTTTCTTTTGCTTCCTGCCCCATTAATCCCATTTTTTGGCTTTCAAAAAAATTAAAGATGCAATTTTAAAAAGATTAAAAATAAAAATTAAAAAAAAAAAATTCAATAATAGTTTAAAAAAGATCAATTTGGCAAACAAATAAATGAGATTATCGGAATGTTAACATATAAAAAGTTACAAATACATCAATGAATTAAAGAGTTGAAAATTGACAATTAAAAACCAATATTAATTAATAATCAAAATGAAAAAATTAGTCAAAGAACAATATTTCAAAAAAAAAAAAAATTGAAGAAAAGATTGGTTCAACGTTTTCCTTAATGAAGCATATTAATTCTGAGATTAGTGAAGTCAAAAGGCACTTTAAAGCTTTGAGAGTAGAAATAAAATAATTTGTTTAAAAGTGTCAACATAATTCTGGAATACTCTTTTCATTTAAAAAATCATTTTTTGGTTTGCTTAAAAGCTTCATAAAAAATTAAAAATTAAAAAAATAAATTTGACAAGTCAAAAAAAAGCTTCAATTCAAGCAACAAGCTCTGAATGAAAACAAATACCAAAAAAACACAAAAACCTGGGACATTTTTGAAAGAAAAATTTCCAACATGAAAATAATTGGTTAACTATTTTTTATCAATTGAAATTAACAATATTCATTCTCTTAAAGCCATTTGAACATAAAATTTACACAAATAAATCCAACTCATAAAAAACACTAAAATTTTTAACATAATTACCTCGAATACATTAAATAATAGCACATGGGAAAAATGCAACAATGAAACAATCAAAAATCATTTGCTTTATCATTTTTTCTTATTTTTATTTTCACTTTAATTTTGCTGTAAAAATATCTCGGCCAAATGAAAATGAAACCACAAAAACACTGTTTTTTGCTGTTTGCATTCTCGATAAAAGGCAACATATCCATTTCTTTTGAAATCAAAAATATAGGATTCACAAGATTAATTGCTGAAAAAACCACAGTCAATGAAAAAATTTATTATGCAACTTGAAATAAAATAAAAAACGGAATCGATTGTTACAGAACAGAAACTTCAAGTATCGCAGACGGAACAATAGAAAAATAAAACAAATAATCTGATATTTGATAACAGTTGATTATTTGCGAAGAAAATTGACAGAGAACCCAGAAAGAAAAGAAAGCGGAAGATTCTGGCTTATGCAAAAGGATCTTGCTCACAGCTTACAATTTTCAAGTACAAAAAACAAAGATCAAGAAATAAAGAAAAAATCATATGGAGATGCAGCAGAAAGGGCGTATGCAAAGCGTCAGACAACAAAGTTGTTTTCTCCGAAATGGCAAGCAAGCAGCAGTAGGTGGTTGGGCAGCAGCTGGAGTGGTACAAGTACAAGCACAAGCGGCATGAAAAGTGGTTGGAGTTCGACATGCGTTGGACTTGGCAGTGAGTGGCGGGGGAAGTGCGAATCGTCTATTCCGTTCTGGGTGGAAATGAACACATCAGAAACAATATCAAGGGAAGGGACAGAAAGGAATATTCACGCGTTGATAGAAAGCGAGGAAGGATTGGATGGGAAAGAGGAAGAAGGGAGAATTGAATATGACGAAGGGCGAAAGCTGGAAGAGTTGGAAGAAAAAAATACAGAGACAGAAAGAACGGAATGGAGCAGATTTAAAAGAAAAAGCTTCAAAAGTGAGGATTGTCGTTGCAGGAATCAGTACACATTAGAGAATCTACTTGCAAAAAGCACAGATGAAGCAATAAAAGGAATGAGCAATGAAGAGGAAGGAGAAGAGTGGGCTAGAGAAGAGGAGAAGAAAGAGATAAAGAAGGAGATGAATGAAGGAGAAATGATGGAAGGGATAAGAAGAGAAAAAGGATGGGAGCTTGAAGAGAGGAAGCGAGGGGAGATGATGAAGCGCTGGAGATGGGAAGATTGGAAGGCATCAAGCGAATCTGGAACGAGAGGAAGGCAAGAGAAGAGGAAAGAGCGTATATTGCGATGGAGAAGGCAGATTGAAGATGCAGTGAAGCATTGGAAGGTGTTTGGGGTATGGGTGCGGAAGGAATGGGCAGGTGCAGGAGGAGGGACAGAAAGAAAGATTGGTGATACAGAGGAGAAGGAGAACGGAGAAGAGATAGAGGAGGAGGTTCGGATGTGGGAAGAGGCCGAGAGGCGAGTTTTAGAAAAGGAAGTTGAGCGAGAGGAGAAAGAGGAGAGCGAAGGAAATGAGGGAATGGAAAGGGAGGAATGGCAGGTGGAGCGATATGAGCGAGCAAAGAGAAAAGGAGCAAGTGTCGAAGACTTGGATGCAAACACAGAGAATCCAGATCTGAGATATGGAGGATATGGAGGGATGAGAAGAAGCAGAAGGAGCGGAAGAGATAACAAAAAGAGAAAGCAAGAGGAAGAAGCATCGGCAGTAATGTTTTCATCAAATCTACTTTCGCAGAAAATTTTGGAAGAAATAGGATGGAGAGTGGAAGGCGATGAAGAAGATATTCTCCAAAAGGATTTGAAGCATTCAATGAGATTATTGGATCCGCTGCAATTTGGAGAGCCAGATGAAGTGGCAGATGAACAGGAGATCGAAGAAGATGGGAAGAGTGAAGTGGAGATGAGAGGAAAGGAAACAATAGGAGAAGGATCTTTTGTAATGAATGCTAATAGAAGGAATGCATGGATACAGCATATTCAAAGTTTCGTAGAAGAGTTAAGCGGATGGATGATATTGGGAAAGGAGCTTGAAGCCGGAAGATTAATTTTTAATGAACAAAAAGAGGGAATAAGCGGAAATGTCAAAGAAGAGCATGAAGATTGGCTGATGATAGGCTCGGAGAGAGAGGATGAAAAGGAAGAAGACGGAAATGAAGATGATGAATGCTGTAAGAATGATGGTTGCGATAAAATAAAGAATAGCGGGAAGAAGTGTTTGAGGGTGCTTACTGGAGATGGAGAAGAAAAGGGAGGAGAAGGAGAATCGCAGATACTTGGAGTTAGAGATACAGAGGAGATGCTGCGAAGATTTTATGATGCAGGAAGTGGGATGAGGCAGATGAGGCGGGAGAGAAGAAAGGGAAAAGGAGGGGAAGGAAGAAAAGCCAACACAGATGATAAGAGAAAGGAGATTGGAAAGGAGGCGCAGATTGTTGTTGTCTTTGCTTCTCCTTTGTGGACGGAGGAAGAGAGGAGCGGAGGGCCGAACTGTTGGCAAAGACAGAAGCGATGGGAGAAGATGGAGAAGTTGAGAAAATCAATAAGTTGTTTGAAGGAAAAGATGTTTGAACATAATCCTCTTTTGCCTCTTCAATCGAAGAAAGTTATAAATCCAGGAGAAAACATGCTATATTATTAGACAGTATGCATTTTATATTGAAAAAAATTTTGCTTTGTGAAACAAATAGATTTTCCCATATGATGAATTGGTTTTTTGGTTGCATTGAAGTTATTTTATTTAAATTTTGTTTAATTTATTTTATAAAATTTTTTGAATATTTTATCACTAATAATCTTTTATTTGGAAGCTTAAAGTTACTAAAGAAAGAATATAAGTTGAAATAAAAATAAAAAATTTCGTTTTCTTTCATTCAATTTATAATTTGTCTTTTCAAAAAGGTTTGTTCTTCTTTGGAAAGAAAATTTTAATGTGGGAGGAATTACAACAAATAACATTAAGAACAATGCTTTAAATCATTTCATCACAAAAATTTTGCAATGCTTTATCTTTCTTCAATCGTCGTGTTTCAACGTTTTCTTCACCCTTCCATTTGCATTATATTCAAATAATCTTTTTGTAACTTTATTTTCTCTTCCTACGCTTTGTCTTCTTTTTCGATTGCTTCACTTCTTGTTTTCATCTTTTCTTTCTCCGAAAAATTATTAAAGCGTTCATTTCTATCACCTTTTTCCCCACAGTCTTCCATTGTTGCTATTGAAGGTGACATTAATGCACTTGGAGAAGGAGATAACGATTCGGAAGGAGATTCGAAGCCTCTGTTCAGTTTTGTGTGTGCAGTCATCAACGATCCAGCTGTTATCATGTGTGGAAAGAGAAAAAAAAGTTAATTGAAAGTTTAATAATTACATCGAAAAAGGATTAAAAAATCGTCAGAAACAGAATTTTATTTAAAAGAGGTGAAAAACAGCGTTGTGGCAACATAAGATACGAAAGAAAGCATATAAAAAATATTAAATATTTTTCACATTTCCACATGTACATGTTATGCACAATGAGAACGCTTTTAATGCATGTTTATTCAAAATATTATCCAATCATTGATTTAACGTTTTTCTCTGCTCAGCATCATCTTAGAAAAAAATTAATTTTCTGAGAAAAAATTTATAAGTTATGAACAACTTGAAAAAGAGAAAATTAAATACATAAAATCAGCAAATATATTTTATCAAGAAAAGTATTTTTTTTTCATCAACAAATGTTTCAAATAATTCAGAAAAAGAAGTTCATTTCATAACAAATCTCGAAATTAGTTTATTTATCATAAACGGTTATTGAATTAAAAAGTTTTAATTCATTTAAAAAAAAGCAAATCAATCCAAATTATTAACTCGATCGTATACCATAGTTTGAATTTTCAACTATTTCTGTTTGTGGATTGTTACATTGTTCACTGAAAGTATCAAAAAATGAAGTTTAGCAGACAACTTCAATTTATTGCCGTGGATCGGTGGAGGAAGCATTATATAAATGTATTGTTAAGTTGTAATGATTTTTCTTCAATTATTTTTATTTATCTTTTAGTATCGAGATCTTAAAAAGCAAATGAAACTCATGTTTAGATCATATCTTAATTCCCGTTTTGTTACAGTTAAAGTCAAGCCAGATGGACAGAAACCAAGACCCTCACTTGTTGGAAATAATTCTATGTTTTTTACTCCACCCTCTTCCGATCAAGCTCCAACATCTCCGCACATGAAGAAAAAAGAAATTGAAATGGTTGAATCGAAAAAAGGTTTCCCTAAAAAGGCTGGCTTTTCCGATTCAACGGAGACAGCATCAATTTTACGTGCGCCATCTCCTGCTCTTGAGGAAGAATCTTCATCATCTATTTCACCTCCAATTGAACGCTCTTCTTTTTCTACAAGTGATGTTAAAAGAAACAGGGAACTAAACGAAGGAATAATGGCTTCAAATTTGACTGAAGAAGATCGCCAACAAATTGTAAAAGGAGTTGAAATGTGGAAAAAATGCTATGATACTGAATTGGAAAAAGTGCACTCTTTCGCTCGTGATGGAATTTCTGCAATGTTAGGGAGAATAACAGAGTTGCAAAAGCAATCCGAAAGTTGTCCTGCAACAAAAGGTGCAATGTTTGAGCTCAAAAGAGAATTTCTTGATCTTTCCGTCGATTGTTCCGAAATGGACAATTTTATAAAGGTGAATAAAGAAGGTTTTCGAAAAATCCTGAAGAAATTGGCGAAGATGGTTTCAGTGAATGATGAAGAAACAGGGGATCCACAAACACTTGTAGGAGAAGAAAAAGCTGTCATGGAGCAAGAGACAAAGGAGATGTTCGATAGTCTCCCATCTGCTTCGATGCTTGTGGAGCAGGTGCAAAATTTATATGTGGCCACTTTTTCTTTGGGTAAGTTTCTTGCATTGGAGGCACAGGGTTCAGCTAGCGTTGCAGTAGAAGGTGCAGAAGAGATTCAACTGCGGAGACAACTTGAACTGATGAACGATATCAAAAGTTCAACAGAAGCTCAAATTGCTTGGAAGAAGAACACAATTTTGGGTGAGTATATTACCCATCAGCAGAAGGCGCAAGTGAACCTGGGGGCCGTGACAGCTGGGATAGACGAGCATGGGAACGCCACGCAACAAACTGAAGAGAGCGGTCGATCAGGCATCACTCCGTCTGGAGTTGCGACAGATTCGTCATCGTCGTCTTCAACATCAAAAGGTGAGGTGTCATACTACTTCAAGGTCAAGATGCACTGGGTGATCATCTCTTTCATTGTGCTCATTGCAATGGGTGTGGTACCGTGGCCATCTTCTATTGCGAGGCAGATGCGCTGCCTGGGGCTTCTCGTGTGGGCTTCAATATTGTGGGCATTTGATGCGCTTCCAGCACATGTTGTTGCATTGTTTATTCCAATTCTAGCAACATTTTTGAACATTGTAGGAAAGACCTTTCATGATGGTGCAAAGCAGCTGGTTACATCGACAATTTCAGACACACCGTATTTGGCTATTGGAGGATATTCTATCGCACTCGCTATGCGGCACACGGGATTAGACAAGAAAATCGCATACGGCCTGCTTCAATTCCGTGTTGCCAGGAAGCCTGTGGTGTTCTTGCTAATTGCAACAGCACTTCAATACTTGCTGACGATGGTCATCTCCAACATCTCTTCTACTGTCCTTGTGATTTCGCTTGTGCTTCCTGTGTTGCGGGAAGTTCCTGTGCGAGGCGGCTTCTCAAAGATGCTGCTTATGACGATTGCAATGACAGGCAACTTGGCTGGTATGGCCACTCCACTGGCTTCGCCTCAAAGTATGGTTGGTCTTGAAGCCATTCAAGCTGCTATGAACTATCATGCGAAAACATCATTTGGAACATGGTTTGGAGTTTTTGACTATTTTTGTATTTTCTTTAAATATTTTTTTTAATGAATATTATCTCCGACGATTTTAAAAATGATGAATTCTGAATACTTTTTTGCATTTTTAGGACAGTAGGTGCACTTCCTGTTACAGTTGTGTCTACGCTCGTATGCTTCTTCTTTTTGTGGTGCTTCTACAAGATCGATGTGAAGGAGGTTCCCTTCTCACCACCAACCACACCCAACCCGTGGACATGGAAAATGATATTTGTGGCTGTCGTTTCACTCATCACCACAGTGTTCTGGTTTATCATTCCGTATGCACCGTTCTTGGGAAATGAGGCAATTGTGGGGTTGATTCCGTTTTGTATTTTCTTCGGGTTTAACTTGGTCCCTCGGACAGACATTACCGAACTCCCATGGAATATGATCCTCCTGGTGATGGGCGGAGGTGCCTTGGGAGAAGCCATCAAAGACTCGAAGCTTCTGCAACTTATTTCTGAGCTGTTCGGTCCAACGTTCAGTCAGCTGCATGCTTTTGTGCAACTTCTTATTCTCACTGCGATTGTGGCTTTTGTCTCTATTTTTGTTTCGCACACTGTCGCAGCGATTGTTCTAATTCCTATTGTCAATTCAGTTCTAGCAAATTCTGCTGCACATGTGGAGTTGATTGTATGAAATTATATTTTTATTATTCGAATTTTATCTTTGTTTTACTTCTATTAAACTTTTTTCATTCTTTTTTTTGAAATTCGTATAGCTTTTTGCTTGTGCGCTGCATGTGTCTCCTCCAATGCTTCTTGCTGTTGCGTCATTTCCGAATATGTGCTGTTATGGAGTGGAAGATGACGATCATCAGCCATATTTGACTACTGGAGACTTCTTTAAGTACGGAGGAACTGTTACAATAGTTTCATATATCATAATCAACACAGTGTTTTACGGAACTGGATTACTTATGGGACTTTAATTGACATCGTTTGTAGTTTTTATTCATTAAATAAGCAAACATTTCCCCTGGTGGTTGTATGTATTGCTTTGAAATTTTTGCGATTTGACATTTTGAAATTTGTAACTTAGATATTTGCTTTTAACAAATATGTAATGATATCATCACAGTTTTTTTATTTGAGATTGATGCATTGGCTAATAGATTGAGAAATTTTTGTAAAAAGTTTTATTGATTTCTGTATGCATTTTAAGAAATGAAATCTTCATATTCTTTCTTTTCAATCTATTTATAAGTTTAAACATTTGCCAGATCAGAGATCTGAGTTTATTAAGGATTTTTAATCACTGATTTTGTTTTCAATGTTTTTTGAGAATTACTTCAGAAAGTCATTGATTTTGTTGATTGCAAATTTTTCTTAATAAATAAAAAAATATCTGAATTTATAACATATTGATGTTAAAGCATGGTACACATAAATTTGAGCAAAAGCTATGCAGATTTTAACATTACCAAATTGTTATCAATAAATCACGAAGAATTTATTTGAAAGTGCTTTCTGAGAATCAGTTTTTTGAAGATTATCTTTGTCATGGAATAATCTCATATAACCATTTGGTCTCAGGATGTTTCAAATATTGTTTTTTTGAATGCGATGAAATATGGTTGAAGATCCAAACTTAGCAATGCTTTTTCCTTTTGAAGGCAAGTCTTCGCATTTAGAGCACAACATATCCTATACGTTCATTTTGTTGTTCGATTTAAATGGATTTCAAATAGAAAGCGGATTTTGGCAGCAGAATTTATAGAAGCTAATAAATATGAATATTGTGATCCATCCAATACATTCTCGGTTTGAAAACCCATGGATCACTGTGTAGAATAATATATTCATTGTGCTGTGGGTTTCTCCTAATCTTCATTTCAATTTTCCTTCGTCACCCACTATTTATTATTTTCTGTTTTGGTTCTTTAACCTGGAGTTATCGTGCTCATAAGGCGGTCAAATATATTCTTATTCTGGAATCCTTTACATATTGCATGTACGATTTTTTCTATTTGGTAATCGAACCGGAGTAGAAGGCAGAATGAATGAATAAATTATTTTTTAACAGATATAAACTTATGTAAGAAGAAGGCTTTGCCAAGACTTAACGAAGTTACCAAATTGGTTACAGAAGCAACAACATCTTTCAATTTACACAAAAAAACAACCAAATAATATGTGTGGAAGCAGTCGTTCTTTTGCTTTGATCTGCCACATCAGAGTCAATGGATCACCATTAGAATGCCAAACTCAGATCAAAATGGCAGCAGAAATTGCATTTTTCAGAGAAATACAACTTTTGAATGAGCTAGAAATCACAGAAGGTGCGAGCGAACTTCACGATTATAATTTTTTATTGGAACGGATAAGATGATTTGAAGGATGGCTGTAGTTCAAAGCTGATTCATGACGCGAGAGAATATGCTGCGTTTTGCGGGAAATATGATAAGCAGTTCAAGGGCGTGCAATCCTGGATTATTTGTGAAACCAGTGCAAGATACAGAAGCATTTCAGCTCCTTCGATCTTGAAGAGGAAAAAAAAAATACTTGAAGAAAGCAGGGGGAAAAAACATCCAATGGGAGGAGTTCCGAAAGAGAGAAAAATAAAATGAAAGACCAGCGGTGATATTAGTGCCGAAATCAGGCTGGAGTATCTTCTTGTTTGAGTTTGGATTTTTGATTTGAAAGTGTTACTCAGAAAAAAAAAGCAAATGAAATTTATCATACCAAGAATAGAAATTCTTTTTTAATCATTTCGATGCTGCCTCGCCTCTTCTTTTAATTCAAAAATGAATAAAAAGGAAAACATCTTGCAACGGATGTGCCCCATCAGACACCAGCCTTCACTTCAATTTCTAACAGTTCGAAAGCAATTGGCCAGAGATTTTGCGATGGCACGAGTGAGATCGAGAAGGAGAGGTGCTTTCAGCTGCTTATTGGAAGAAAAAGCCAAAACAAAAGAAAGACATATTATGGGAAAAGAAAAATTGAAGGGAAGTTTTGAGAGGTCAATGAAATTGTGGATTGCAGCCATTTGAAGAAGAAGCTACGCAGTTTCATGGATTGTTGAGTCAAGAGATAAAGGCAAATATGATAGGCATATTGCAGAAAGTTTTTTTTATAAATTGATCTGAATTGGAAATTGAGCAAAGAGTCCAGCAAGTTGATGAGATGGAGCAGCAAGCAACTCGATGCCCAACATCAAAAAATACTCAAAAGAAAAATAATTCGAAAATAATAATAATTATTATAATAGCGATGAAACTTTCAACAAAACACAACAAATGAATCGAGGATATTCCAACAACTGGCGTGCAGCATCTCGGCTGCAACAACAGAATTTTCAACGGTTTTTTTCACCTGTTTCAGAATTGACTTTTCTTTCACAATAATTGTGATCGTTTCATTCATATGCATGACTTTCCTTCTTTTTTGATTGGAAGTGTTCTGACAGCGCTTCATTTTTAACTATCAACTTCATTTTTCAAAACAAAAGCTGTTGATTTGCACTTGCAGATTGCTGTTGATAATTCAAATACCCAATGGAACGCACTGAAAGATGAATGATCTGATACTACTATATATCTGGCTGTGTTTTGGCGAATTTGTAATTTCAGTCTCTTCAAAGACTTGATTTGAAACATTCTTGGGAATTGTATCATTTTGAATCCTATGAGCGAACAACAGAAAATAAGCATTTTCCTGTTAGCAAGGCTCATGAGTGTTACTGAATCGATGAATCATTAGGAGCATGCTTGCTTAGCAATTGTGTTGTGTGTTTCTGTGTGTTGTTGTTGCTGTTGCATCTGATGAAGCAGTGGCAGATTGGGGAATGAAGCTGCCACTGTATCCATAATCGGTGTCAGCCTCGAAGTCGACAGCATCAGACATTGTGAGCATGACAGCGCCTGCAGGGAAGTGCTGAATGAAGATCCTCTTGAGGCTTTCGAGCGATGGTCTGTCTCCAGGTGCACGCGACCAGCATTCCTTTGCCACGCTGGCAAAAGACGAACTGCAGATCCTGTCGATATTTGGCCTCTCCCCATTCACAATCTTCTGCCCCGCCACCTCTGCCTCATACTCCCCAAACGGGATCTCCAGCGTCAGACACTCCCACAGCATTATCCCGATCGAGAACACAACTGATTCCTTTGTTGCTCCCATCTTTTTGTTGATCAGCATCTCAGGTGCCTTCCACCTCATACACTCTTTTCTATTGTCATCCTCATCCTCAAATGCTGATGATGGCGGTGGCGAGTCTTTCCCATTTCTGTTCACAGTGGAGCAATCAGATGTTGATGTGACAACGGTTGATGAAGAGATGGATGAAGTGTCTGAGTCTGAAGAAGAGCAATCCGAATGAAGTGCAATGCAGATGACCATGTGCTCAGAGAACAGGACAATGTGAGGGCTGAGATTGGCCAGCGAAGAGAGTTCATCTTCCTCGTCTTCAAAGGAGTAAAGCGCAAGATTAGCCGCCCAGAACAGGATCTGGGCAGCTGTCTGCTCTCTTTGCTGAAGACTCCCAATCGCCATCTCTTTCTTCTCATTTCTTCCATGCAGCAGCATGAACAGCGAATCCCTCAGATCCACAATCAACTTTTCATGAGGTGAGGAGCAGGCCATTGCATCCACCAGATTCGACATTGACGAAGTGGTTGGACACAGATCTTCCCTTCGAACAAAAGTGGATTCAGTGTCTGAAGTGTCTGTTGTTGAAGTGGATGAGATGGATGGAGATGGTGTTCTCTTTCTTGTCTCTTCCTCATCATCAACCTTCTCCAACATCCATTCAGGAATCTTGTCTGAATCTCTCCCCAGAATGTATTCGGTTGATCCACTCTCTGACAGAAGATGCTCTGATGATTCGGAATGTCCCAAGCTTTTCGCATACACCCTTTTTTTAATCCTCTCTTCATTCTTCTTCTCTGCCTCCCTTTCTGCTCTCCTCCACTGCTCCTCTGGAGACATCTCCATCGTCACCATCTCAAATGCTTTTGGATCCTTTCTGATGTTGTCATTCACAATCTCTTCCAATTCCTCTTTTCTTTCCTTCACTTTCTTCCACCGAACAACCAGAACAATTATGACCACAAGCAGTATTACAACAACCACAACGCAAACAATCAATAGCCAAAATGTTTTCCCTTCTTTTCCTCCTTCAACGATTCTTTCATCTTCTTTTTGCACAATCTCGCTCCTGTTCTTCAAAAGAAATTGTGCTGTAGATGCTGTAGCATTTAGGCTTCCAAACAGAATGCGCACTGACACTTCTGTGGTGTCAGGTACCGAAGTCACGATTGAGGCTGGGATAACTGCATGGATTTCTGTTTCATTTTCAAAGAGTTCTGCTTGCAGCGGATATGTCTTGAGTTGATGGAGGGAGCCGTCGATGGAATCAATCTGGAGGAGCAGGTGGCAGGGGAGGAGTAAAGAGCCGATGAGATCCAGAGAAAGTGCATCGCCTTGGATATGTGAGTTAACTGAGTGCAGCTGTGGGATGAAGAATGGGGAAAGCCTTTCTGAGGCCAAGCCTGCAAGCGTGCAATCGTCTCCTGCAATCCACATTGAGGTGTTGGGGAGAAAGCCATCTCCTCCCTTGAGGCTGATGATGTTCAGGAGTGCGTTGTGTGAGCAGATAACGTTGTTTCTGATGGATGGGTATCCAGCAGCGTTTGGATTGTTGCCGGAAAAGAGTCCAAACTGAATGGAAATGTTTCCGCCAGAGATCGACAGTCCTCCCTTGGACGAATTGGCGATTGTGGTGTCTTTTATTGCTCCCGAGCAATTGAGAAGATCGATCATGGAGCCATTCCACTTGCACAAATCTTTGAATGAATCTGCGTTGGATCTGAGTTGTTGCGGGTCAGTTTCTCCATCAAATGCACACGAAGTTATGCTTGCATTGGATTGGCCAGATAAAGCAGAGATGCTCCCTTTATCTGAGGGAGAGACGCATTTTCTGAATGAGCAGTTCTCCAATTCGAACGATGGTGATGAAAGTGAAGCAGCCATGCAGCATGGGCCCATTGAATCTCTGGATATGTTTTGAAACGATGATTGCCTGATACTTAATGAGGAATTTGCATATACAAGGTTCACAGCACAACCATTTGTCAGCACTATTTTTGTTGATGAAAGATTGTTCATCTCGACATTTGCATCTTGGCATTCGATGGAAAGCAAGGAGCCAGACAGCACAGATATGGCATCAAATTCGGAATGATAGCACTGGATGTTCGAGCAAGCACCAGAGCCATCTGAGGAAAATACAATCAAGCTTGCTTTGCTCTCAACATTTCTGACTTGAATTTTTTGGAGCTGGGAGTCTTTGCAGTTGTGAAGGATCAGAGCGGATTGTTCAAGTTCACAACTGGAAATAAGCACCTGCAGCATGGAGAGGTTCACAAGATTGCGAAAATCAAACAAGAGATCAGAATTCACATCAGAAATGTTCAAGTTCATAAATGAGCAATATTGTCCCCCTTTTGCTGCTACGCATGGAGAACCAAGATGGAGGGAAGCAAAAGTGCATTCGTTGATCAGCAGCCTGCCATTCTCCACGAGAATGATAGAGCAATTCAACCTCATTTCAGGATAATCATTCGAATCATCTTGGGAGAAGAGTGCATCTGTAATTGACAAGCTGCCATCAGTCAGGGATAATAAGCTGGAGTGTGGAGAAGAAAACGCGCTTCCGAACATGAACTTCAGAAACTCGATTTTCACTCTGGATGCACACGTGAGAAGGCTGTTCATCCTGCTCTCAATGCTCCTGTTCAGGAGGATTGTCCCTCTGTTGCTTTCCTGCTCCAGCGACTTGATCGAGACATCATGGATGCTTGCTTCACCACAAACCAGAGAAACCTTGTCGACAAGCAAGTTGCTGTAAACAGAAGGAATGATGTGAGACAATGCAATATTCAAGGAAGAGCAGGGCGCATTGATAGCTCCGCACTGGCGTGAATCTGAGGTGTTGTCTGCTGAAGAAGAGGTAAATATTGTCTCACTCTGATACACAATTACGAGGAGCAAGAGATCTTGCTCGTCAGCATAGTTTTGTGCAGTGCATCCCCAAATGGCGAGCTCCTGGTTGAATGGTGGCCTGAAGTCGAGCTGGAATAGCTCGTTCCTTATTTGGGATTCCACATTGGAGCATCTCACATATATGTCTCTTCCTCTGAACGCCTTGTTCTCCAAGAATGTGATATTTTTGAAGAGGAAAGGCAGCGCGCTATCGCTTGCAATTGATGAGCAATCCAGGAATATTGCGCCTCCCCTTCCAGTTGTTGAGCAGAAGCACTCCGAGATTGTGGATAAAGTGCAGCGAAAAGATGCTTTTTCATCTAACCTCATGGTTATGCATCCTCCGCTCTCACTTTGGCTGCTTCCACAGTTCTTTATGGAAGTGTTTTGGACAGACACGCTAAAAGGCTGGCTGCCAGAGGAGCTGATGATGGAGGGCTCAGAAGGAGTGCTTTGAAGAAGCGAGTGAAGGGTGCAGTATTTGAGTTGCACTGTTGGGCAAATGTCTTCGTTGATTTCCTGTGCCATTGCTGGTGGCATCACTTGCGGTAACACTTCCACAATGCTTTTGCCCATGAGTTCAACATTACTCATTGAGACATTTGATAAGATAGAATTGCTTCCGCACGATGCAATGAAGATGCGACCTTCGCATTTGATGGACTGAAATGAGCAAAGCGACAATTCGCAAGTACCAGAAAAGCAGGCAACGAAACAATAAGGAATCACTGTGCCAGAGGTGCTGGTAAACAAGCAACTTTGAGCAGAGAAAGCGCCAGCAGCAGTGCTTATCAAATATGTTTGGCTCCATCCCGAGCCATGGTCACAACAGATATCGATGCTCAAGAGGGAGCATGTGCCAATGTTTGTCAGCACAGAGTCTGTATGTTGCTGCTTTCCTGGTTGTTGCGAAATGGCTGCTGCAAATAACAGAGCAGAGTGAGAGTCAATATCGGAAGAGGTCAGAGTATTGTTTGAAATGTCGACTTCGCAATCCACTTGAACTTCATCGACAACGAGGAAAATACTCATGTTTGCTTGTGCTGGATTATCTGAAGCACAGAAATGCTTCTGGCCGTACTGCATTGTTGCGCATGGCTCTCTCTCGCTTCCGCAGCGAAGAACATCCCAGCCGCTGTTCTTGCTGAGATGGATTTCTTGAGAAGCAAATCCAATCAGAAATCTGCCCAGATCGAAGTTTGTTTTTGTGGAGTCGCTTCCGATAAACAGATTTGTATCATCTGCTGTCTCACTCACTTCAAGCGCTAAAGACTGGTTTGTGATGGAAACATTTAGGTCTGATGAAAGAAAGAACATGTTTTCCCCGTGTTTTGCAGAGCACTGATCAAAGGTCATCTGCTGGAAGGAGAATGCATTGGAAGCCGAACAGTCAAAATAGATGCCTCCTCCTTTTCCAGCTGTTTCACATTCCGCGCAGCATTTTGTGAATGTGATGTTTTCCATCTTGAATTGGCCATCAATATCAGCAACCACTTTCATCGCGCCTCCCTCGATGCTCTGAGTGCTTTTGACATTCGTGACATTCCAATGGGAGCACTCAACACAGCTTGAAATATGGGATGAAAACAGCACTGCACTGTTTGCATTTGCACGGACCATCCCTTCGAAAGAACATGAAACAAGAGATATGATCCCACTGCTCGTTGTGGCACCATTCAGGAGTTTTGCTGCTGATGATGGAATCACATGGATAAGAGGATGATTACCAATATCTGTGTTTTTCACATTCAATGAAATGATTGTTGCTTGAGTGCTTGTGTCGCTCTCGCACACGGCTATGGGCGCGTGCTGAAGGCAGTCTGAACTCAAGGTGCAGCTGTCGATATTTAGTATTCCTCCACAAATCTGAAACAACCAGTAACCCATCTGGCCAAGCTCGCCTTGTTGCATCCCGAATGAGCAAGATTTCATCGTCAGCATGCCTTCAGAAGACAAGAATATCAAGGCCTCAATCTCAGTATCAAATGAAGAAGGAAGCAAAAAGTGGATCAATTCGACAGACACATCCCCTGTTGAAGCCATCACTTTTCGTGTTGAGGCCTGCAGCGACTTGATGCAAGTGATTTCGGCTTTTGATGTATTTGATGATTTCAAATCCAAATTGTGCAATGTCGTTTCGTTTTCAATTGTTGCTGAGGCAAGAACAGCTACTGTCTTTGCGTTTTCTTCATCCAACCTCTCCACACAGTAATTGAGCGAGTGGCACGGATAATCCGAGAATCCACACACCACAGTATCAACACCGTCATTGCTCCTAACATGGATTGTTTGCCCAACATCCTCCAAAAACAAAACCAACGGAATTGAATGCTCATGGTCATTCCCAGTGAACCCTTGCAAACTGCCGAAGGAGCTGTGCCCCAATGCATAGGCAAGCGGAAGTGTTTCGTTTGTGATAGATTCTCTGAGATTTGGTGATTTCACAAACAAGTCATTTCCATGTTTCGCTTTGTTTGGCTTTTCCACAGAAAAAGAAGGAGTGGTGATGGCAAATGTAGCATTTGAATGAACAAGATCCAGAAAGATTCCTCCTCCAAATCCCACTTGCGAATTAAAAGGTGCCTCGCATTCTTCAAATGAGCATGACGAAATGGTTGCAGAGCATGTATTTTGAAGTGAGAGGAACAATGCACCTCCTCCATTTCCATCTGCAACCACCCTGCAACGCTTAAAGATGCAATTGTTTATTGAAGTTGAAAAGGTGCCTTCTGATATTTTACTCCATGATGCACTCAAGCATCCACCATTTTGCGCACATTCGATATCTGAAAAAGAAGTGTTCGAAATAATGATGGATTTGCAGTCGGAAGTTGCAAAAGCACATCCTTGTGAAAAAACAAACTGTGACACATTTACGAACTCTATTGTCATATATCCATTTTCAGCATTGATTAGAGGTTGAATTGACGGCTGATTCGATTGAGCACTTTTTGTGAAAGAGCACAATTCAAGCTGCAGAGAACCAGATGACCCGATTGTAATGGCAGATCGATTGAACACGCAAACAAAAGAAATCCTTTTTGCATTCAGCGAACCATTGCCGATGGAGATGAGATGATCTGTGAGCGAAGCCTCATGGCATTTTATTGCTGATTTGCTGTTTGTTATTCCGTTGAGAACAATGTTCATCCAATCAATTTCAATTATGTCTTCAACAAATACTTCTTCGCCCATATACACATTTTGATTCAGTTGTTCTCTCCACCTCGTCACTCCATATTCAATCGATTTGCATTCCGAACCAACTCCTCCGCAAGTGTTCACATCGTTTCCCGAATTGCTAATGTGTATTTCTGACTGGGGAGATGGAAGATATGAGTCATATGCAACACCTTTATCATCTCCGCAATCCAAAGCATATTGAGCACATTGAACAACTTTTCTTGGAGCTGTTGAATAAGAAAGACAGTATAAGATCTGGACTGTGTGATTGTTTAGGCTATATCCCTTTCCGATAAAAATATCCGCACCATGTGATAGTTTCTGCACTGTATTGTTTTCAAATAGGCAAAACTGTATTTCAAGACTCTTATTATTGTTATTTTCTGAAGTGTCAAATCCTCCTGCTCCGCATTGAGTATCCCCTTTATTCAAATAACAATTCGATATGACAAAATCATATTTCTGAAGTTGAAGAAATACCGTTCCTGCGTAAACAGATGCATAAGAACACTTGAACACTGAATCTAAAATTGATCCACTTCCTCCCATATACCATGCAACACTTCCTCCTAATTTTGATGAACAATTATCAAAAGAACAGCAAACAATCAAAGAAATATTGCTTGAAATATGTGCAAATGCACCACCAATTGAACTCAATCCTGTTCCTGCACACTTGGAAAAAGAAGAATTCGAAATTTCGCAATTGCTTCCATTGATGAAAACAGCTCCTCCATATCCATATTGACCATTAAACGTATCAATGCATTCTGAAAAAATACATTTTTCAACAGTGAGCTTGGCATTTTCGCTTACCGCAATTGCACCTCCATGAAGAGCGCTGCATTCAGAAAAAGAGCAATCTTCAAATGCGATATCACCTTCTGTAAATGATTGTGTTGTATTTGAATAATTTTTGTGAGAATAGGTGTTTCTCGAACGAATAAAGGAAGTGTTTGTGGAGGAGAAATCACCATAGCCTAGTGAACCTGAAATAATCACTCCATAAAACGGACAAATGCAAACTGTGATGAAGCAGTTTTCAATTTTGCTTTCTTGATTAGAACGCAAGTGTTTTGAGTGCATGTTATTGTTTTGAGTGGAAATGTTGTGGAAACAACAATGTGAAGCAGAAGAAAATGATAAATTGATATCTGCAATAAATGGATTCTCGAATGAGGTTGAAAATGATGAAAACGAGCTGAAAGAAATGAGAACTAATCCTGTTGAAGAAATTGAAGAGGAGCTTGTTGAGACAAGAGAAGGCAAAGCACCACTTTGCAATGTGTTTATGATGGAAATATTAATCAAATTGACAATTCCATTTGAACACTCAAAAGGAGAGACAGCAAGCGTTGGGAATAATTCAAGAAAGCAATTATTCATTGACAGTTTCGATGCATCTCTTTTAATCAGTAAAGAAGGAGTGCTTGTTTGGACAAGAATAATTTCTCTGACAAATAATGAAGAATTCAGCAAGATCATTTCTCCTCTCACGCAACTCAACATCATGCTTTCATATGTGTTTGATTTCAAACAATCATTTATTCTGAACTGACTAAAATAGCCAATTGTTAAAGTGTTTTCTGTTTCAAAAAATTTTTGGATATCATTTGTCTCTGATGAAGAGAATTGTATTTTGTTTGACGAAAAAATCTCTTCATTTTTGAAAGAAGGTGAAATGGCAGTATCTTGTTGATTTTTGAATGTATTATCTTTTGTGATAATTTGAGAATATATGTTTTTAATTGTTTGCTTGCAATCATCTGCTGAAAATAAACAGTTTAACAAAACAATAAATATAAATAATGTTTGTTGAAGTGTTTTTTTCATCGTGCATTATATTCCTTAGGAGGATATATGGGACGAAATTTTTTGTTTTATGAATTTTGTTCCAAATATTATTTTCAAATATTTTTCTCAATTTTTTAAAAATATCGAGTTTTTTTTTTTTTTTTTTTTCACTTTGTTGGAAGACATGTCGTGAAATAATTGCAGAATAAGTCTGGAACAAATCTCTGATTTTTTTATAATAGTAAATATTATGCTCCATATGAATTATGATCCATTCCATCATTTCCAAATTTATTTCTCAATTTGAGAATTTTTCAGTATTTCTTTGCATTGTTTCAGTTTATGCATAATGATTTTATTGAAGAAAATGTTTGGAATAAATCTTTGTTTTATTCATAATTGCATAAGTTATTCAACAAATGTGTGAATGTTCTTTTTTTTTTTTTTAAGTTTGTTTGTTTATTCGTTTGTTTAATTGAAAATTAAAAAATCTGCCGAAATATCAATATTCCGAAAAAAAAAAGCTATGGTTTCCATTCTAAGAATTAGACTTTGACAGATATCATGAGTTATTCTCTTTGCAATTGCTTCTTATCCATAATAACTGCAAGTTATTTGCAATAAGTTCATTTTTCCGAAAAGAAACACACTCCCCGTGAAATGTCAATATCAATTATAATTATTTTTCCATAAGAAGAAAAAATCTTTTATTCGGATTTTCTTTTAATATTCAATCAACAAATGTGTAAAAATTGAATCTTCAAACAAAAGGAAGAACCATAATTCGTGAAAAAACCGTTGCAACAACGTTAAAATCACTTCAGTTTTTTTGAACGATGTTTTTTTAAATTAACATAAATGTTGCAGCTGTCTGGATTCAGAAAAAGCATTTTCCATTATTTTGAAAAAAGAAATGGAAGAGAAGGAAATATTCTTTCCGAAGAGAAATGAAGAATAAAATTTGGTTTGGTGAACACACAGTTGCTACAGGACTTGGTAACGATAAACATGTTTTTCTGAAAGGAATCAATGATCGGATTTCTTTGTTTTGACAAAAAAATATAACAAATATAATAAATTTTGAAAGAGATATTTTTAAAAATACTATTAAAAACAAGTTGCAGAATATAGCAAAACAGAACGAGTTCTTTTTTGATGAAAGTGATTCGTATATGTTTGAAATTGATGGAATGAACTTTTCCATCATATTATTTTTAAAAAAAGTTACACTCAGAAACGATCCATCGAAACAAAAGTCCTATGTCATATTCAAAGAATATAGAAAGAAATGAAAACAAAGGAGTTTTTCATTTTTTCGTGAATATTTCAAATGGAGTGAAAGATAAGGTGTGTCGACTCATTCTCTAACATTAATTGCGGGATTTTCAGTTTTGGAAAAATCAGTATGGTGAGAGGGGATCAACTTATCAATTCATACAAAGAAATTTTTTTATTCAGTTTTCAACTTAAAAAGAAAATTTATAAAAAGAACAAGTTTATTGCAAAAAATAAAAAATAAGATTTAAACCTTATAATAAAAAACCAAAAATTCTTGAAGAATAAAAAAAGGACAAAAGAAACATTCACACTTCATGATTTCATGCTTAACAGAAAATACAAAAACAAACAGGAGAGAATAACAATCTTTGTATACGATGGCGTCGTCAAGATCACAGATTCCATCAATTCAAAGCAGTTTGCCGCAGCAGCATCAAAAGCACAGTTCGTGCGTTTCGAGCTAAAAGGGCAGTATGAAAACTTGGAAGACCGCAGGCAATCAGCAAAGAGAAAGAAGAAACAGTTCTGGATATGATCAAAATTGATTCTATTTGTGGGAGCAGTTTGACAATGAAGAAAACAAGAGAATTGATTTGCTCAAGTTTTTTATTGCAACAATAACATTTTTTCTTTTGATGGAAAATGCTATAAACGATACAAAAGAAGAAAACGAGCCACATATAACAGTTTCAAATGCTTCGGCGTATGGGTTTTTGAAGTGGCATCCTGAGTTGACGAAGAGCAAACCATAAAGTTTGGATATAAATCGGCTTGCAATGTCTTGCAAGAGAATAATGAAGCATTGGTATCAAATGATCTCAAAATCACACGAAAATAATAACAACAAAATTTCAGTTATTTGTTATGGAGATGAATCTTCTTTCTATGTACCACCGGCTGCTAATATCAAAGTTATCCATTCATCTGTCCAAAGCGCTGAGTGCTGTTTGAAAGCACAAAAAACAGACACCGCGATACTCGTTGCTGCCGTGGCTGTAGGTAATTATTCATGACTTTGCATCATTCTCAAGGCAAATATTAAACAACCGGACGAATTTGTTCCGCTTCTCTCGCCAACTCTTGAAATTTGGTCCAATAAAAGAGGATAAATGGACTAAACTCACAACAAAAAATATGTTGAAACAATTCTACTCTCTTTTTCCATGAAAGAAGTTAGCGTATATTTTTTGAAACAAAGAAATATCACCTTTTCTTTGATTCCTCATTCTTCACGAGGAGCTCCTTCTATTTGGAGATTTTCTTCAAAGAATATCTTTAGCGTCATCAAACATATCCCGCACAGCTATTATCTGTCCCGACCGCTCGATAAAGGAGTGTTTACAATACTCAAGACTTTCCTCTCATCTTCATTTGATGTTTTTTCATCAAACTCATCTTCTTCTCCAAAAAAAGCGCTTCCTGATGTGCTTCCTCAAGCAATCCACTCCGCTTAAACTCTTTCTGTCATCAATAAAGCTTTTAAAGAAATCTGAATCCTTCAAAATTCATTCTGTCCTGTTCTCCACAAACTTCCTAAAACATCATAATCCTTTCTTCATTATCACAACAATTATTTTGATAATTTAGGGAAATTAATTCTTGAAAAAAGCACTTCTCGATGATTGGGAACTGTTTTTGAAACAAAATGAAGAAATAAAAAAAAAAAGTCGAAAAAAGAGAAAGAAATTGAAAAGTGTGAAGTTTTTGAATTCAAGCACAAAATCAATAGAAAACGCTCTGCTGTTATTTTTGATGATCTAAAACGAAGATGAAAATGAAGAGATAAAAAGAAAACATGGAAAAGGGAGGAAAATAAGAAGAATTGATTCGCTATTTTTTTTTTTTTTTTTTTTTTTTTTTTTTTTTTTTTTTTTTTTTTTTTTTTATTCAGATTGAAATGTTTTTATCATAAAAAAAGAATGAGAAGAAATACACTCATTAACATCAAATAAATTATTTTTCTTTTCTTCTTGACAAAATGTTTTGAGAAAATATTTTATTATTGTTTAGAATTTTGCTTTTCCAATTGTTTTTCTTTTTCTTCTCTCTTCATCTTTCCCTTTTTCCAAACTGACTCGCGCTCCACAGCTTTTTCAACAGGATGAAAAGGATCAAATAATCCATGATCAAAAAAGCCAAGAATATATGGATGAGCGTTCCAGAAATCATCTTTTATAATATCGACATGTAATAATTCCAAATGTTCTTTCCCATCAAAAGGGAAATCTTTCACAAAATTTGACTTATTCAGAGAATCATCACTTAACTCTTCTTGTAGTTTTTGTTCACATTTCGCGCTTTCAGTGCAATCATGCACATTTAATTTATGTTTTTGTTGAATTTTTTCCCATTCACTTGATCTTCGTATTACAACTGTTCCCTTTTTGTGTTTTTCAGAAAGAAAATTATAATTTATTCCGAGTCTGAAAAGCGTTTCATTCTTGAAAAATACTGGAGACGGATGCGTAAGATATTCACGGACACCCAGCGTTTGATGTTGCGATTCTTCTTTTGCTGGAGATGTTGAATTAGTTGAAATATTACTCAGTGAAGCTATCCGAGCAGTTATTTCAGAAAATGTACTGGTTGATGGAGACGCAATGTCCTTAACTATTATTGATGGAAATACTTTTTCAATTTCTTCCTTTGGAAACGATAAAAGACTCAGAATGCTAACTAAAGTTTCATGTTGAAGATGTTTTTTATTTTCCTTCTGCTCAGATGTCTGCTTTTCTGATGGAACTGTAAAAATACGATTTGTAAATTTCTCGGCTGATTGCTGATCAACACCTTTTTTAACTAAAGCCCAAAATGTTGTGTTATACATGTTGTTAATATGACAGTCAACTTGCCTCCAAGAAAAATAATCACGGACAACTTCAGGACGAGGATAGGCAACAACGCGCCCATCAAAAAAAGGTGCTTTGTCAAGAGGCATTTCAAAGAAATGACTCCATTTTAAAACATAGTTTGATGAAAAGCAAGCGGCAACAAGAGATGTGATTTTACTGAATTAAAATAAATACTCATAACCAACAAATTTTTTAAAAATAAATATGAAAACCTGGAACGTCGCAAAAAGCATTTTGCATCTCTTTGGAAAAGAAAGCTATATTCATCACTTTGTCCATATGCTAAAATAATATCATTGAATTCTTCCATAACAGCAACTGCGCACGCATTCATAAGATCAATTGCCCGATCGTCATTTGGCTTTAAAAATGAGTATTTATCACAAAATCTTGTAGAAAAATAAATTACAGAGCTTCACCGAAAATTTAAGAAAAAACAATCAACTTTGTAAATCCATGTCCATCAACCCTAACGACGAGATACATTTCCGGCAATAGTGCGTCATCTTTAAAATAAAAATAACGTTAATTACTGATCAACACAGACAAGAATCACACTCGTCTCAAAAGATTTCACATAATCAAATTTTGAGTTCGTCATTTTATTATGGAAATTGATCACATTTTTCTTTGAAAAAAAACTTCAGAAAATTTGTAAAAAAAAAATAAAAAATTATAAAACTCTAACCTCACAATATAAAAATAATCAAAACAATATATATAAATATAACATTAATTTTAATTAAATAAGAGGAAATTCGAAATATGTGTCATAACGAATTATGAGTTGGTTGCCATATCTGTGGTGTGGCGGGGACCATTGGAGTGTGATATATCGTTGTTGAATGATATTGTGTTCCCCCAAGTGTTGATTGACGCTCAGTGTGCAGTGGCGATGGAACGAGTTGATCTAACTGCTCAGCAACAGATACATCAGTTCGTAGAACGACATTATTCCTTTTCGTCTCTGTGCCTCTTGGATGCGTAGAAAAGGGAGACGGATTAAGTGCTCGAGCCTTTGAGAAAGGAGATGTGACAGCCAGCGTAGGCGGCGGTAGCCTCGGCGACTCCTTTGGAAGTGTGGAGATGTTCAGCCGCTGCCGCCTGGTCAGCATCAGCACAGACGGAGGAGGAGGAGGATTGGCTGAAAGCGGAGAAGGCATCAGCAAGTTTGAGGAAGAAGAAGTCGAATTGAGCGGAACCGGCGAAGCATCCTCGATCTGCGAATGCGACGGCGAGTGGTGGACAGGAATGGGCAGTTGGGGAACCCTCTCGCGATGCTGCTTGCTCTGCGGAGGAGAAGAGAAGTGCGAAGGGACAGCTCCTGAGCCACGCCGACTTTGCACATTCCGAATGAAGCTGTGCTGCACATCCATGAAACGCGCACCGTCAGCAGCAAAGTCTTCCGTCGCGGGCTGCCGAGGAGAAGGCGTATCGCTTGGCGTGCGGGAAGAAGAAGAAAGCATGACAGAGAGATTGGAGGACGATCTTCTGTGTGCTGATAGCATCTGCTTCAGCCGGGTTGGATGAGAAGAGTCTTCGTCTTCGCTCGTCAAAGCGTCTTCCTCGTCGTTGTCGTCTTCATCGACAGAAAAACGAATTGCTTGCAGCTCACTCAAAAGCCGCTCTTGAGCACCAACGCTGGATTCATCTCCTCTTTCATCAGCTTTTGCTTCTCCTTCTTCTCCGCCTTTCAGTTCTTGCATGGAGCGAATCGAAGCATTCAGATTGCTTCCACCAGGAATCAAGCTTTTCTCTCTCTTGTGCTTCTTCCTTTTGCTCTTTAAGAGTGTTTCGTTGGACGACGAAGTTTGTGAAGAAACTGGAAAAGGCAGCGGGGCTGGCTCCTCCACAGGAATCAGAGGATTGCGACTAAGCACAACATCCAGTGGCTTTTGCTCCTTTGAGATGTAAACACCATAAGTGCCAATGAGTGCTCCTTCTAAAGAAAACAAAGCGATGTTCTTGGAAAACGATAAGCAGATGAACAATGTGTTATTGACAACAGGTTTAGTGGGAGCCGAACTAAATTGAATCGTCGGAGATTGAGATGAATTTGGAGATGGTGAAGATGAAAGTGCACTATTTTGTTTCTCGGCATCTTCAATCTGCTTGTCTGTATCAACACCTCCGCTTTGAACTGCGTGCGAGGTGTAAAGTCTCCCTCGCTTGACTGTCTCTTCAGGGATGTTGACAAACGTAGCTGCGCTGATCTCGTCAAACGTCGCACGCCAATGGTACATCATCACATCTGATTGATTCACCACTGGGAACTTCACGGTCAGAGGCCTTGCATCTTTCTCTCTTTCTTTGTCTTTCTGCAGATCAAGTCGTTGACTCGTTGATGAGCTCATTTGAGATGCGCTGCTTTGGCGGAAAAGCGGAGGCGGGCGCAACTGCTGTCTCATGAATGAAGCAACAGAGGCCGTGTCATTTAGGTTCGATCTTTGCCCAATCACAGCCACCCCATTCCCTCCAAGAGAAGCAAGTGTATTCGATGGAAAAGCCCCGCTCATGTTGCGAGAAATAGAGCCAACAGATTCCCTCAAAGGAGCAGAAGAGAAAAGCGGAGTTCCAAATGGTGGAGTTGTAGAACTGGTTGACTGATCGGCTGGCTGCTGATGGCGCGGTGAAGTCACTAGAGATGGATAAACAGGTGTTGATGGGCGTTGTCTGATGAACGGCGACTGAGAAAATTGAAATGGAAGCTGGTTGTTTGCCTCATTGCCATTTCGTGGAGTGGGCAGCAACTCCAACGAGGAATCAGAGTCTTGTCTGAAAAGCTCGTCTCTCGATTCTTCTTGGCCTGTGTCGTCAGAGCGATTCTCTGTTCTGTTCGTCATAATAGTCGAAGGCTGAGGGGAGTGGAAGCCTAAAAGAGGAGATGACATTGCTGAATGCTGCCCAGGAGAAGCAGGCGGAGACTGAAGGAAAGGATGAACGCCTGTCGGAGATGCTGTTGGCGGGGTGATGTTTCGAGAGGTTGGAGACAATGTCAGCGTGGGTAAATTAATTGCTGAAGCGTCTTTTATCCGGCGAAGCTGCTTCTTCTTCTTCTGCAGCAGCTCCAATGTGACTGAGGCGAATGCCATCAGAATTGACAGCTTGTATATTTGTACAGAACCATCAGAGCAGGCCAGGCAGAGGTAAGTCCCCGTCTTGTCAATCACACATATTGCTGTGTTCTGTCGAGTCTGCACAGAAACAAGAATGTGCCCAAATTCCACACTCCACAAACGCAGATATCCGTCCACGCCATGTGTAATCACAATGCCTGGATGTCCAGGCAGAAACATGCACTGCCCCATTGTTCCTTCTTCACCATCAATTGGCGCACCAACAACCGGCTCTGCATTTTGCTTCTTTGAATACGAGGATTGGAGATCAAAGGTTATTTTAGGAGTTGATTGTGCATGTGATGTAGAGACAGTGGATGAGGAGTGCTGGAATAGCGTGGGTGTTCTTGTCGATCTGTTGACAGCAACTGGAGGCGGAGAATGAAGCGACTCGCGCGATGAAGACGCACCCAATGTGTTGGATGCTCCCTTTGCTTGACGGTTGACCGAATTGAGTCTGCTGAGCGACGGCTTCAGTGTCATCAATTCCATTCCTGTCTGCAGATTCCACGCAACAAGAGAGCCATCGTCACCAGCTGCGACAAGAGTGTGGGGTGCTTCAAAGGCAGCGGTGAGGATGTTCTCACCGTGCCTGTTCATGTTCCACGTGTGGATCATCCTTTCGTTGATGTCTCCGCCGTCTTTGGGAAACTCCTCCAGCGTCCTGATCATCTTTCCTGAGCCACAAATCACAATCAGCTTTGGCGCGCTGGGTGTTGAGCAGTAGAGCACTCTGTTGATGGAGTTCGGCACATCAATCAAGTCGTCGTCTTCGTGCTTCAGAATGCCCAGCCTTTCGTTCATTTCTTCCTCCTCTGTCTTCTCTTCGTTTTCTTCCGCGTTGCTGCCTGAATCATCACTGCTCGCGCCATGTGCATCTTTCTCTTCCTCCTTTCTTTTGGTACCTTCTGCAGGTGCTTTGCTCATTTTGGGCGGGAAGCTGCGAATAAGAACGCCTCTGTTAAAGTCCCAGATTTGCAACGACCCGTCCACACAGCCAGTTATTAGACGTCTTCCTGTTGAATCGAGTGTGGCGCAGTTGATGCTGCTTCCACTCTGAGTACATTGAAATGACAGCAGATGCCTCGCATTCGACGCACACCACACACACACTGTATTTGACAGGTCGATGCTGATCAGCTGGTCGAACTCTTCGTTAAACAGCACAGCAAACACATCGCTTTGTGGTGTGACAACTGCTTCTCCTCTCTTCGAGTTAGACTTCCACAAGGCCAGCCTCCGCGAGCCCACAACGACCCCACCAGCAGCAGAGCTGTACAGCAGGCGCGAAAACGGATAGAAAGTGGCTGTGTCAAAGCCAGACACACACTGAAGCGGAGCGCAGTTCTGCGAGTCCCACACGCGTATGGTTCCGTCGTCTGCTGCAGATAAGATAAACCCTGTTGAATGGTCAACAATGACTGAGTTGATGGTGGAGGTGTGCCCTTTCATCGATGCAATCAGCTTCTGCCCAAACGGATCCCACACACACACGTTGTAGTCCAACCCTCCACTCACCAGGATCTTCTGCTGCGAAGAGTACGTTATACACCGCACTCCCATTTGATGCCCCCGCAGTACGCACTTCTCTCTCACCCGCACACAGTCAAAGATTTTGATCAGGCTGTCCATTCCTCCGCTCACAACACCGCCCAGCTCATCCAAGTATTGCAGCGTGGTGATGTGCGACGAATGCACTTTGCACCACCAGTGCACCTCGTTCTGTCGAACAAGCATCTCATCAAAGTCTTCGTCCTCCTCGGCATCTGACTCTGTCTCTGACAGCTCACTTATCTTCATCTCCATCAACAGTCGCTCCTCTTCCTCGCTTCCTTTCTTTCCTGCCCCGTTCTCATCGCCTGGCTTGTCTTCATTCTTCACAGTCACTTTGGAAGTGCCCGTCGAAGAAGAAGGTCGCGTCTGCACTCTGCTGCTCGCTCTCGATGAATTCCGCTCAATGGGCGTTGTTGCTCCTGTCTGTGGCTTCGAGAACATCATCAGCCTCTCCACCACATTTGGCTCATTTTGTGCTGCCTTCTTCTTCTTCTTCTTTCTCAAGTGGCGCTTCATCCAGAGCGACACTGCTTCTTCGTCGCTGACTCCGTTCTGATCCATCATCAGCATGGAATCATTGCTCGATTTTGTGAATGCTCCTTCTTTTTCCAGCGAGCGAGGAGAATAAAAAGTGCGATTGGCTGCACTACCTTTGCCTCTGCTGGTTGATAGAAGAGTTCCGTCGGATGCTTCCATTTCTGCATTTTGTGTTTGGCCAAAGCGATCTCTTGAAGTGAAACGAGTAGCGGACAAAGACAGGGCAGCCGACTGAGGACGAGAAGAAATAGCAGAAGCAGAATCAGCAGCATTTGCAGTCTGCAATTGAGACTGAAAGCGATTTGTTTGCAGATTCGATTCAGAAGAAGAGGGGAGCTTTGGCGGAGAAAGCCGCCGGATGTCTATGCTGGTGACAGGAGAGAGAATGGAAGGAGCTTGTTGTGACTGATATGAAGTGCAGATAGGTGAAACGAGTGCGGCTGAAGAGGAAAAAAGTGAAGTGGAAGGTGATGATGCACTTGATAATGTTGATAAGTTGGATGTAGAAGTGTAAGATGAAGAGGAAGAAGAAACGGAAGCGGAAGCAGAAGTGGAAGAGGAAGAAGCAGAACGGCGAGGTGATGGTGTGAATGCCGGAGAAATAGGCGCTCCCGGAGGTAGATGAACCTGCCCTGTCAAAGAATGGCTTGTTTCAGATTGCCCAAACGACACAGGCATTTCAATCTGCGACGGAGATAAGTTCAACAGCGAAGTGGCAGAGGAAGTCAGCGAAAGCGAAGGCAGTCGAAGATTCTGCTCGTTTTCGCGTGTGGAAAAGGAAGTTGATGAAGCTGAGATTGAACCAGAGGCAGAACCAGAAGGAGTAGGAGAAGAGAACGCAGTGCCAAAGTCGCTCTGAAGTGTCGAAGACTCTTTGCTCCTTTTTGAGGCCGATGCCATTCTGCGCAGTCTGCTCAGGTCTGTCGCGACCATCGTGTTGATTGGGATCGCCAGGAGGTCGTCCCCTTCATCTGCAGATTTCTTTGCAGCGTTACTTGGCGCTGCAATCTTCTGAAGCGCCTTCTCTCCGCTTTCTGTGCTAAGATCATTCGACGCCCGCAGCATCGCCTCGTTCACTGCAAACACGTCGAGCACCCCGTCGTCTCGGCCAACCAGCAGCAGCTCCCTCTTCGCAATTGTCTGCGACGCTCCAACTGCCCCTACACACAGACTCAGCCCTCTCAGGCCGAACAATTGGCCCTTCGGACGCAGTTGGGTGGGCTCGTAGAACACGATGCGGCGGTCGCTGCCGAGTGCGGCAATCCACCCACAGTCAGGAAAGATGCACATCGATACCACAGAAATCACCAGGTCCCCCGCCGTCTTCATCCCAGGCACAACCCCACTCGACATGCCGACCCCTTTTCGATTGAGAAGCGCTTTGTTGAGACTCTCTTCTCGGTCCTGCTGCCTTCCCAGTCGGTACGCAAACCTCCGCTCGCACTCCTGCATTGCGCGGTTGATGGTGCAGGCAGTGTCTTCTTCAGCCTTCGCTCTGATGATCCCCTTCGGAATGTGCGCTGCCTCGTCTCTGAAGAAGTTGCTGGGCGGCTTCGGAGTTTCTTTTGCTTTCTGCAACAGCATCGCCACGTGCTGCCTCTTCTTTTCTCTTTCTGTGCTTGGCCGAGGGTACTTTGTGGGTGTGCGATTGCCTGGCTCATTGTTGATGGTGAGTGGAGGGATGGAGATGGAGAGGCTGCTGGTGCTGTGCGCGATGGATGAGCTTGGACGAGACTGAAGAGGAGATGAAGCGATTGTGCCAAATGTGTTGATTGTATTTGTTGTATTAGAAGGAAGCTGTTGAATCTGATTGGATGGTGAAGATGACAGTAATGACGAAGAAGACAATGGAGAAAGAGCGTTTGAAGAGGTAGACGGAGAAGTAAGTTGTTGAGACGAAATGGAAAGCAATGAATTCATTGGCTGACGAGGAGTAACTGCTGAAGAGGAAAATGATACAGGAGCAAAATCAATGCTTCTTTGAACAGTTGTGGATTTAGCTGCTGAAGGCGATGAAGATAGAGAAGAAGAAGAAGAGGAGGAGGAGGAAGAAGAAGACGAAGAAGATGAAGAAAGAGCAGAAAGAGCAGCCTTGAAAGATTCTGGTTTGTTCTTTTCAGGCATCAAATGCTGCCTCGAAAACAGTTCTTTTGTCAAAGAGACAGAGTTGCACTCACCAGCAGGAAAAAACTTCGGCGGAGGCGAGCGGAGGGTGTGTGGTGTTTCTTTGAACTGCGTTACAGCGATGCTCCTCGACTTCATTGCGAGTGCGTTTGAGATCTCTCTTGAGGATGCAACAGACACGCTGAACAGACCAGACGCTGTTGTCACTAAGTTAACATCTTTTCCTTGTTTAGACTCTTTTTTATCAGACGTGTTTGAGAGTGGGGAAGAAGAAAGTGCTTTGCTTGTCTGTTTGCCTGAAATGGAGGATACGCTGCGAGACGAAGGATCTTTCCCTTCTGCTGTCGCTGAAATGTCGCTTTGCCTTCTTTCTCTGATTTCTGTTCCATTCTTTGTCTTTTCCATCAGAAAGGTTTGTCCAAATACTTCAATTTCTTTTAATCCAGAACTTTTCTCTGCTTCTCCCCCTTCTGCTATTATTGACTTTCCTCCGCCAAATGCAAACTTCTTTACGGCATCAGTGTGATTTGCCTTGTTAAGTATCATCCCATTCACAGCCTCATCCCATAGAATAATCTGCCCATCTTTGCTGTATGTTTCAAAAGAAAATAAAAAGCATGAAAAATAATGAAAAATTTATAAATAGAATTTAAATACCCTGCTGAGATAAATGCGTTTAATTGTGGATGAAACAGAATAGTGGTAATTGAATCTCTGTGAACGGAGTGGCGTTCTCCTTCTGCGCTGTTCATTGGTTCTATCAGACGATACAAATTACCATGACCCTAAAAAAGCAATATAAAACAATAAAAATAAGGCAAGGGCACACTGTTTCATCCTTTACGACAGAATCTTCAAATTCTTGTAGAAATGAATTACTAAAATCTGACCATGATACTGATTTTTTAAAAATATGAAAGAGCTTTTAAAACAAAGCAATGCGCAATAAATTACCTTTTCCTCTACATTCAAAATCAATTTTATGAAACATTGTTTTGAAAACATCATCACTTGGATAATCATTTTTAAGCACTTCTTTAAACGCTTCAAGAAACTGAAAATCCCATGAAAACGATAAAATATGCTATGATATAATTTTTCATAATCAAACCTCTTGCTCAGTCAACTCTTCAGTCTCAGAATTTCCGGAATAAAAAAAATCGCGAACTTTCAACAGACCATCAAAACCTATGTAATCCACAATTCTCATTTCAAGGATAAAAAATTAATTATCCTTAAAAGAATATGTATGAATTTATCTTCTTCGTATAAGGCCTGTTATTCACAATTTATTAAAAAATAATCAACAATTGATTAATTTAATTTGGGAGAAAATGATCTTCTTTAACCATTAAATATCTTTGTTTCAAAGGATCATTCACTCGTGTTTTATTCTTGAAAGTAATGGCATTGCTTTCAATACAAACACTGTTGCACTTCAGCATATTGTTGCTTATTGTAATTTTATTTGCTGCATTAGTTTCTTTTTTGCGTGAATTGAGGTATCCAAGTTTTAATTTTCTGTTCAATGAATTTTAACATATATGCCATATTTCACTTAAAAGCAAACAATTTTTACCTACAATACTCAATTTAATAAGGCAGCAATATCCAGAGCTGAATTTGACTGTTTCATCATGTCAAAACACGACCATCAATTCTTTATCATTTTCTATCAAGGTTCCGTGAAAGCCTTTCTTTTTATTAGTTTTTATAAATATATTATTTTTCCTTTCATCTTCTCATGTTTCGTTTCATTAAAAAAATTAGAGAGGCGATATTGTTGCAAACATGAAGTGCAAATCAGTAACTGTCAAAGTAGGATTAATGCGAGCCGCGCTATTATTTCTACAATATCTCCAAAACAAGCCATATCCAATTTCATTCGGAGTTACATTAGTTGATCCTGTTTTTGACATTATACACCAGAATTCTCGGAAAAGAGCACAAGGAAAAGCAGATACAAAAGCTGCACCAATTCGTCCAATTGTTAATAAGACAATAAATACATCAAGATCGCCACTTATTCAGGAAATAAATACTTGGATTACAAAGTTTAATCAATTTATAATATCTCGCTTTTTTATCCAAGAAATCAATCAATCAACTCCGAGAAGATTTTCTTTTCCAAAATATCTTCTTGCCAATACAAAAGAAATGATGTTCCGTGCTACGAATCCGCGCTTGAGGTGGTTGGACGAGAACACAAACACTGAAAAAGCAGGGTACATGAAGGAGAGCAGTGCACTGTACATGAGAGCAAAATCAGTGAACTGCGAATTAAATCAAACGTTTTTAAAAGCCCTCAGTGAGTCTGATTTAACGCTGTCACTTCGCAACGATGCATCAACCATGTTTCTGTCACAGATGAAGACGCTTGTGAATGTCGAACAAGGAGCTGTTGAATTTCGGAGCAGAAGAAACAGCTACGTGATGAAAGAAGACGGAAGAAGTGTGGTTAAGCAAGGCAACAGCATTCAAAACGATAACAGCAACACAAGAGACGACGAGTCAAGCGACATTAACCAGCGATTTGACGGTGACGATGACTCCGCAGCGAACAAAGGGAGTGTGCCATCATCTCTGGCAGGGCAGCTTTCTTCTCCTGTTCTCCGCACATCTGCCTTGTCTCAGCTGAAAGCGTCCTTCGAGGCATTCGACTCTGCTGTGATTGGCCGGCTGTCTGTGAAAGGCGAACCAGCTGGCTCCAAGTCTTCTTCTTCTTCTTCCTCCTCCTCATTGCAAACACCAGACTGCCAGTTCAAACTGAGTCCGAGTGTGGTGGAGTGCCAGATGAATGCCATCACTCTCGTCTCGTCTGATTCTGAGCTGACAGGCGCTGCTTCAGCTGGCTCTCCTCTTTCCTCGCTTCAGTCCTCTCTGCTTGCCTCGCCTGTTCAGTCTCCTGTTCGTAATGCCCTTTCGTCTCCAACAAAATCATCAGCGTTTTCATCTCCTATGAATTCTTATAACATGCCATATGTTTCATCTTCTCCTTCATCTGCTTCTGCATCATCATCTTCCTCCTCCTCTTCTCCTTCCTCTTCCTCAATTCCATCCTCAACCTCATCGTCAGCATCATCCACACCAACTGGGCAAAGAAAACGCCCAGGTGTCATCTCCTCTGCCTCCACAGCTGTTGCCCAGTGGCTGGAAAATGTGAAGGCGCAGACGTCTTCTCCAACAACAACTGCCGTCTTTCTCATAAATCGCATTGGTTTTGTGCTGGAAGGGAAGCAGGAAGAAGGAGAAATAGAGGTTGGAAGTTATGTTGGTGATGGAGAAGGAGAAGAAGGAGAAGGAGGAGCAGAGGAAGAAGATGGAGATATTCAGAAAGATCCATCGATGAGCTCAAAGCACAGGAAATCGCGGGATTCTGACAACGATGCATCGAAAGAGGGAGAGATGAATGAAGGTGATGAGGACGACAATTCAATCAGCAGCGACGATTCAGACGGGAGTGAGAACAGCCACTTCACTTATGACACCCCTTCTTATCCACCTGATGAGCATGTGCAGACATCTGATGACTCGATATTTTCATCAGATGTCAATGTTCCTTCATCATCGTCCTCCTCATCGTCATCATCTTCTTCTCCGTTTGCTTCTGCTTCTGCTTCTGCTTCTGCTTCATCATCATCATCATCATCCTCTTCTTCTTCTCTTTCTCCTCTCACTTCTCCGCTTGTTGAGCAGATGTATTGTTCTCCAATTTCTCTCTCTGAAAAGGCCGACTATCTCAAATCCCTCCCTTCCGTCCACACATACCACTGCGAATTTATGCTCCACCAGTTCGTCTTCCTCCCTCCTTCTCTCAACCGCTTTGCTGCTGTTTATCCCCACCCTCTCTCTCACACTCTCACCCGCCCTCCCCATTCAGCAGCTGCCCTGATGAATGCTGCACACCCTCTGCACGGCCCAACCTTCAGCTCTCCTTTCAGCTCTGCTCTGCCTTCGCCCACACGCACAATGCAGCAGCAACTGCAGCAGATGCAGGCACTCCAGCAGTCAGGACTGAGCGACACTGCTCTTCCACCCACGCTCCCCTTCCATTGTTTGACTCCCTATACACCGAATGTGACAGATGTCGTGTTGGAGAGCAGGACAGTGCGAGAGACAGTGAAGTGGGCAGACGAGGACGATGCAGCGGCGGAGCAGGCAGGGCAAATGGATGGCAACAGAAAGAGAAGAGCAGACACCACAGGCGACTGGGACTCGTCTGACGAGAGCAGCGACTACTCCACCACAACCACTTCCTCGTTCTCAGACAGCAGTGACGAGGACGATTCGAGCGAGGAAGGGTCATTGGTATTAAACAGATTGGATATCCAGTCACGCAAAAGGAGCTCATCGTGGATGAAGCAGCCTGCTCATGGCAGATCTGGGTTCGACAGACTGAAGGAGAAGTCCTTCCATTCAGATGAAGGCTCATTCAGACACAGTGGAGAAAGTGCAGAAGGCGATGGATTCGGATTCGATGCAGAAGACGAAGGAGAAGACAGCGAGAGTGCCTCGTATGATCCATTCAAACTATTTGCTGATCCGCACAAGTATCTCCAGCCCATCAGCAAAGTCCTCGACGATGAAGAACGCAGGAGGCGCTTTGCTTCAAATGTGCCCTTTGGTTCTCTTCAGTTGTCTTCTCACCCGTTCTCAAAGAGGATGGATGCCTTTTTCGCAGCTCTGACGCGCGGAGAGTTGAGAGGAACGCTTTTGGCAGTGGAGACAATGTCCACACACGTCACAGTGATCATCCCATCAACAGCGACAAAAACAGACAAGGATTCAGACAGCAGTTCTTTGTTCCATTCATCGCCTGCCTTTGGCGATGCGTTTGATCAGCCAAATGAGACAGGCAGCTTGAAGAACCAGGTTTCACTGGCTGTGTCGACATCTCCTCTGTTTGCACAGGTGTGCTTGGATGATTATGTGCCTCTGTCTACCTCGTCATTCACTCCGCTTTCAAATCCGTTCTTCTCGCTGAATAAGTTTATTCATCTTTCTTTGAGCACATCTTCTTCATCTTCATTTTCTTCATCATCAGATTCTGCTGATTCTTCTTCTTCCTCTTCTTCAGACGAAGACAATGAAGATTCTTCTTCTCTTCTCTCTGACTCTGCCTTCGAGTATTACTTGAGCACAGCCCAATTAGCCCTTCTTGACCGTGTATCCTCTTTCCTCTCCTCTGCCAATGTTGAATGTGTTCTGAGAGTGTCTTCAGTCTCTCTCAGAATGATCGATGGCACAAAACGAGCGGACTTCCAGTTTTACGACGAAGACGACGAAAATGTCGCACCGCTGATTCCAGGCGATGATGCATCCGACGGGCTGTTGGAAACACAAGGAGAGCCAACAATTGTGGATGTATTCATTCCAAATGTGATTGTGACGACAATTTCAGGTGACATGGGATTTGTGGTGGATTACTCAGAAGGAAGAGGAGGAAATGGTGGTGGAGGAGGCGGAGGTGGAGGAAGGATGAATTCCTCAGACGATCCGCCTGGAATGTTCAGAAGACGCAATGGAACCAGCAAGCACTGGAGAACGAATTCACAGGAACACGATGTGTTTGGGAGGAGTGGTGAAGGACTACAACCTCCAGTGGCATCTGTCTCAGCCTCATTCTCTTCTCTGTTTGTGTTTGCCATTGTGGATGAGGAGCAGATGAACTTGGTTGGAAGAGAGCAAAAAATGCCGCAGGCAACAAGCAGAGCTCATCCAATTGACAGAGGAGCTGATGACGATGGCTTGGGATACGACGACGATGACGACAGGTACGTCTCCAATGCAGAAGGCGCTCTGCAACCAAGCGCTGCCACAGTTCGATTACCCTTCACATCATTTTCTGTCTTCTTCTCTTTGCCCAGTGAGTCAGTGAGTGATGCATCTGAAGAGAATGAATCAGACAATGAAGCTCTGAAGCATCTGTCTGATGTGCAGTTCTCAGTGGTCGATGTGGATGTGGTGGTGTCTTCAACAGTTGTTGTGCATGATACCCTCCACACTCTCCTTCAAGTGTGTGCAGTCACTTCAGATGTGCTTGACTTGCTCACTGGAGCTGTCTCTGCTGTTTGCCTGCTGCGCAGACAGCGTCTGGAAGAGCTACTTGCCGGCAAAATGAAAGAGCAGGAGCTGAAGATGCTGAAGCAGACAATGGACGATCCACTGGCACAGATAAACAGCACATTTGCGGAGAGACAAAATATCTCCTTGGCAGAAGAATTCGCTCCACAAGAGACGAAAGTTCTGAGATCAGTCAAAATGAGCTTAGCTTTCCTGAAAGGCGTAAGCGTGTCCATCTATCCAATCCCTGGACAGACTTTTGTGTGCACTTCATCTTCAGTCAGCGGGAAACAAAGCTCTTTCTCTGCATCTCAAGCAGCTCCTCCGTCTTCCTCCTCATCATCTTCTTCCTCTTCCTCTTCATCCTCCTCCTCATCTTCTTCTGTTTCTTTATTCAGCTCTCCATTCGGCCAATCGTCAGTTGCCACCAAGCCACAGCCAGTGGAATCTCGTTATGTTCCTTCCTCTTCTCTCAGCAACAGCAGCAGCAGTTCTTCTTCTGAGCTTTTCTCAAAGCGCCGTCCGCTTCCTCCTCTCCGCTTCTTCATCCCTTCACTCCACATTCAGCACTCGATCATCCCAGTCATCTCCAAAGTCGACTCCATCGTGCTGCCGCAGCCAAAGGCCTCGTTTTCGTATTCTGATGCTTCTTCGGTGCCTTCTGTGGTCATTGCACACCAGTCATTCCTCATCTCCACCACTTTCTCTCTTCCCCATGGAGCTTATTGCTCTGCTTCCACAACACAGCTGACCCTCCAAAACTTGGTTTCGCGGCCAAATCCATCCAGACCTCGCTCTTTGTATCACCACGTGCCTATTCTCCAGCTGTCTGCAATGGAATGCACCGTCTCCTACATCTCATCTCCCTCTCAATCATCTAATGACTCCATCAACAACACCACTTTTGGCTTATCTGCTGCTCAAAGAGCACTTCAGTCAAAACAGCGCTCGATGTATTCAGCCCTCTCTGTGACTGCTGTCGTAGGCACAGTCGATCTGAGTGTGTCTGCCATCAGCGTGCCTCTCTGTGAAGAATGGAAGAAGCAGTGGGACAGATCATTCGATGCCTCCTTCTTGTTCTCTCGCTCTATCGTTGCACTTTCACTGCCTGCGCCTGCTTCCTCTGCAAGCACAGTCTTCGTTGATCTCAAAACAGACAGTGTGCAGCTGACGATGTCTGCGCATGCCCAACCTTCTCTGGCTCTCTCACTCGCATCTGTCAGAGCTGTGAAATGCAGCCAGGCCACTTCAATCGCATTGGGAAGGCTGGTCACAAAACTTGGAAAGGATATCTTCTTCCAGACAAATCAGATCAATGTGCTTTCTGTCTCGTCAAATGAGTATCCCAGTCAAGAAGATCGCAAAAAGGGAAAAAGAAAGCAAAGAGAGCTGAATGCGAAACAGATTGCCACAGTCATCCGCCATCCATTCCATCGCTATCATCTCTCTCCTTCCACATTGCTGCCTCAGCCCCTAGCTATTGCCAGCACTTCTCTGTTTGCTCATCAGCTGTCGTGCTGTTTGGAGCCAGTGTTTCCGAGTGTGGAATGCGAAAGAGTGATTGTGAATGTGTGCTGGACTGAGCTCACACGCACCAGCCATCTGAGAAGCAACTCTCAGACACACACACCCGCCAAGGAAAGACGCCGCTCTCCACTCGGCGAGAAAAGCAGGAATAATTCTCCTTCATCCACTCCATCTACTTCTTCTTCTCGTATTCTTCTTCATCGCATGTCAGCTCCACAGGAGTCAGCAGCATCAGCAGGAGAGGAAGAAGAGGTTGATAAACTGATGTCTCTGGTGGTGTGCAATGTGAAGCCATTCACTGGCTCCCTTCCAATTCCAATCATTAAACCCTCTCGTCCAAAGCAAAAATCAGTCAAAAAGATGCGAAAATCGCACTCACAGACTTCGACACCTGGTCAGTCTCCACCAACATCTCCCACAGTGCAGTTCTTCTCTGACAGTGCTGGCGATATTCCTTCTGTCCCAACATGGATGCAGAACTCTCTTGATTCATACACAGCGGCCACTCTCCACCCACGCCACAGCAACGCTGCCCACAAAGGAGGATCTGTTGCTCCACCACCCGATCCATTTGTGTCTCCCTTCGAAGTCACAGACACTGGCTCTGCTGCTGGCTCTTCCTCTTCTCCAGCCTCTCTCTCTGCACAATACAGCGGACAAAACACAGAACTCTCAGAATTCGATCCTTCACTGAGGGGGCTATTCAAGCGAGTTGAGATGAGAAGGAGGAACTATCGCCCGATGAAGATATACTTGACACAAAGTGCAGCAGGCGATGCTGTTTCAGATGAGGAAAGAAGAGGATCACCATTTATGTCACCATCTAAGCTTGATGTGGATGCATCGAGGCAAATGTTGGATGAAGATGACAGCGCATTGAACGGAGAGAATGAAGAGCACGGGGACGAAGAAGGAGAAGAGCTTGAAGCTGCACCAGTGTTTTCTATGCAGACACTTTCGTACAGTTCAGCACTGACTTCGAAGATTGAAGATGCTCGTGCTGAAATCACACCACACTCGATGGATGCTCATTCGATCATCAGTGACGACCTGCCGCAAATCCCACCCTCTGCAAAGTCTGCCATGCTGAGTGAGTCTCATCAACTGGAATCTTCTGATCTGAAGCAGGTTGACCAGAGCCTTCTGGAATGGGAAGAGCAGCGCAATGCATCAGCACATGTGGCACTGCCCAAACAGAACTCGGAGACTTCTTCAAGATGTCCGTTTGTGAAAGTGGATGTTGATGCATTCGAAGTGTTCATTCCATCAGAAACTGATATTGTTCGCCCACTTTCTGATCACTTATCTCTGCTATCATCATTCATATCATCATTACCATTGGCTTCAAAGGAACACACTTCTCCTGTCAACAAGCTAACATCCTCTTTCATTCGCACTCTTATTCTGCAAGAACAGCTGACAGCAACAGGATTCCCCAAACAAGAGCCCATTCAGTTGTTCTTGTCCGTGTCGCATTTTGCTTCCTATCTGACAGAAAGCGAGTTCTGCACACGTCTCAGAAGAGCATACACATCAAGAAGCATCATTGCTTCAGTGTCCGACTTTGTATTTGAGAGGAAGCAGAAGGAGAGAGAAGAGCAGAGAGAGCGGTTGGCATCGGAGATGGATCGGAAGAGGAGAGAGGAGAAGGAGATTGAGAAGGAAAGGAAGAAGAGAAGCAGAGAAAGAAGACTTGCCAGACGAAGATTGCGAAGTGAGTCAGAAGATGAAGATGAAGAAGGAGGAATGAAGGCCAATTCGTTGAGTGATGATGAAGACGATGACGATGACGATGATGAGCCTTCGAACAAGAGACAAAGAAGATCAGCAAGAAAGACCAGAAAAGAAGCATTGCGCAACAGAAGACGTGGCTTTGATGAAGAAAGTGAAGATGACTTGGATAATTCATCTAGCGAAGATTCTTCGCGTTCAAGTGACAGCGAGAAAAGCAGCAACTTCAGTGGAAGTGGAGACGAGGAGCGGACGAATTCTGAAGAGGCAGATGAGTCAGTTGTGGAGAATGTGCATCATCCTCGTTACGACAGCCTCAGAAACGACTGGCTGGAAAAGAAGAGCACAAAAATGATCAGACAGAAAGAAGAGCTCGATGCGCACAAAGTATTCATCTCAGCCATTGAGAAGTTGGAGAGAGAGAAAAGCGGATGGAACAGGAGGATGGGCATTGTAGACAAGACACTCCCAACCACTCTGGCTCAGCAAGGCACAACAGCTGAGGCAGCGCCTGTAGAGTTTGTGAGAATTCCTCTGTGCTCCTTTGTTGCACACAACGTGTCTGCCATTGCAATGATCCATCCAGCAAATACTAAGAACGAGTCACCGTTGCAATCATCATCATCTTTTGCCTCATCTCCTTCTCATTCTCCAAGCAAGATCGCATCACCACCTCCTTTACCATCCAGCCCTGTTCCTTCAGATGCTGCGTTGCTGACTCCTCTTCAATCACCCAATATTTCACCTTCTCGCAGCTCATTCAGCGCTTCTGTCTCTTCTCAAAGAAGCCAACGAAAACAGCCTTTCATTGCAAAAGCTGTGGTTCCTCAGCAGCTCGATCACTATTTCACTTCTCTTATTTCATTGTCCTGCACAGCAAATGACATCTCATTGATGTACAATCCGTTCCCATCAACACAGCTGTTCTCGGCAAGCAGTGCAAGCGTCTCTTTTGTCTTCCAACCAGACTTTATGATTCCCTCTCTTCCTCAGCCTGCATCTGCCAAATCATCCTCTTCACAGCTTCCTCCTGGCTTCTCTCAGTTTGTCAGTCGCACAAACATTTTCTCTGACAATTCATCATCAAAGTCAAACGAGCTAATTGCGCCGATTGTGCTGCGTCTTGTGGCGTTGAGGGCGTCTTCCAATTCTCCGAAGTTTTCATTTGCTCCGTCTGACTTTGTGAGATGGTCAACTGTCCAGCAGACTTTCTGCCTCGCATTCAACATCTGCCCAGAAATCCAACCCCCGCCTTTCATTCTCGATTCTTTGCCCAAAGCAACAGCAACGCCATCTCAAATGCTCCTCTCCAGCTTGGTTCATTTCTCCGTTTCTCCGCTGTTTTCATTCCGGCTGTTTGTCACAGACTTCTATTTGGGACTTGAATCAGGTGTGTCTCGCTCGAATGTCACAAACAAGCACATATACCTTCGCACCCTCTTCAAAAACGCAAAGGCTGCTGCAGCTCTGCTTCCTTCTACAACAACACTGGTTGCATCAGCAGTTCCCACATCTCTTCTTGTCCACATCAAAGAAATCTCATTCCTCAGCGTTTCTCTCAACAAAGCCAATCCACTTTCTGACATTGGAAAGCGGCTCCCCTCAAGAAACAGCCAGCGCAACTGCTGCTTCAGATCTTCTGGTTCTCTGAAAAGCATCTCGATGGTTACCTCCACACAGCTTGTGTCTGCCCTCCACCCGCAAATCAAGCAGATGCCTGCTGTTTTCACAGCAACTCAATCTGCCACCAGCTCCACTCCTGGATCGACCATGTCGCGCAACCAGAAGATGCCTCAGCGTCCACAAAGGGCATCAGGCATTCTGTCGTTTGTATCGAAGAAAGGCGGCTCATCTCGAGAAATGCTACCAGTCAACAAATCTGCACTGAACATCCCGCTTCTCACTATCCACTACTCCACCTTTGACAACAGCGCTGACTCAAATTCTACCAGACGTTCACTGAAAATAGCGTGTCTGCCACCGCCAGCTCTTCCTTCGCACTCTGAAGAAGCACTGCTGACAGAGCGAAGTGCATCTGCCGACGAGCCGTTCTCTGCTGCCTCGATGGTTGAAGGTGCAACACCAACATATCATTCAGGAACAGTCTCGCCTTTCACCCGCTCCTTATGCGACCATCCAATTCCTGCTGTGGAGGTGTCTTTGCCCATCCTCTCCTTTGCCACACACCTTGCAGTTGACTATCTTGTCTCTTATTTGCAGCATTCTCTGTTTGTGAGGAGCCAGCCAAGGCAAACATACTCTGCTCCACCACAAAGATCAGCCCAACGATCCCCTCAAAGTGGTTCACAGCCTTTCTCATCCTCCTTCTCTCGCTCTGCTCCTTCATCGCCTCAAAAATCATCTTCTCTTTCTTCTCCGCAAGTGCAGCAGCTTCCGCCACTCACAACGCTGACCCTTGTGACAGTCGACTTGAAGTCATTTGTGGCGTCTGTTGTTTCGCGCAACTCGCATCTCACTGGAGCCGTCTTCCGCACAGTCATTGGAGCCACCAGTTTGTACTCCTCCACATCCTCCTCTTCTTCTCTGAGCAAAGGCAACAACGATGAGGGAGACACTGATGAGCAAGACGACACAGACGAGGAAGACCGCTCGTTCCTCAAACAGACAGCGATTGATGATGATGTGATGGATGAGACAGTCGCAGCACGTGTCATTCTGTCTGTTCCCTCACTCTCTGTCGATGCTATGCTGAAAAAGGAGAACAACTCACTTCTCTCTCGCCTCACCATGCAGCTCTCAGAAATGGAGATGTCTGTGTCTGATCCTTCTCTTTCTCCTCAGCAATCCCAACAAACTCAAACACCTGCGCCAGGTGTTGGTGTAGGCATGGGCGTTGGAGCTGGCGCTGGTCTGCCTGCAAGATTCAGACACAGCCGGTCAGCTTCCATTTCTTCTGCGCGCTCTTTGCGATCCTCTGCATTGTCCCGCTCTCCTTCAATGACTGGCCTGCCACCAGCACATGACGCAGTCATTTCTTCCTCCACAACTCTGCTCCCATCAAAGGAGCAATGCACAAACTGCACATTGGATTCACTTATGCTCACTTACAGAAATCCAGACAGCACACTGTTTTCGACGTTTGTGAGATCTGACGGTAACATCAGTCAGATGGCGAATGAAGCACCTTTGTCTGTGGATGTATCCACATTCTCATTCGTATTTTCGCCTTCAACGGCAAAATCAGTCCTTTCAATGGGCTTATCACTTGCTGTGCTGGGCGAAAGCTCGATAGAGCGGTTGAATGCTTTCTTTGAGCCTCCGCAGTCTCAACCACTTGCTTCAAAGAAGTTCAGGCTGCGTCCTTTGTCTCTTTCAGACACATCATCAACACCAGAGTTTTCGCTTTCTCTGAACAAAATGGCGACAGTGAAGTTTGTTGTTGACGAGCAGTACATGTCATCAGTTAAACCTGTAAACAATCCTTCAATTGTTGTTTCTGTTCCACCGTTGCATATCATCTCATCACAGTTGTATATGAACTCATTCAATGCAAATTCAGGAAACATGGGATTTGGCGATGTTGAGCAGATTGGCAACATTGTTCAAGCAACGATGCAGTCAGATTTTGTTGTCAATGCATTCACATCCACAAAACTGTGGACAGCCAAACAAATTGTGTCAATAAATGGCATCACGACCATGTCAGCTCTCACGCTCGATGCGCCACATCGCTGTCTTGCTCAGCCAAAGACCACATTCCAGTTCCACTTCCCATCAGTTGCAGTGTCGCCTGATGTTTCTGTCACTACATGCTTCACACTTACTCAGCACATTCTGTCTGCTGTTGAAGAGCAGACAACACCAACTGCAATGGCATTTATCAGAGCTGGCCTGCCACTTCCTGCTGCATCTCTTCCGCGCCATCTGCAGCGTCTTATGGAGAAGGAAATCGGATGCACTTTGTCATTTGCCTCTCCTCTTTCTATTGAACAGCAGGTGGACGAAGCACTTCGCGCAACTGCAGATCGCAGCAGATTGATTAACAACACGGATCAAACAGCATCAAAGCGAACTAAGCTGAGAAAGAGTTCAGTTAGTGGAAGCATTGAAAGTGTTCGCGACGGAGAGAACTATCGGGGAGTTAATGCCTCAACCGAAGAGCAAAAGATGGCTGAGGATGTTTTGATTGAAGGCGAGATTGAAGCGAGAAAGGCACTTCTTGCGTCTCTTCTGCGCTACAAGGAATTGGCCTCGATTGAAGCAGACATGGCGCTGGATGCCTTTACAGCAAGAGAAGAGGCTGTGTATGTCTGCGGCTGCTATCTGAAGGTGAAGTCGGTGTGGCCTCAACAGCAGTTCTCAGAAGAGATTCTGACGAAAATCAAAGGAGAAAGTGACAGTGACAGTGGAAGCGACGATGAAGACTCTGAAGATGACTCTCAGCACAAGAAGAGGTTTGCTGAGAAGCAGACCGTTGCACCAAGAGTGATGCGAGGAGACGAACTGAAACGAGAGAGAGAGTCAATTATGGTTGCGATGATGGAGAGCAGCATTCTGGATGGTTGTGTGTCACGGTTCCATGTTTCACACAGGGTGTTGGAAGAGTATGTCAGCATGATCACCAACTATTTGGAGGCGAAGGACGAAGACGATGCCAACAACGAAGACAGGAATTCGCTTTCTTCAACTCAAAAGAGCACAGATGCAGATGAGACACGATCTCGTCGTTCGAGAGCACCCAGCGAGGTTGATGAGCTGGCGTCACAAGTTGGCTTTGGCGAGATTGACGATGGTGCTTCAATCAGAAGGCTGAAGTCTCTTGCAAGTGACAGTGATGTATCCAGCAGATTCTCTGATGTTTCAACGATTGTGTCACTCAGAAGCATTGCTCGCTTTGGAGAGAAAGTCAAAAACACCATCACAGTTGTTGCTCCATCGCACATTTGCACTCTCACTGCTGCCAGATTCACTCTCGCACAAGTCGAGTTTACAAGTACTCCACTTCCAATCACTGCAAAAATGGACAAGTTGGCTTTATCTGTGGCGTGGACTCCATCATTCTCTGCCATGTTCTCATTGAAGACTGCAGCAATTGACGTTCGCCAGCGTCCACTTGTGTCTCGAAGAGAAGAGAAGATCAACCCGAACGTGTCGCCATTGAACGGAAATGAAGGCATCCAAAATGGACAGTTCTCGTTCGATGCAGCATTTCCAAACGCAAATGCAGATGGTAACAATTCGGCTGTGCTGCCAACAAAGATTGAGATTGCAAACTCGCTAATGGAACTGTTTGAACGAAAAGTCGGAAATCTTCTGAAAACAAGAGATAACATTACACGCTCTTCACAGATTATCAATGCGAATGACGAAGATAGTGAAATGAGAGAGTACTTCTCGTCGCCTTCTGATGTGAATGGCAAGGCAACTGTTGAGACAGAAGAACAGATGAAGCAAAAACTGATTGAACTGATGAAAGAGATGAGCTTCAGTGTGATGCAAGACATTCCTGTGACTTTGTCTCAGGACGAGCCGAACTCGTTGCGCCATGTTTTGTTTGCCTTCACATTCGCTCCATATGAAATAACAAATGCAACGCACGCTGTTGAATTACTAGAAACTGCGAATCACTTTATTTCTGCTATTCATCACAACAGGATTGATGGAGCAAGTGGATCATCGATTACTAATCAGACTCTTCGCATGAAAAGGATGTCTTCTTTGCATCCGCTTTCATTCTCACCATATTCCTCTCCTTCGGGCTCACCAGCAAAGAATATCTCTTTCTCCACACTTAGACAGCAATATCCACAGCCCTCAACACCAACCACTCTCTCTCGTGCACAGTCTCGTGTGCAAATTCCCTCATCATCGCCTCAATTGCAGCTGGGTGCAAGAAGCACCGATCAATCGTTAGTTGTTCCTCTGCTCGATCCAATCACGCTTGTTGTCTCGTTCCTCTTCCCTAGACGTCCAGCCACATTCCCAGTGCCAACACTGAAAGGGCAAGAGCTACATATCAACACACCAGAAAGTCCAAACACCAACTCAATGCCTCAGTCGCCTCTGACACCTTTGTCTCCATCGACCTCTGCATCATCTGCCCCAATGTTCCCTCATTCACATTTGGCTTCTGCGCAAATCGGAGATGATAGCGATGAAAACGATGGATTCAGCAACTTTGATGATGACGACGAAGATGAAGGAAAGCCTAAAAAGCAGCTTATTCCAGTTGTGGAGACTTTGCGTGTGACGATCTCACGTGCCTCTATCACTGCATCAAATGTGGGGTCTGAGCAGATTGCAGCTTTTCTCTCTCATTTGAGGCAAATTGTGCCTGCTGTGCCTGACAAAGACATGGACGAAGAGCTGGAGAAAATGAAGTGGATGTACCATGCAATTGGTGCTGCTATTTTGAGGGAAGATGAGACGAAATACGAAATGATAACAGAATGCATGAAGGAGATTCACATGGATATGGAAGTTGACATGTTGGCTACTTCAGAGCAAAAGCAGGAGAACGAAGATGATGACGAAATGAGCTTGATCAATAAATTTTTGAGCTTCAACTCATCAAAAGAAGACGAAGAAGAAGACGAAGCGCTTGAGAAAGACGAAGAATTGTGGAGAGAAAGCGAAAAAGAACGGGAACGCGAAGAAAAGCGAGGGCTGCGCAAGCACATTGACCCGAGCTTCCATTCGAGGATGATGGAGACATATCGACAGATACATGCACAGCTCAGGAAGAAGATCAGCAGCAAGAAGAAAGCAATCAGAATTCAAAATCGCATTCTCTTTTCGGATGTGCTTGTGAGGTTTGTGGAATCAACTTATTCTCATTTGGCAATCGAAGAGGACACACAACAGCAGTCGTACCTGAAAATGACTGGTGAAAGTGACGGAAATATGGAGGAGAGTGATCCACAGGCACAACAAATGGGATCTTCTTCAGTGAATCCACTGAATTCTTCATATGGAAGTGACAACGAAGCAAGCGATGGCCTGAGGGAAGGCAATGAAAAGGACAATCTTGACAACAGTGGGAAAATGAGCTTCTTGTTGAGCCAGTCATTAAATAGCAACAAAGAATTTCAAGCACTTCGTGCGGTCTACACAATGCACGATGTTCCTCTGCAAATTCCTGCTGATTCATTGCTCTTTTCTGATGTTGTAATGACACCCCAGCAACTTCTGTATCAGTGCGAGAAGAGAATCTCTGAAGCAGTGGAAGTGCTTAATGCTCAAAAGTTGACTCGTTCGATTATTTCTGTTGCAGATGAGGCAAAAGAATGGGTGAGAGAAAAGCGGAATCAGATCAGAAGAGAAAAAGCAGACAGAGAAGCACAGCTGAGAGAGGAGTATCGTCAATCCATCAGAGATAAAATACATGCTTACCAAGAAGCCAAGACGGAGAGGGCACAGCTGAGAGAAGCAAGAAGAGAGGAGAGAAAGAAAGCAAGAGAAGATCGATTGCGCCGTGCGGCTGAAGATGATGATCTTCTGACAGTTGCTTCAATTCCATTGGAGATTGAGAGTGATTCAGAAGATGAGGAAGAGGAAGCACTGGAGAAGGTGCTGTCTGAGATGGATTTGGGATTCGAAGTGATCGATGCACTGAAAGAGAATCACATTGATATCACAGCGCAATTCGATGAGCCCACAATCGAAACTGCTGTCTCAATCATCGAGCAAAGTGGCAAGCAGGCAAAAGCAGACGAGGAAGATGAAGAGATGGCAGCATTGGAGCAAGCGATGGATCCAAATCAGTTCGAAGTGTTTATAAAATCACCTGTTTTGGATGAGGCAAGCGATGCCTTCCATGAGGTGGTCCTTCAGCGAGAGATGGAGATTCGGAACCAAGAAGCCTGGCTATCTGACTTTGTGATCCAGGAAGGCAGAGAAACTGTTCCGTTTGTGGCAGTTGCGACAAAGTTGCAGAGCGCAAAGCAAGCGGCAGAGGCAGCTGAGAGCAATGTGATAGCTGAGAGAGACATCAAAGATGAGTCCAATTTCCTGAAGGAGGAGAGCGCATTGAAGGACAAAATCTCTCTTTGGCTCACAGAAGGTGCAAGTTGCTCTGGATTTAGTTCAAGTTTGACGCATTCCAGAGGAGACAGCGGAGACTGGGACAAGACAGCAATGAAGAAGAAGACAAAGGAAGAAAGAGAAGAAGAACGACGCAAGAGCGATATGATGAACGAGATCATCAACACAAAGAGAAGATTTGTTGATTTGGAGATTGATCTGATGAAGCAACAGAGGAAGCAGCTTTCTGCGCTGCTTAGCTGTGAATGGAAGCCTCGTTCATATCGTCTGATGGGAAGAGGGTGGATGCAGTTTGTGCGTGTTGAGTGTGCAGATGATGGAAGGAGAAGCTCAACTGAATGGCTGCTGTTGACACCACAACAGCGAGATGCATTGAGACTGATCAGCGCTTCGACGAGTGGGAACTCGAAAGAAAATGAACTGAGGGCAGAGGAGAGAAAGAAGGAGAGAGAAAGGAAGCGACTGGAGAGGGAGAAAGAGTTGGAAGTAGAAAGAGAGAGAGAAATGATGGAAAGAGAGCGAGAAGAGAAAGAAAGAGAAGAGCGAAGATTGGAAAAGCAGAAGGAGAGAGAAAGGAAGAAGAAAGAGAAAGAAGAAAAGAGACAGAAAGTGGCTATGGACTTTGCAAAGGGAGCAGATGATTTGCTGCGTGCATCGATGTCTTCTGAAGGTGGCGTGTTTCTGACGATGGAAGAGAACGGTGCATCAGGCGAAAAAACAGAAAGGAGGAATGAATCAGAGGAGCAGACGGAAATACGAATGTTTGCTTTTGAAGAGCCGATAAAGATGGACGAGTCGCAAGATGACCAGATGACTCGAAAGAGAAAAGGAGAAGCAGAAGAAGTTCCGTTCCATTCGTCGTTTGAATCTGGGCCAATACGAAACATAGTGATTCATGAGCCTGTACAAGCAAAGCCTGCACAAGAAGACATTTCATTCATCACCCAGCAACCTGCACGTTCTTCTGACTCGCCGAATCTGATGAAGCAACTGCGGGAAATGCGACAAGAGGAAACGAAATCAAAAGAACAAGAAAAAATGAATGAGTCTTTGAAGGGACAGCAATCTGAAGAAGAAAAAAAGAAAGTTGAGAAAGTTGAACAGCAAAAAGAAAAAGAGGCTAAGACATCAGAACAGAAGGAAAAGGAAGAAGGAGCAAATAAAATTATGGATGAAAAGAGGAGAGCAATTGAAGAGCGGAAGGAAAGAGAAAGAATCAGACAAGAGAAATACAGAAAGCGATTGGAAGAAGCCAGACGCAGAGAAGAAGAGAAGAAGAAAGAGGAGGAAAGGAAGAAAGCAGAAGAGCCAGGTGAAAAGGAGAAGAAGAGGCTTGAAGATGAAAGAAAGAGGGAGGAAAGAAAACACAAAGAAGAAGATAGAAGAAGAGAAGAGGAAAAAAGAAGACAAGAAAGTGCGAAGCTGGAAGAAGAGAGGAAGAAGGAAGAAGAGAGAAGGAAAGAGATTGATCGGTTGAAAGCGGAAGTGCTTCAAAGGAGGATTGAACAAGAACGATTCTTTGAGGAAAAGCGAAGAAGAGATGAAGAACGAAGAAAAGAGGAAGAAAGACAGCGAAAGGAAGAAGAGGAAAGAAGGGCAATGGAAGAAGAAAGGAGAAGAAGAGAAGAAGAGAAGAGAAGAGAGGAAGAGCGAAGAAGAGAGGAAGAAGAAAAAAGAGAAAGAGAAAGGATTTTGGAGGAGCAGAAGAGAAAAGAGGAAGAAAAGAGGAGGCTTGAAGAGAAGATTAGAGCAGATGAAAGAGAAAGAATTGCTGCTGAAGCAGTCGAACGAGAGAGAAAGATGAAAGAAGAGGAAGAAGCGCGAAAGAAGATGTTGGAGGAGCTGATCAAGCAGCAGAGAGCGGAGGAAGAAAAGCAAAGAGAGATAGAAAGGAAGATGGAGGAGATGGTGAGAGAGCAAATGAAACAGGAAGAGAAAGAAAAGCAGCTCTTATTGTTGGAGAAAGAAAGAGATCTTGCACTCGAAAGAGAGAAAGCGGCAAAAGAGAAGCAAAAGCTGATCAGACAGAAGCTACTGATGAAGCTGACTCTTTCAGCACAACAATCGCCAAAGCAGCTCATCGGAGATTTGGATGGAGCAGAGGAGGAAGGAGTAGAAGATGGGGATGGCCTACTGCTTTCTGGTGATGGATACGAAATGGGAAGTTTGGTTGCTCCGCAACTGCTGCCACAGTCGCAATTGAGAGAGAGAGAAAGAGAGAGAAAGTGGGAGAGGGAAAGGCAAGCAGAGGCTCAGAGACAGATGGATCTTGAAAGAGAGAGAGAAAGAATAAGATTCCAGAGAATGAAAGAGGAAGAAGAAAGAGAAAGAGAAAGAGAGCGCATAAGACTGGAAATAGAGAAGGAGCACGAGAAAGAGCGAATCAGACAGGAGTTATTGAGAGAAGAGGAGCAGAAGAGGAGAGAAAGAGAACGAGAAAAGATACGCAGGGAGGTTGAGATGGAGGCAGAGAGAGAGAAAATACGAGCAGAGCTGGAGAGAGAAAGGCTTGTTCGAGAGCAGATTGTCGAAGAAGAGCGGGCGAAGCAGAGAGAAAGAGAAAGAGAGAGAATGCTTCGGCTGGAGACAGATGCCTCACGGAGCGTGATGAGCGACTATTACAGAAGAGAGCGGTCGCCGCTGTCGAGTGCAGTGCGAAGTGCGGATCGGCGTTTGGGGGATGAGAAGCTGAGAATGAGAGGAAGTGGCATTTTGGATGTGGCAGAGAGGGAAAGAGGCATTGAGACATCACAAATGCGAAGGGCAGTTAAGAATGACTCTCCTTCTTTTGTCCGGAAATCTCCGCTGCGCACTCCGACTTCATCGTTTTTGACTTCTCCTTCTTCACTGGCACGCCAATCTGAGGCAGCCCCTCCTTCATCCTCTTCATCCTCCTCTTCATCATCGTATGCACCTTCATCATTCGCTTCTTATCCACCTTCATATTCGTCTTCATCATCTTCATCATCATCATCGAAATTACAATCTTCTGCCATCTCTTCCACTTCTCCTCCTCCTTCTGGACTATCTGCTCATTCTGTAATCTCAACTGTCTCGCCAACTGCTTCTCGTCCAGCCAATTACTTCACTTCGCCCCAAAGCGGAACACCCCGAAGCTTTGCCTCGGCAAAGACTGCGGCAAGCAAAGATCCTCTTGGCAGAATGTATCCATATCGAGAGGTTTAGATATATGCTTGCAGGTTGCTGTTGCATTCAAATTATTCACTAACATTAAAGCAATGTGTGTTTTTGTTATGAGTTCTCTAGTGGTTTGTGATTGTCTTTGAATAATCGGTTCATCTTTAGCAAAACAAGAGCAAAGTGTTGCTTGTTGCCAAGTATTATCAATTAAGTTGCTTGTATGATATATTATTTGATTTGTTTTATTCGTTCGTCAGATTGTGTTTATATCAAATCTTATGTTTATTTTTAATTATGTTTTCCAATGTTTTTGTTCGTTATTTTTTTTTTATTTTCCCTTAACTTAATAAACGAATATATCCGATCTCATTTTCAGTATCTCATTTTAAATCTTGTTGTTAACTTCTCTCTTTCTTGTGGTTTTATGTGCATTCTTTTAAGTTTGTTTTGTTATTATCGCGTTCTTCTTGTTATGATCTCTTCTCAGTTGTTTTCACATCGCTTTGATAAATTCACTTGTTTGATTTTTTTTACTTATTTTTGATTTCTTTTCATATCGTCAGATTTGGAATTTTATTTAATTTAAAATTGCTGAATGGTTAGCATAACATAAGCCAGCATGAATAGCACTGAAAAAAATTATTTAAATACAACAAAAAAATAACTATAATTCTCAAAATACAACTCTAAAAAAGATGGAGTATGATTATAAATCTACTCCCATGTTCTATTAGGAAACAGCTTTGGTCCAATGACTGGAGCTAAAACCAGCCACAAATACAAAACAGCACATGTCCAATTGGCAATAGTTTTGGACCACAAAGATGCAATGCTGATGCTAAATTAACAAAAAGAAACAAAGAAAAGAAAAGAAAAGATGTTTTGAATGAAACATTATTATTTAAATGCAATAAATAGTCAGTAATGTAATAAACAAAATTCACAAGTGCATAAAAGCAAACCCAACTGACATTCCTGACAGAGCATTCCTATCTGTCACAGACCACCCAACAACAACCACGCACAAATGGCAAGATGCAAGAATGAACACTAAATACATCTTCCAATATGGAAACGTCTTCACATCTCTTCCATTCCCTTTGCGGCGACTTAACGATGAGGTAGATTCCGCCTCTTCTCGAAGATGTGCATACAGCGGGTCTTCGTTTTCCAGTGAAGATGAGTTGGCTGATGAAGAATTAGAAGAAGAGGTGGATTGATCAGAAGTTGAAGTTGCAGACGGACGCTTATATTCCGTAGAACCTGAGCTGGAAGTACCATTAGTCATTTCATAGCTCCCCTTCCCCTCATTTTCTTCGGCTACTTGGCCAGAAGATGTGAATGTGGAGTAAATTAGCGCAAGATAAAGAAAAGCAAGCGAAATTATCTTCATTGTAACGCCTCCAGCAGCGTCTGATGAAACATGGTTGGCAAAAGTGAAGCATTTATCATTTGGATTTGCCATCAGCGAGGAGAGGTTTAGCCACCCGCAATAAAGCATTACAAGCGTAGTAGTAAACACAGACGCTGTTGGGATACGAAGCGATAATATCATAAGGCAAATCCCAACAACCAAAGTGATAACAGTAAATATTATATCCAGTGCACATTCTGACAGAAAAAGTTGGATTCAATGATAATTGCACGTATTTGTGAATGTACGCAGATAATAATAAAAAATTATTAAAAAAATTACTTAAAGCAAAATAATGCAAATTGCACACTGCTGTAAAAGACAAAAGTAAGTATTATCAATGCAAGGTATCCCACAAGTCCAGAAATCGTTAAAAAGGCGAGGCACTTTTCCCATCCTTTCTCCAACCATTTTTCGTTCCAAGACATGAAAAAATCTATAAGAAGTACAATTTGCATCACCAAGAAAAATGCACTTCCCACAACTTCAAAGTAAAATAAAACAACAGTTGCTTTCTGAAAATGAAATCACATAGTTATTTAAAAGTGTCTATTGAATAAAATCGTGTTCATACTGGTGAGATAAAATAACACCCAACAAGTGCAACGATCAACACTAATAACTTTATTGGCCACCATTCATTTTGAATTGAAATGCAAATTGAATTTTGGGTTCCACAAAGAACAAGGCTCATAAGAAACATTGCAATAAAAACAATACAAAGCGCAACTCCAACTCGCAGCACAAGTAACTTTTCTGAACATGTATCTATTTGGCCTATGCATCCACCGACATCAGCGTCATACGGCTTATTATGAAATATTTCATATCCCTTATAAATGAAAAACAAATCAGCCGTGCTAAAAAGTAAAACCATAAACATACCCAAAAAGAAAAAACTAAAACACATATTGCTCCAACTGATAAGAGAAGAAGTGATCCAAATCTGGCGGCTATTATGTTAAATCATATTCAAACATCCAATTATCACTTATTGAACAAAAATTAATTGTTGAAAAGAATACCAAGACTGGTACTTTTTTTTGAAGTACAGCAAGAACAGCAGCAACTTGCACACGCAGATCCTATGGCGCTTCCAATGCAACCTTACGATTTTCAATTAATAAGAAAACATTCATTTGTTTAAAAATGACAATAAAAATAAAAAACTTATCCTTAATGATATAAAATCAAGAAAAATAAATACTTCCCAAACAACAGCACATGCCCCAGCGTTTGTTATTAAATGATAATTTACAAAATACAATAATGAGCCCATAAAAAAAATTGAGATCAAAAATACTGCTTTTTTTCTTCAATTTTGTTATATTCAGTTTTATTTTTTATTTTTTATTTTTATTTTTTTATTTTTATTTTTATTTTTATTTTATTTTTTTTTTTTTTTTTTGAGATTCATTTTTGAAAATCAATTCGAACAATAATTGAAGCAAGAAAAAGAATAATTTATGTTTGTGGAACTTGCGGTTTTTAAAGGAAACAGAGGTGCCTAAATTTCTTCATTTTTTTGTTATTAACTGTAACAAAAATCAAATTGTCAAAGAAAAGAAAAAGATTCACAACATATAATAATGAATATACCATCGGTGGAAAATGCGGTAACTGGTGGAAAATCCGGTAGTCCAAGTTATCTGAAAACCAAAAAGAATAGAAAATAAGTTGACTATTTTTAAGATGATGAACGAAACGTCTTTCAAAAGCTCAACCCCTGCACAGCTTGAAAGATAGTTACTGCAATCATCGAAAAAACTACCAAGTTCCGAAGAAATAAAATCAGACTTTTGTTGATTAAATAAAAGGAAAGAATTTTCTTCTTATGTGAAAATTAAAGCAAATGACAATTCCTTCACATATATTAATTCTTGATTGTTAAAAATTGGCTTTCTTTCATTAAAATTCTTTTTTATATGATTAATTAAATTTTTGATCAAATGAATAATAATGAAAATGACAAAAAAAATATCTTCCAAAGAACTTCACAGGCTTATGGCAGCATCAGATTACCGAAATCTTTCATCTCCTTCCCAAAAAGTCTTTGAAATCAAAAAGAAATATGCTGTCACGTGGAAAACTGCTGTGGGATCCAAAGCTATTTCAAATGGAGCATGGGAAAGAGGAATGGCTGCTTTGAAAGCAAAACGGCAAGTTGGCAAAGTTGGCAGACCAGAAATTATTACAAAAAAACAATTGGAAACTGTTGAAAATCAGGTTATTGCACTTTTATCCGAAAAAAAAATAATCCGACTAAAGGATATTCAAGCAATGGTCTGAAGAATTAGATTATTTTGTTTTATATTTTTATATATTGTAGATACAAGACATTGTGAATTCAGATTGCGAAAGCGAAGAAATAAGAAATAAAGTCAATTCCAAATATGCCTATGATTTGATAAAAAGAAGTTCAATTTTAAGGACTTCAATTTCCAGGCCGATGGAAATTGCAAAAATTAACGCACAATCTCCAGAAGCAATACATTCGTGGTTCGAAAAGTTATCCTCCATCATCACAACCAATAGAATTAATGAGACTGATATTTACAATTTTGACGAATCATCGGTTCGTGTAGGTGATGGAACAGAAAAACTGGTAGTCTGCCTGAAAAACCAATCCCCTCCTTCCCCATCTTCATTGCCAAAAATGGAAAATGCAACTATTTGTGTGTGCATTTGCGCAGACGGCTCACATCTTCCTCATATACTAATATACCCTCGAAAAAAAATTCCACAGGAATTCTCTAATTTTTCTTCATTCAATGTATCTTATGAGGGGTCTTCATCTGGATGGATATCTGCTGAATTGTTTCGAAGGATAATGACAAAGAAATGGCTTCCATTAATTTCAAATAAGCTAAAACTCTCATCTTCGAAAAAAGCACTTCTTTTATTGGATAATCACAGAACTCACTTCGATTCAGAAGTGATTGCGTTTGCTGAACAAAGAAATATCATCGTTGAATTTTTCCCTTCTAACATGACTCACCTTTTGCAACCTTGCGATAACCGTGTGTTTGCAAGGTTCAAACAAGTTCTTCAAAACTCTTTTGCAAGGCCAACTCAATTTTCAACCTCTTCATATAGAAAAGCTTTGGCAGATGCTTTGCCAGAAGCTTTAACAGCAGCAACAACTCCTTCAGTCATAAGATCTTCATTTTCGAATACAGGAGTTTATCCAGTGTCCGCTGCTCCTGTGCTGTCAAGGATATGTGGTCCGCTTTCATCTTCTCAAAAGTTCTCATTAAAATATACTTCAAATGATATAAAGAAGGATTTATTTGGAGATTTTTCTCCAAAGGAAAAACGACAACTAAAAGAAAAAAGCGAAGAAAAAAAGACAATTGAAAAGGAGCCGAAAGAAAAGAAGGAAGAAAATTTCGAAACGAGTGAAGAAAAGGAAAATAAACAAAGGATATTGAAGAAATTAGTTGACGTTAAGAAAAAGAAAATTAGATTGAGAAGAGAAAAAATAGATGATGATTATTTGTATGGAAAGGAAATTAGTTATATTTATGATAGGAAAGAGACAAAAAGCATTGAGAACCCTACACAGCTTCGTTCATGCAAAAGGAGAAAAATAGATGACGAACTCTATTCAGAAAATCACAACTGAAAAAAAAGGAAGGATCACTTTTTGCTGCACATAAATCTTGTTGCCAGTTTTCGTTTTTTGAAACTCAGCGCCTAATTCATCATTATCTCGTTTCATTTCAAAGAAAAATAATGAAGTTGTGAATAAATAATGTTTTTTTTTAATTTATTACAACCAAGTTTAACTCTAACTCTCAAATAAAACAAAATCCAAATTGTTCAGTGCGAGAGCAAATGAATTTTTAATGTATAAATGTTCAACAATTCGATTCTGCCAACTACCGGATTTTCCACCAGTTACCGCATTTTCCACCGATGGTATAAGGAAAATGTATAAAAAGTTATTTTCAAATCACAAAGGTTGAAAAATATGAATAAGTTCTACATAGATAAATGAATTGTTTAAACATACAGAAAACAATTAAGTTATGGAAATATAATTTTGTGACGTTGATTGAAACAATAATAAAATTACACATATTAAAATGATCATTTCTGCAATGAACATGGAATCATAATTTTTACCTCAAATGATGGAATATTCTTTAAAGCTCAGATGGTATAAACCTTTGATTTAGTGCAGGAATGAAGATGAGCTTTCGACTCAAATAAGAAATAAAGAAAATTTTTTGCGCATCAAAATAGAAAAGTTACTGGATCACAAATAACTCGTATGATTCAATAAGAAAACAAAAAATTATGCCAAATCATTTTCGTATAATGTAATAATCTTAGACTTCACTCATGTTGCCATCAATCACATTGTATCCGCTTCACATTTTTTTATGGATTACCTTCAATCATAACAGATGCAAACCCACAGAGCGTGAATAAATAACTTTCTTTCTTTCTTTCTCAATTAATCTTAAGCAATGCCAGTATTTTAGAAAATGGAACTCATTCGTCATCAAACTTGTTTTTCATCATGCACGTCTTTCATTCACTTCCTTTTTTCCTTCCTTGCTTGTTGTCTTCTTCATGCTCTTCGCTGCTTTCCTCAACCAGGATTGCATCTGTCATAGTCACAATAAACGTTCCAGCTGGAAACAATTTAACAAACTCTTTCTTGACTTCAGTAAGTGTCGGTCTTTTCGATTCCTCTGATAACAGACACGAATCCACCACATTCTTCATCACACTTTCATCAATTCCCTTCTCATCCACTCTCTCCCCATTCACAATCTTCTGCCCCGCCACCTCTGCCTCATACTCTCCAAACGGGATCTCCAGCGTCAGACACTCCCACAGCATTATCCCAATCGAGAACACAACTGATTCCTTTGTTGCTCCCATCTTTTTGTTGATCAGCATCTCAGGTGCCTTCCACCTCATACACTCTTTTCTATTGTCATCCTCATCCTCAAATGCTGATGATGGCGGTGGTGAGTCTTTCCCATTTCTGTTCACGGTGGAGCAATCAGATGTTGATGTGACAACAGTTGATGAAGAGATGGATGAAGTGTCTGAGTCTGAAGAAGAGCAATCCGAATGAAGTGCAATGCATATGACCATGTGCTCAGAGAAGAGAACGATGTGAGGGCTGAGATTGGCCAGCGAAGAGAGTTCATCTTCCATTTCATCAAAGGAGTGAAGCGCAAGATTAGCCACCCAGAACAGAATTTGAGCAGCTGTCAGCTCCCTCTCTTGCAGAGAGCCAATTGCCATCTCCTTCTTCTCATTTCTTCCATGAAGAAGCATGAACAGCGAATCCCTCAGATCCACAATCAGCTTTTCATGAGGGGATGAGCAGGCCATTGCATCCACCAGATTCGACATTGACGAAGTGGTTGGACACAGATCCTCCCCTCTAACAAAAGTGGATTCAGTGTCTGAAGTATCTGTTGTTGAGGTGGATGAAATAGATGGAGATGGTGATCTCTTTTGCGCCTCTTCTTCTTTCTCATCAACCTTCTCCAGAGCCCATTCAGGAATCTTGTCTGAATCCCTCCCCAGAATGTATTCAGTTGATCCACTTTCACTCAATAAATGCTCTGATGATTCTGAATGCCCCAAGCTTTTCGCATATACTCTCTTCTTGATCCTCTCTTCGTTCTTCTTCTCTGCCTCCCTCTCTGCTCTCCTCCACTGCTCCTCAGGAGACATCTCCATCGTCACCATCTCAAACGCTTTTGGATCCTTTCTGATGTTGTCATTCACAATCTCTCTCAGATCTTCTGCTTCATTCCTAACCTTCTTCCAACGAATAACAAACAATATTAAAGTAATTAGAACAATCAAAAAATAGAACAACAAGCACAATCACAATCAATAACCAATCAGATTTTCCTTCTTTCCCTTCTTCAACAATTCTTTCATCTCCTTTTTGTTCAGTCTCACTTTTGTTCTTCAGAATGAATGAATTTGTTGATGAAGGAGCATTTGAATTCCCAAACAAAATACAAGCAATCACTTCGATTTCATTTCCACAACTGCTGATGACATCTTTTGAAAGCCTCCCTTCAACTTCCGTCTCTGATAAGAATCCATTTGAATAAAAATCATAATGTTCAACCTCTTTCTCTTCACCTTTCCTCTTCACAACTGAGAATGACAGATTACATGGAATAAAAAGCATTCCTTTGAATGTCAGCTTCATTCTATCTGTCTCTTCTTTTGCTTCCGCACTCTCCAGAACAGGAATGAAGAATGAAGAGTCCCTCTCTGGAACAATCCCTTCAAAATTGCACCCATCATTCAACATCCAAAGTGATGTATTTCTCTCCAATCCATCTCCTCCTTTCAAATTCATCACATTCAATGTTCCTGAATCAGAACAGATGATGTTTCTTCTCAGCGAAGGATATCCTTCAATCGATGGATTGTTATTCAAAAACTCTCCTTTCTCAATAATCACATTTCCTCCACTCATTGTTATTCCTCCTTTTGGAGAATTCGATATTGTTGTATCTTTCATCAAAACAGAACTCTTCACAACATCCACAAGAGATCCATCCCATTTGCACTTCTCTTCTTCTTCCACATTCAAATTCTTCTCATTTCTTTCCTTTGAACTTCCATCAAAAATGCAACTGTCCATTTTCACATCCAAACAACTCTCCACTTTCATCAATTTCCCCTTTGTATTGTTTGAACTGACTCCACCCATTGTGCAATTTGCCAATTGAATTGCCTTTTTCATTGACAAGCAAGATATCAATGATTCTTCGTTTCCTTCAACCGAGATGTTTTCTGCATTGAAATCCTTAATTGTTAATTGTCCACATTCATTAATGTCTATCAGAGATGTTTTAATTGTTGAATTGCAAATGTTTAATGAATCAATCACTGATGGAAGTGGTGATGAAAGATATAATGCAGATTTATGAAGAATGAGATTTAATATTGTGCATCCATCAAGTTATAATTCTCCTTTTGCCATATTAATAATGTGAAATGGAATGTTTGTAAATTCTGCATTAACACCTTCCACAAGTAGTTTTGAACTGAATGAACAATTCATCATTTCTAGAATTCCTCCTTCTGGTGATATCAGTGATTCGTGTGAAGAGATGAAGTTCGAATCAAACACAAAATTCACTTTCAGCATTGAGACTGTTCCAGCTGTTGTTGCCAATGCCTCTCTTGTTCTTTCAATGTTTGACTTCACTTCAACTTCACATTCTTCTCTGCTCTTCGAACTCAGACTCATCTCCTTCAGATTAATCTCATCGCCAATCACACTCTCTTCAACTACAATCATAACACTCATGAAATCTGAAGTGAGATGCATCAACCCATGATCAATCGAATAACATGGAAGTGTGCTTGTTCCGCATTGCCTCTCATTCGATCCATTCACACTGCTCACAATGATCGTGTCGCTCTGATGGATAGTCACATATTCAATCAGATCCTTATCATTTGGATTATCACAACTGTCACTTCCATATTTTGCATTATCTCGATTGAAATGGCCTTCTCTGAGATCAAACTGAAATAGGTTTTCGTTGATCTGAGATGAGATGTTGAAACATTCGATGAAAATATCTTTCCCCACTTTTGCTGTGTTTGAACTGAACTTCATCCCCACAAATGTGAAATTCAAATCTCCTCTTTCCTTTGTTGCCAAATATACCCCTCCTCCTTTCCCTGAACCAATACTGCAATTGCAATTAGTGATTTTTGAGTCAATCATCTTCATCGATCCAGACGATCCCAATGTGAAGAATATTGCCCCTCCTTTTTCACTTTCTTCTGCTTTGTCTTCTGTAATGTTGCTCTCCTTTACAACCAAATCAATCTTTTTCTCACTCTTTGATTCCAAAATGCTCGCTCCATTGCCACTTCTCTTTACTTCTGAAAATGATGAATTATCAATGTTGAGATTCATTTCCTCCCCTCCTTCATTAATCCTTGTTGTTAATTCAGGTCCTTTGATCAGAAGAAGGCATCCGACTCTTTCATTCAACAATTTCACTCGAACATTCTTCAACTCGCAAGAAATTCCAGCATTGTTAATTGCAAAAATGCTATTTCCAGCATTGAATGATTCCATTGACAAATCATTCACTTCCACACTTCCTCCAATCACATCCACAAACACACAATCAAATCCACTATTCACCCCTGCTTCTGAATGGAATGAGCATCCAGTTATCATCAAATCTCCACCTTTGTTTGAAAAAATTGTTTTGACTGAGTTGTCAAATCCAGATGCCAGTCGAAGTCGAATATTTGTCAATTCAAGGTGAATTTCATTTCCCATGAAACATTCCAGTTGACTTCCAATTGTCTTTTCAAAATTCAAAGTTGCTTTCACATTCTCTTCTCCCATCTTCACACTTTTTTTGATCTGATAATTGGACATGTTGAATGAATCTTGAATAATGGTTGATCCGTCAATCAGAATTGTTTTATTTCCAGTCTCCTTTTCCATGTTTTCCATCCCTTTCCACATCGTTTGGCATGGCTCTTCCTCACTTCCACAACGCGCTGCATCAAATCCATTCGATGAGATAAATATCTCAAACGAGCCGTATCGAATCAGAAACATAAACAAATCTTTATTTGAATGATTGTAATCACTCCCCACAAACAATGTTTTATCGTTTGCCGTTAACAAGAAATTAAAGTTGAATGAGTTACTTGTCACAGAACCATTCAAATCCTTTCCGAAAATGAACATATTCTTCCCATATTCTGCCTCATTTCTCTCAAATATCAAATTTCCAGATAACTCAAACAATGCACGTGCATCAGCCAAATGTGCAATCATCCCTCCTCCTCTTCCTCCCAACATTGCTCTACCAGCTGAAACACATCCTTCAAATCTTGCTGTTCCGTCAACAATTGCTATTCCACTCTCTTGCACATCAACATACACCCCGCCTCCATTTCCTTCTTTGCATGAACACCCTTCCATCGTTGTGTTCCATACAATAAATGCTTCTCTTGCCTTCACATTCTTTGCAATTACAACTCCATCACCTGTTGTCCGATTCACATTCCGAACTGTCACATTCGCTAAAACACTATCTCCTGATGATGATCCTGCTGATGATGGCTCGGCAAACAGAGGTTGACTCATTTTCATGTTTTTGATCTCCACATCAACCATCTTCAACTGTCGCAGCGCCACGTCAAACACAGATGCTGAAATAACACTTCCTCCTGGTGTCGAAGAATTGATCACCACATCATCCAGCGAAAGTGTTCCGACTTCATCAGATACCATAAACACATTCGGTGAAGAATCTTTTTCAGAGTTGTGATCAATCCCCACATGCCCCACCTCCAGTTGACCAGAAGATATGCTAAACAGCGTTGCCGAAGACGAAGAAAGAGAATTCGTCCCAATCAAACTCACTGTCTTCCCTCTCCCAACAACAGAAATCTTTATTTCCCCAACACTGATCGTTGTCCCTTCGCTCACATGCTTTCCACTCAGCAACGTGATTGTCGAGCTCAGCTGCGCCATGCTCGATTCCACTGCATGCCCCACTGTCTTGCACGGCGCTGCCTCACTCATCCCACACAGATTGTTTGCGTCATCCCCACTCACCCCAACATATATTGTTTTGTCCTTCAACCATCCCTTCTTTTCTGTATGCAGATATGTCCAACTGCCTGAATAATATCTATGGCACACTCTCGTATCATTGTTATTCGTTGTATATGATTCATAGAACGGGTTGTATGACGAAAAGAGATTGTATCGATCTACAAAATACACATCATGTCCATATGGAGTGGAAGCGTTGCAACTGCAATCGTGGAAGAAGAAGAAATAGCAATAAATGTTGTTGGTTGGAGCTGTTGATTGGTCTGGATCTAAACACAATCCTCCGCCATTTACATATGCCGAGCACGAAATAAATTGGATGCTTCTCATTTTGAATGCAGCCGGAACTCTTTCACAACGCAACCCTCCGCCACCAGTGCTTGAAAGTGAACATGAAGTGAAACTGCAATCAAACACACAAGCGCTCTCACCTTTGCCGTTTTCTGTTCCAATGCAGGCAGATCCAGAAACATTAAAATTATAAAGATAAAGTCCTCCTCCATATTCTTTTGCTGTGCATTTCTGGAACGCGCAATCACTGATCATTACACATGACGAAATATATTCAGCATGCACCCCTCCTCCATAATAATTTTGTGCAGCACATGCATTGAATGAGTTGTTCTCAACCTTGACAGAATCTATTGAATCACAATAAATTCCCCCATCAACACAATACGCATAGCAATCATTGAATAAACAAAATTTCACAGATAGTGTTCCAGATGCCTTGTTACATATGTAAATTGCCCCTCCACTCGAAGCAGCATCAACAACTGAATCACTCGTTCCAGTTGTCTTTGATCCATTCCACACACACCAGGTGAACGAATTCTCCCTATTTTCTGTAATCTGCAGTCTCGCTTGTTTCGATGGATTCTCTTCACTCCCATTGAGTGCAACATTCTGAGAGCGAATGCATCTGACAAACGAGGTGTTCGACGCAGACAAGGATGATGAGGGGCTGTTCAGCGAGGGGGCAATGCCCCCATCATAAACATCCCACACCGATGAGAATGAGCACCCACTCATCAGAAACGAGGTCTGGCTCAGCCTTTAACTCAGATGTGTTGTCTTCGATGGATTTGTGGAGATGTTGAAGAATTCTAATTGGGAAAGAGAAACAAAATGTGATGGAAGAATGGAGCTGAAGACACACAAAAAGAAGAGAAATGAGAAGGACAAACAGAAATGTAGCATTTCTCACAAATCTCTTCTTCACCTGCTTTTGAAGAGAAAAGTTGAGGGAATATCTGTTCAGTCGAGGTTGAAGTTGAAGTTGAAGACGATCCGAGGGAAATGTTGGTGAACAATCCACAGCTCTTACAAAAATCAAAGGGCGACGTTTCTCTCTCAACTCCAACAACACATCTACTCACCTCAACAAAACTTCCATCAGATGCCCTGAGCACACTTTCCCCACATCTTTCCATCAATCCCAATGAATTCAGTCTCATTGATGAATTGGCCACAGTAAGGCATCCCTCAACCCCACTCCCATCACACACACACACACACACACATGCACATACACATACACATACACATACCTTTCCCCACATTTTCCATTCATCACAAAAACTCCATTAGCGAACTTTCCCAACCTCTCCACCTTCTTTATTCCGTTGTTTTGAGCATTTCTTCATCATTCTCTCCTCTTTCCTGGTTTCTCCCACTCCACCTTCTTTTCCTTCAATATGTGTGTCAAATAAATGGCCATCTCCAATTTTGTTGTTTTGAGCCTTCTCTCGCCATGTGCCTTCAGAATAATCCAATTCTCCTTCTTTCGCTGATTTCTCAACAAATCCTGCTCCATCACTTGTGGCACCCTTGCACACGCACCCCACACTAATTATCCACACACAATAAAATATTCCTGACAACATCAATGCCATGCCTCTCCAACTGTTTTATTTTCTTTTTTCTATCACAAACTAATATGAGTACTTCAAAAATATTTCATTCAATTTTTGATGATTATCATACAACTATTATGTGATAAATATTCACCCTTTTTGTTTTTCTAATTCTTTTTTCTGATACGATGAATAATAGAGAATTATTCATCCATTTTTGTCGATGTTCTGATATTTCAGCCGTCACTCTCCGTCCAGCGATATCCACCTCTGAGACGTAACAACATATGATTTAGAGCAAATAATTTTGTTGGCTATATTTTAATGAGAAATGGTATCTGGGAAAGAAATGAATGTTGTGAAGATTGGTTTCATAGATGAATGGAAGAGGTATGAGTGCTGAAAGTTTTGCTGTTCTGCACCACATATAAATGAATGTCTTTTGGTGAATTCTTTGTGATATTTTTATTTGAAGAGATTTTCTATGTTTTGAAATAAATGATTGTTTTTGCCTCGATTGGCTGAAATGGACACTTTTCACAAAAGGGATGGGATGCATGGAACAAAATTATATGAGCATTTGGGTTATATTTTTGATGTGTTTTTCTTGCAGAAAGAGATGGAATTTCAGTTCAAGGGAAAGAGGCCAAATGAAAAAAATGAGTGAAATTGGACACATTTTGTAGAGGTTGAAGGGAATGAATGAAATTTGCTATTGGTGTGCTGTTATCTCTGTTTTATTCGAATATTTTCAAAAAATACTTTTTTTTCAAATGATGGGATTTTGGAAGTTATACAAGAAAAAGCAGATGATTTCTATTTGCTGGGAGAATTTCCTTTGGAAAAAGTGATTGAAATGGGAAAATGAGGAGACAGAATCGGTCTGAAGTATAATTAAATTGAAAATGTATTGAAGAAGAAAAAAACAAACCACAATGATGATTATGGAGCACAAAATGGAGAAGATGCCATTGAAACAATTCTTTCGAATTTTTCTGGATCATTGTTCATCAGCATTAGTTTGGAAGAGGAAATGGATTTACGTTCACTCATCAACTTATTCAAAGATGCAAGAAAGTTATGAAAGTTAAGGAAAAGAAGAAGGAATCTTTGAGCAGTTGAGATATTTTCAATTCAAACGCAAAGCAGGTTGTATTTGACAAGCGAGACAAAAAGAATAAGTGATTTATTCTCCCAACAAATTATCATTCCGTTCTATTTCAGTATGTTTGTTTTTGCTTCGTCGGATGGAGCTGTTGTCTCAACTTCTCTTTGTGATGTGTCTTTTGAATGAGTCTTGCCTGTTTTGGGAATCGTTCTCACAATTTCATTGCAAGCATTTTTCTTTTGCTGTTCAATGTATTTTATGATTGCACTTGCTTCGTGTTCATTTCACACACATGCACTTTTGTATTAAGATTATTTCACATTTTTGAGCAACAAAATTTTATGGATAGTTTTTTTATCTTCATGATAAATTCTTTAAAAATCTCACGAACGCAATTGAATCGAACAAAAATGATAAAATTATTGCAGCATAAATAACATATGCAATTGCATGACGACAGTGCTGGGGCATTTGAAGAATTGTCAAATTGATAAAGTGTTACAACATTGTTTTGTTTGCTAGCTTATTTGCAGTTTTCGCTTCCGTTTTTGAGCTTTATGTGTTTCGTGTGTTCATGGACTACAGAAAGAAGTTGTCACATACTGAACTTCCATCGCAGATAAAGCGTGCCGGGTCGCCTTTTGAGGGCAGAAGCAATCAATTGCACTCGATGCCGTTCCAGCTTTCGAGCATAGCGAAGCTCGCTTCTGGGACTGCGGGCGAGCAGACTAAGTTGCCAGATCTGTCTCTGACCACCATACGAAGAGATAATGCGATTGACATAAGTGTGTGCTTTGTGTATTTGTTGTTTTGTTTTTGACGAGTTTGTCTCCTTCTTTGGACTTGAGATTTTTGTGTTGTTCCAGTTGTTGTGTAATTGACATTTAAGGAGCCACACGGGATGGAGGAAGACAGGACTGGCGATTTGTGTGGCAATTCCTTTGAATGATGAAAAAAATGTGATTGAATTTTGTTTGGTGTATTTATTTCAGGAACCCGCCGTCGCAGTTTGACGACAGCGACTACTTCATGAGCCTGGCGAGACTACTGGCGTCGAGGAAAATATCCTTTGGGGCGATAAAACGTCGCTGGAGCTATTTTATTCCGATGGAAGGGAACATGTGGAGAGAGTCGCGAGGGCCGCTGGTGACGTACACGAGGGAAGGGGTGAGGCGGCTGGGGGAGCGGTTTGAAGAGCTGATGGAGGCGAAGGAGATGGACCGGCTGGGGGCAGGGGAGCAGATTATGCACAACCAGATGTGCATCGATGTGAAGCTTGGAGATGTGGAAGAGATGCTGGGGCTGCTGTGCAGCGAGGAAGGAGAGCTGCTGCACCGGATCCAGGTGGAGTATGCGCGTGTGTATGGGGTGCTGTGGAAGGAGCAAGAGGCGGGGGCAGCGCGGGAAGAGCGGCTGCGGGAAGAGCTGAGGAACAAGGAGGAAGACCTGGAGAGGACGAAGGCGAATGCAGCGCAGATGCTGAGCGAGAAGTGCGTGAAGTGCGAGCAGGTAGCGGAGCTGGCGGGGGTGAAGGAGGGGCTGGGGCACCAAATCCGGGAGCTGAAGGAGCAGCACGAGGAGGCGAAGCAGGAGATGGAGAAGCGGTACTCGGAATTCAACATGCTGCTGCAGAAGATCCGGGACGACGAGCGGATCTCGAAGCGGACGAGCGGGCTGGCGGAGCAGCTGCAGGAGAATGACAAGATCATCCGGATGCGGGAGAGGAAGATCCTGGAGCTGAGCCAGAAGTTCAATGCAGAGGTGAAGGAGCTGCAGGAGCAGCTGGTGGCGATGAAGAAGGCAGCGCTGATTGATGTGGGGATTGAGAAGGAGAAGAAGCAGCAGACGCAGCAGGGTTGGGTGGAGAGCGAGGACAGCGAGGGAGCAGAGGCAGGGGCAGGTTCTGGAACAGGGTTAGGTGAAGAGAATTAGCGAGCAGAAGGCGCTGTTCAAGGAGGTGATTGAAAAGCAACAGATAGCTCTTGCGCAAAAGAAAAGGGAGCAGATGAAAATAAAGGCGTCTTCTGAAGAGACGGCGGAGAAGCTATTCTTGTGGAAACTTTGCAGAAATTCGGCTGTTTGGGGAATTTGAACCAGAGAAGTTGAATGAAGATAAGCTGTTGTTCTTCTAATTCTTCGACACGGTGCTTGAAATGGCGTCGGAGAAGAAGATCAAGATGTTTTTTGAGGAATTTGAAATGATGCAGTTGGAGAAAAGGTTGGCAGAAGCGTCTGTGTTTCTGGTGTTTCTATTGAATTACAACAAATCAGAAGAGGAAAAGGAACTTCGAGAAAATTTGGTTTTTATGGTTGAGAATCAAGAATTGACGCACAAATCATCAAAAGAAAGTTTCGTTTTCTTCACATTCACTTTCTTCTTATGAAAACTCTTTTTATTTTCTTTCTCCTCATTTCTCATTATCTGTTCAGTAAATTCATAGACTTTCAGAAAAAGCTGAGAAGATGCAGCTCGAGGTAATGAAGGAAAAAATGAAGAATTCAGAATGAATGCTTTTCAAGAAGATAGAAGCAACATATCATTTGAAGGATGCTTTGGTGAAAGAAAAGAAATAATTAACTGTCATTAAGATCTTTCTTTTATCGTTGTATTGTTGCATTTCAATAAAGAAAAAAAAGATATAAAAAAAGTCTCAAAAGTTTGTTGAATTGTTAAATGATTTTTTAAAAAAATTGAAATTCAGAGAAACAGAATTATCGCAGAATTTCCTTTCCTCAAACATTTACAAAATAATCTGCTAAATTTTTTGATAATTCACGATAATATTTATTGCGAAAAGAAACTACTTCATGAAAGCTAATGATAACGTCTTCGTATCCATCCTCTTCCATCTTTTCAGACATTTTCTTTTTAACTTCCTTTCTTTTCACTTCGTCAGCTTCCTCATGCGTCTTTTCTTTCAGTCTTTCTGAAATATTCAAAAAGAAATTCAAACAATTCCACATGATTTTATCTTCCAAAGTTGATTGCTTCGTTTCCTCTGAAAACAGATCTGTGGCACCTCCTTTCAGAAAGTCATCAATTTCAACTGCTCTGTCTTCCACTGTATCTCTTAATGAATAAATGCACAATTGTCTTATTTCTCTGTAATTATCCTTTGCTGCTCGAAACACTTGAACAAGGCTGCGGATAAGCCATTCCCATTCCTCGTTCCATAATTTGCAAGAGTGAAAGAAATCTAAAATTATATAGAGCCATCTCCAGATTATTTTCACTTCTATTCTTCCATTTTCTTCTTCTTTTCTCCTCCAATCCACATATTTTGAAAGCTCTTCCAGTTCTCCTGATGCCTCTCTTCCAAAATGCAGTTCATTCACAATCATATCTTCCAAACTTTTGTCTATGCATGATCGGCTTATCAAAAATTGCCAAGCAGACTGATATGCAAGTCGTGTCAGATTCTGATGCTCTTGATGGTACTTAATGATTTCTTTGATTTCACTGATGTAAAGTTCTTGTTCGATAAACTGATAAGAAATAAGGAAAAAATCAATAATATCATAAATGAAGGAGAAGTTCCCATACCACATATTTTCTCATGCAACTCAGTGCGAGCAAAGCCATTTCCACTTCTTTTTGAACTTTATCGCTTTCTTCTTTCTTCAAGGTAGCATTCAGAAGACAAGGCACACAAATTGTAAGTAATATACGTGGATAATTGCAGTGAAGAAAAATGCAGCATTCACAAAGATCAACAAAAAGCTTTTCATTCTTTCCTTCCTTTTTCTTTTCTTCTTCAATTATCATCTTTTTTAATCTTTTGTTCAACAAAGATCTTTCGAATCCAACAATATACAAATAGTTCAACGCTTTGCAATATCCAATCGGTTTCAGAAACAAAAGAACATTTTCCAAATGCAATTTCTCTTTTTCAATCATTTTTCCGATTTCATTGAATTGTTCTTCTGTGTAAATAAATAATAATTCCTTAGTATCCATCTTCTCAATCAATTTTTTCATTTCGTCGATTTTCTGTTGCTGATCTTCCTCATCGCAATGTTCAAGCTCAGAAAACAATTCTTCAAATAAAAAAATTAGAAAACAATGCAATAGAAAAGAATTCAAATGCAACAATGAAAGCAAACCTCTTAGATTTTTTGTGTTGTCCGTCTCCTGCATTTTCGAAATACATTGTATTCAGAAAAAAACACAATTTTTATAATTCACATTGAATTCACATATGTTTTGAAAGAAGAAAAGGATGTAAATAAAAACACAAAAAAGTCTTGAAAAAATCAGTTGTCATGCCATAGTTCTTTGTATTAGTATTTTTGATTAGGTATTATGAAGGAAACAATTCTTTATCTAATTCACCTTTGTTATTATGGAAATTATGATCAAACAATTGTTTGAAAAAAGAAAATTTTTTATATCAAAACAAGGTAGATAAATTGGTATAATGAATTATATGGACAATCTTATTTTCCTGAATTGCACAAGCCTGTGAACAATGAATTGTGTTTGTTGTTTTTGAAAGACAATTATCACTTTTTGACAGCCAAGGATTCACATTCATAAAATTAAAAAAAAAAAGTTTTCAACTGGGAATATATATTTAGTATGTTGTTATTCGTATTGAACATTATTTTATCTGCTGCTTTTTTCAATGAACAGGAAAATGAACAATAAAATATAAAAAATTGGATTGATTTCAGGAGCTGATTTGTCGAAAGAGAGTTGAAATGAATCAAACAACAAATAAAGTGAGCAATGACATCAATTTTTGAGATTTTTTTCAAACAATTATTGGAAGAATAGATGAAAATTTGTTCAATGAATTCCCTTGGTGGAAAACCAGGGAGGTCGTGGAAGGCCTGGTCGTTTGTAACTCGAAATTGTCGGTTTTTTTCAACGTGAAAATCCCCTCACTTCATTTTGAACATTTTTGTTATTGTTTTGTGAGATGTTTGTGAATATAAAACATAATGTTTGTATTAACTTCACAAAAATTGTTGAGAAATTTGGGTGATTATTTTTGAAATCATATTTTTTCATTCAAAAAATTCTAATCAAAAATTTTTCTTGAATATCAATTAATGAACTGGCTTATCATTTTTGAAATCATTCTTTTGTTCGAGTTTTGATCAAACTTTTTATCTCAATGGGTTTTTCGAAAAAATACATTTCCTCAAAAATATGGGTGATTATTTTTGAAATCATAAATTTTCAAATAAAAATTTCGATGATGGATTTTTGCTTCATAACAACGCTAAAAATTGAATTTAGAGATGATATATACAGTATTATCAATTATTTTATAAAGTTCGATTGTCTCACATTCACCTCAAGAGAATGATTGATATCTTTTCAAGTTTTTTTTGAAAAATCAATTTTGTTAATAACGAATTGTGATTCAAAAATAAAACAGCCAGCTGATGCATTGGCTTTCAATATATGAAATGTTATTAAAAAAAACAACAATGATCAATAAAAAGAATTCTCATTTGAAAAAAGAAAAAAAATAAGGGAATGTTTGTGTAATTAAATATGGCAAAATTTTTTTTTAATTATTGTGTATTTCAATAACAGTTACAACTGAAGGACGTAGACAAATCGTAAATATTCATTGATCTTTGCATCTATTGGTCTTTACCACTTCTTTCGAATAAATCATTGTTTGGATAAAAAATATGACTGATTGAAAAGATAAGAAGTTTAATAAAAAAAGGAGTTACTTGGATCAGTCCATTCGATTGCAGGCGTATTTTTGTCAAAGAAGTTTTTTAAAATATTCATTGTCTGAAATGAATTTTTTTAGTATTTAACAGTTCTTTCTTTGATCCTTTTTATGTTGGACTTTGTTTTTTACGTTGCAATTTTTAAAGACTGTTATTTATTGTCAAACTGTTTCTTTTTTTTTGATAGCATGCTGATTTTTCCTTTTTTGTAATTATCTTCTTCTCAAACCAATCAAAAATAATAATAAATCTTTAAACCGAATAAAGCACTAAAGTTTAATGGTTGTAAATTTCATCCACAACTTTTGGAGATCGGAAGATTGAAGAAAATTTTTTTCTTTGTGTTTAATATTTTTTCTTTTATGACTATTATTTTTTATTTTGAAAAAAGTTTCTTGCTCATTTCAACAAGATGAAATGTTAAAAAAGCAAACATAACGAATCAGTAAACTTACAACTGTGCATATCACAAATCTTTTTTTGGGTTTTCTTTTTTGTTTAATAATTTCATGAATTTGAAAAAATAAATATTTGAAAAATTAAAACAATATCAATAATTATTTTACTTGAAAATGACAACCTCAGAGTGATTTCCTGCGTGATTTGTTCTCAATGACACTTCAACTTTTCCATCTCTATGTTCAGCGAATGATTGGAACATGGCAACTGGCTGGTGTAACTCCAGAGAAGAAGTATTTTGGATGGTGTACATGTTATAGTCAGAAAGCAAGCATCTCAACATTTTAGCATTTCCCTTTTCTTGTGCATGCACAATGCCATGTTCATTCATCATCAGTCTGACTATCCTAAGTGGAAGGCACCTGTACAAGAAAACTTCCTGCCATCCTGCTCCAGCTGGCTCTGCAGCACCCGCACATGCACCAGCACCGCTGCATTCTCCTCCGCCTCCTTCCTTCCTCTGCATGCCCCTGCCTGCAGCAGCCCCAGGATCTCCCGCTCCAGCTCCTCTGCCCGCGCCACATCTGCATCAGCCTCGTCCAGCACTTCACCATCCCCTCCATCCCCGCCATCCCTGCCTCTCCCTGCCTCCGTCCCTCCCATGCGCCATGCGGCTTCCTCCCAAAGGCACCCCCTACTGCCAGAAAGCGGCTGCCACGCCCCGCACTCCTCCGAATACACACACCGCAACTCCCTCCGCCAATCTTCCCCACCACACACACCCTCGCACTCAGCCACAACCACTGGCACAACCCCTTCTCCTCCTCCCTTCTTCCTCTTTCTTCCCACCTTCACATCCACAAGCCGGCACCTCCCTTCCCCCTTCTCCACTCCCTTCCCCAGCCCATCCCTCTTCTCCTCCACACAGCACTCCCTGCCCCAAACAGCCCACTGCCACTTCCGCTGTATCCTGCTCGTTCATCCGATGACGGCTCAGAAGAATTAGTGGATATTGAGTCCTGCGCCTCTGCTTCCAGACCGAAACAATTCCTCAGAGATTCCGAAAACGCAAGCGCTGTCTTTTATTGTGCCCCTTCCTCCTCGTCAACATCCTTTTCTGTCAAATACTTTTCATTCTTGCTCCGCCATCTTTGCAATCGAAGACACAGCATCCACAGACCACACTCGCACATTCAACTATATTTCATCGAAACATCTGCACATCACCTTCATCATTCCACTTCCTCCTTCAGCTCTTCTTTTCTCTTCCAATTCTCTCTTGGCCTATCTTGAGAAATGTCGTTCATTCGTTATCCTTTCTTCCAAACCTTTGTAACTGAAAAATCCTATTGATAAACACATTCAAATAGACTGAAAGGCAAGTTATCTCAGATTTTGTTGTTCCAGTTGATTCTGGATAATCTCTTTGATTTCATTAATGCAAATTTCTTTTTCAAATAACTAATAAAAAATGATAATGAAATTCAAAAATATCAATAATGGAGTTGTTGATTACATTCACAGTTGCATTTGTGAATCAAAGTTAGCAAAGTCATTTCCTTTTCCTTTTGAACTTTTTCGTTTTCCTCCTTGAACGATGTTACTTTCAGAAGGCAGCGAATTCAAAATGAAAACAATTCTGAAGAAAATATGCGATAAAGCAAAAGATAGCATACGCAAAGATCAGCAAGAAACTTCTCATTTAGTTCTTCATTTTTTTCAATTTTTCTTCATTTGACGCTTTCAATGAATCCAAAAAAGCTCAAAAATAATTTGAAAAGAACACATTCATAATTAAACAAAAAAAAGCAACTAATAATCAACATATATAAAAGCCAAATAATTTAATTGCAAAAATTGGAATTTCTCGTTAATTTTTATTTCTATGTTTTGACGACAATTCAAATTCTTTGATCAAAGCTGCGTTATTGATTTGGTGAAGATAAAAATTATGATGTTGTGTGGAACCTGATAATTATGATGTTTGTATTTGATAAAATCAATTTCAAATGAAACAAGCCATTTCATTGAGAGCGACAGGAATAAATTGGTTCTATTCTTAAGGAAAGTGATCTATTGCATTGGGGTGAATGCTGACGAGTGAAATAATATTTTTGGGGTTTTTCAATATATTCAGATGGAAGAATCGATTTTTTCGGTTATAACGGAGTTATCTGCCAAATTGAATAATCAATAGGATTTTTATCTATAGTGAATGGGAATGATTTCCCTTCGATTTTCGATCTGGTTGATGCATCTCTTCGCTTGTCCGCAGCAATGCTGTTTGTGTTTCGATCGATGCAGTCGAGGTTTCATATGATGAAGCAGGACAACGAATTAAAGGATGAGTGGTTGCAGTGAAAGAAGTGTGGAAGATTGTGAAAAAGGGAATGGAGGCTGTTTTCCTGAGGATGGATGATCAGTTATGTTGTGCAAAATGAATAAGCTGGTGACATGGGAGGAGGAAGAAGATGAAGCAGAAGCTACAACAGCAACTGAAGAATAAGGATGAGGAAAATAAAAAAGAAAAATACGAGGATGCTAATCAAGAGATAAAGAGGTCTTCTTTGTCCTTGATGTTGTTGCGAATGTTTTGAGATGAAAAGATTGCTGATGAAATCGTTTCAGAAGAAGTACACGATCATCCCAATGGATCAAAAGACAATTCCAAAGCTGAATGAGAAGGAAGCGCAAAAGTGATGAAGGTGCAGGAGCAGCTGGTTGATGATGATGAAGAAGGATCACATTGATATGCGGATCGAGAAGGAGAAGATCCGAATAAAGCAGGATAGCGTGGAAAGAGAAGATTGTGAAGTTTCGTTGGAGGGGAAGGAGAAAAAAGTTACGAGAGGGTCAAATAAGGTGTGTGCTTTGGAGCTGCATAAGCAGTTGTCGTCTGTGCAGATAAAGCGGCTGCGATGCTGCTGAAGGCAGAGATATAGACATTGCTTGTGCATACGATCCCTACGAACCGATGGACATCCTCAGACAAGATGAGAGTGATCCTGGACAAGGACATTGCTAGGTCGGCTGGTGCAAACGTTCTGAGAAATGTATTTGATACTTTTAAGTTTCTGTGAACAGGGGAGAAGCGCTCTGAACAGATGAAGAATGAAACTGAGTGACATGGATTAATTAACGAACTGTTGGTTATGGCAGAACTTTGTGGATATTAGGCTATTAGAAAAGATTGCGCTTGAGGAGTTTATTGAAGATGAGTTATTGTTCTTCTCATGCTGCATCATGTTTCTTGAATGATCAGTGTTGAAAAAGATCAATATGTTTTTCGGTGAGTTTGAGGGCTGCACTAAAAGAAGTGTGTAGCTGATGCGTTTGAGTTTCTGTTGTTTTAGCAAATCATAACCAAGCAGAAGCAGCGATGTGGAAAGAGGTGAGGAAGGTACTGGATGATATCATATTTACTAGCAATACACAGTTTTCATCTTCATCAGTGTTGCAATTGTTATCTGTTGTGGCTTGAGCAGGCATCTCGTTAGATGAAGTTGAGTCTTTCATGCTTGTTGTTATCAGGCGCTACTTGTGTAGTGGCAGCAGATCTTCTAGGATGCAAGCCGTAAATCTTGATGTTGAGCACTATCTTTGGAGTTTTTTCTTGAGGCTTGGTAATATAGCAACTTCGTGATGCACTTGAACCAGCAAGATGAATGCAACGTGGTTGACCAGTGAGCGCCTTTGATCTCATCCAAAAACAATGAGCTTGCAAAGACTGTAAGCAGAAGCTGGACGACCATTACTCAGAGTGGGTGTGGTTTCGGTTGAAGCGGAGAATTGAAGCTGTGCAATTGGAGGTGGAGAAGAAAGGAGACAGGAGCAGTTTCAGTCGGCGATGATTCTGGAGGATGCGGAGGAGCTACAGCTGCGGATGGACGAGGCAGAAGGTGAGATCTGCTAAAGTCACCTTTGTGTTACGGGAAGAGGATGGAGCTGTTTCATGATACAATAACATGGCATTGGAAGAAAGAAGGAGACTACACCTTTCCATCATCATGTGTTTATTTCGCACTGTTAAGACAAGTTTTAAGCGAGAAAGAGATGACAATCAACAACATACAGATGTTCTTTGAGAGTGCATAGTGTGAATATTGATCATTTGACATTCCCACTCGTGTTTTCAAATGAGTTGTTAATTTTTAATAAGTTGTCTTGTTTTCCAAATTCTTCCAATTTTTCCTCCTTTTTCAATAAGCCTTCTCCAAATTTCAAATTGTTTTGGGAATCATACAAATATTTATTTCACATCGAGAATGCATTATTTTGTCTCAACATATTTCTGAGCAAAATGCTTGAAAAGAGAAGTTGTTGAAGAAAAAGGAGAAGCTCAATTGGAGGAGCTAACTGTAGAAGAACGAACGATAAGTCAGTGAGAGTTTTTCATCTTATCAAACAGATAACATTAGTTTATTGATGCAGAATCTGAGCACGCTGCTCCCCTGATCTGTTATGTTCCAGAAGAACATCTTCGCATTTCCCACATGTGCAGCATATTTGAATAAGTCTTGAGGGAAAGAATGGATGAGCTGGATTTGACGAACGAGAAGATTGCAGCAAAGGATAACAGTGCAAAGAAGGTGATGGAGCTGAGGAGGATGAGGAGAGGGAAATTGGGACTGAGAATGGGAGTTGAGCTTTTGATTGAGCCAGTTGGGTTTGAACAGAGCATAGAAGGGAGAGAAGGGGACAGGAATGAGAGACAAAATGGATGTTTCGAAATGGATGTGGTATTGAGGCATTCTGGAACTTAAAAGAAGGTGGAGAGCATTGATGAGTTTGTTACGATTGGGGCTGTCGTTCCGCAGGAAAGTGTACTGTCGATAGCTGTGAGTTATGTGACATTTACGATAAGCCAAGTGTTCTTCATGAAAGGAATAAGTGTGTTGTTTTCTTTTTCGCATTTGATGTTTTGTTCTTTCAAAACCTTTTCATTCACTTTTTAGTGTAAACAAAACATTATTTTCGTTGAAGATATTCAAGATGATTTCTCTTTCATTTCAGAAAATTAGACAAAATGATAAAAAATTAGAAGAAGAAATAAAATAATTGTTTTTCTTTAATTTTGAAGTGTCTATATTAAGTTTTTCAAAAGAATAATAATAAATGATGTTCATTTTGCTGATGGAAGGAATAAATAAAATTTTGAAAAAGTTTCACCAAAAATTTAAATGAATAAAGAGTTAGCAAAACGATGATTCAAACTGACAGAAAATAGATAATAATTAATGCAAATGAAGATCTCAGTTTTTTTGCAGCCGTTCATGTGAAAGATAACAGTAATATCTTCTTTTATTTCAATAATCAGCAGTTTTAAAAAGAACTGTCTTGTGACAGTTTTCTGTAACTTATTTCATAACTGAGATGCTTCTGTAAAGAATATGAAAACAATAAAATAGTTATTGAATAAATGCATAATCTGTCATATTAAAATCAGTTAAATTTCATCAAAACATCATTTATCACACATTTGATCACTTCAAATTAAAATAATGGATATTGAACCATTACCTTCATTTTTTCGTTCTTGAAACTTGACCAATTTTTTTCCGGATAACCAAAATCTCAATGATGTTTTCGGAACTTTCACCTTCTCGCAAAAGTGAAATATGCTCATATGTGTGGACTTTTATGAATAAAAAATCATCGAACCAAGTTGTGGAGTTGATGAATCATATGTTTTTACATACAAATTTTGGAAAGAAAATTTTTACAAAGATTCAAAGTATTTTTGATGGTATGTTATTGATGAATTCTTTGATGATTAATTCTTTGTTGTTTGTTTGATATTTTTCAACTCAGATACAAATAAATTTGTTACTCTTCGTCTGGCCAGTCTGTACAATAAAGAGAAAAACTTGCACACAAAAGTTGCAATACTAAAGTGTGTGTGCTTCGAATACAGTTTTCACCAACTCCGCGAGCTTGGCTTTGAGTGCACGCTAGGAAATTATGCACATGCAAAACAAACCGGATCAACAGAGTCTTTTGATATTTTCATTCCGGACAAGCCACCTACACCACCTTCGAAATCTAGTTTGTTATTATATAACTATTTTTTAAATTTCTATTAATTCTTTTTTAGAACTGAGTCCACAAGATCAACAAAAATTTGAAAAGTTTTTGATTGAAAATTCCACAGAATCTTCTGAGTCAATATGCAGACTATCTCGTTCAAAAAAAAGTTTTTTTTTGTTATTGTTTTATCTTCACATTTTTCTTTTGATATTTTTTTTCTTATTTTATTTGTATTTGTTAAGATTCCTCACAAATAATTGATGATGATTTCGCAATTTTAAACTCGGATTCGAACATGGAACCTGACATCGATCCCTTAAGAAATTATTTTTCTCAAAATAATATCACTCCGCGTGAAATTAACGAACGTTCTGTTTCAAATCAGAGTATTCAAACTTCTGAATGGAATCATATGGATATCGAAAGTTCAACAGAGGATTTTCAAGACAATTCAACGAATTCAGTTTTAACAAGGTCTCAAGCTTATTTTGACAACGATTGGTTTTCATTTGATAATCCAAATGAATCCTTGACAATGAGACAAACAAATAATTCAATGATTAATGACGAGAGCAATGACAACAATTCAGTTCAAATTTTATCTGGAAACAACTCTGATATAAGGAATACTTCAGATGCAGAATTATCATCTCAAGTTGAACTTTCAAATGCGTCAGAAGACAAGTCTTTGTTGACAAGTCTTGCACTTCCCAATTTAGGTAATACATGCTGTTTGGCATCACTGATTCAAGTCTTTCGTTCTGTCTTCAAATATGGAGGAGTATTTGATATTCGGAAGGGGAAAATCGATAAATTTCATTCACAGCTAAACTCTCTTGTCAATAACAGCTTTGATAAGTTGAAACCATCAAATTCAAATTTCAAAAAATCATGGAACAAATTATTAACGAAAAAATGGGAGAAGAATCATAATTTGAGACATGATGATCAACAAGAATTTTACATTTCGTTTTTTGATTTTTGCCAAGATTTATGCAGCACAACACCAAAATTGAATAATAATATTAAATCAACACTCAGCTTTCCAAAAATTTGTTCAAAATGCAACATTCGATCTGAAGGTCCAATAGAAATTTCATCGTTAATAAGGTTGCAGGGTCACAATATTGTTGATGCTTTCAATGATGCATCCATTGTGAATTCGGATAATTCAAATAATAAAGAAGCATATTGCGAACTTTGTGGTCAAAACACATATCATGATTCTTTTTTGAACATTGAGAACTTTCCAAAATTTTTATTCATTGCATTGGAAGACCCCAGTAACATTCAACATTCAAACACGCACGTGCCTCAGAATATCAGTTTCTCTAGCATTCAAGGGAAACAAGTTTTGAGTGACATTCATTATTTAAACGCTCACAATTACACTCTTATTGGACAACTATTCTACAACGGTGACAATGATAATGGTCATTTTTTTTGCTTGAGAAGAATTGATGATTCATTATTCGATTCTCATTCAAGGCATTCAGAAAAATGGATTTTATGCAATGATGGAAATATTTTATCAATTTCAAAACCTATAAATGAAGAAATAAACAAACATATTTCAAATGGATCAAGACCACTCCTATCCATTTTCATGCAAATTTGTCTTAGAGAAAACTATGCAGTGAATAATCCAGAATCTCCGAATTTGTTTTTTACAAAAACAGCAAAAGAAAAATCCACTGTACATTTCAACGCTTCAGATATTCACTTCGAGGATACAAACACTTCACAATATTCTAACATTTCACACTCACATCAAAACAATGGATACCAATTTGAGCAAATTAATATCAGTCACAATACAAATATTGCTATTCCTTCCTCATCTGCAAACAACAAACAAAAACACTTCACATCTGATATCACAAATGATTCAACATTATCTAGTCCTTCACAATCATCATGTATTCCTCGAAGCTCACTTCAGTATCAACATCCGATTCAGCTTCACATATCGGAAAATAATCAAGGAGAAGAGGCTGGAAATTCATCATCTTCTGAAAGATGTTGCAACAATAACATTTCATTTCAAACAAGTCATTCACATTCATTTTCCAATGTCTATTCTGAAGAACAACTATCAAACCAATTTTCTTTTTTCACATCGTGTAATGGCAATGATGCAGCCAATGCAAAACCTCAAACAAGGCTCATCAACATCCCAAAGATAAAACTTTACGAAAAGTTCAAATTGTTAAACATCAAAATGTCTGCGAGTTCATTTTACAAACGAACTGCACATCTAAAACGAGCAAAAAGAAGAACAGATTTATGCGATCTGTGTGAAAAATATGAATCACTAGTCAAAAAAAGGGAAACTTTGAAATCACTTGGAAAAACTTTGGACAAAAGAGATGTGGAAACAATGGAGCTGATTCAAAACCACAAGATAATTGCACATCATCAGCAAACACATTTTCGATTCATGAAACAGAATCTTAATAATGGAGAAGCGCTCATATTATTCGATTTTAAAGAAAACTGGATAGCTCCGATAAGACGGAATTCAGTGAGTCGTGATTTCTATGAAAAAGAAGAAATTTCACAGCTTTGTATTATCGTTTACAAACGTGGATCTAATAGGAAAATTGAAAAACATATTTTCAATTATTTCTCAAATAATTTGTCTCATGATTACAGGTTTACGATTGAGTGTTTGCAGAGTGTCCTGACAAACCCCATTCTTAAAGAAATAACGGATTATCACTTTATGTGCGACACAGGCACACATTTCAGAAACTCAAACGTTTTGCATTTTATTTTATCTGATTCTTCTCCTCAAATGAAAAACAAACGTTCCACTCTCTCTTTCTTTGGAGAAAAACATGGAAAGTGTGAGTGTGACGCAGAATTTGGATATTTATCGAGGTTAATGAACAATTATTTAGATGATCAAACAGTGATTTACAACATTGATGATTTAGTTGAATTTTTTCAAACAAATTCATTATTGTCGAGTGCGAATAATCAAAACTTAAGCCAAAATAGGAACGAAACTTTTCGATATTTCTTAAAGTTTGATTGTTATTGAAACAGTTTTAATATTTTTTATCAATTTTTTGTGTTAATTTTATTATTTATAATTAGATACAATCCATCCAACAAAATACTGTGGAGAAAATTAAATGTTATATCATTGAAGAAATATCTCTTCTACGAAAAAAGAGGAAACGAAATTTTTCGATCGATAGTCACACCAAAAAATTTGAGAGGAACTGAGAAAATCCCTTTCAAAGAAGAGAGAAGCAGAGATGAGAGAATAAGGAAAAAATTCAACAGGACGACTGGAGAAAGTCGCTCATTATCACTTGGCGAATACACTTTAAAGATTCTTAAAGATAGGAAAAAAATTTTTTGTAATTATTTTGAGAGTGATGATTTTAATAATAATGAAGCTGTCTTTTGAGTTGAAATTGTTTTGTTTTGAATATTGAACTTTTGATTTATGTTCCGTTTGAAAAGCCTGCTGCTCAAGCCTTGAATGTCAACCGAAAGGCTAAACTTTCAAGGTACCTCGTTCTTTTTCTTGAATAGTTAAAGATTTGAGGCTAGGCTGATTCCGTCCTGTGGCAGTATTGTGACCGGTCCAATACAGCCACTTGAAGGCTTTGGGTCCAGAATCAGCCTCCCAGGGTGGGCTTTCTTGTGGAACAAAAATTTAACATTCAATATTAGTCACTTTTTTTATAAAAGTTTGTTATTGAATTGTGTCGACACATCTTTTTGTTTTATTATTGTATTCACATATATTTAAATTTATGAAAATTTTTGAAGTTGAATATCCTGTAAATTTGGAAAAACACATTTTTGTTTATTATAACTTTAATTGAAAATTTTTAATAGGATTCAAACAATTTGTCGATGTATTTCTTATTTTATTACACTTCTATTTCCGCATATATTTAATTTATAAACGTGCGTTTTTTTGAATGTTTTATTGTTTTCAGTATTAAAAATATTATAATATAAATGAGAAAACTTTTTTTGAAGTTTAAAAATTGCTTTGAATGAAAAGTTGCTCAAAGAAAAATTATAAGGAGATATTAAATGGATGCATAAATATATTCTGAAAAAGAAAAAGTTGAAAGAGATTTCATTGAATGCAGTGGATTGAAAAATATGTGATCAGTCTGAAATCCATATTTGTTTGTCACAAGTGAAGAGCTTCAATAAAAAAATCTCGATAATAATGTAAAGATAATGAATGGCTATCACATATTTAAAGTCAGTTATCCACATAACTGAAAATCCGATTTTTCTTTTGTTCGTTTCAAACAAATGAACAAGAGTGATGATGTTCCAAGACGATATCCAAAGATACTGACTGAATTGCGGAGTTCTTCAGAATTGGTAACAAAATAATTGAAGCAGAACAACAATGAATTCTAAAAATGATGAAGATCTTGTTTGAAATTATCGATCATTTTTTTAAATTAAGAAATGAAAAGAAAAGCTAGATAAGTGCATTATCTGAAATTCGAACTCTTTAGAGAAATTCAGCAAACTGAAACTGATTTCTGCATAGATTCTTTTCGAAATATTTCATCCTCTGTGAATTGATAAAAAATGAATACTTCAAAAGTGATCTGAATCGATATTCATGGATAGAACTCTGCCAATAAAATAATGCAAGAAATAAAAATCTTATTCAAACACTTCAATATCTAATAAGAGATGAATTAATTGGAAAAATTTGTTCCATATCATGATTAAAACAAAACAAATGAATAATTCTCAAAGCTTGATATTTCTTTTATTAATAACGTTTTTAAAGAAACTTTAATAAATAAGTCCACGCAAGTCAACATTTGCAGCGAATCATTTCTGTTTTGATAAAATTTTTTGAAATAACAAGAGTTTTCGCCAATGTTTTGAAAACTTATGGGTTTCAAAAAATATCAAGTTGATTATTGCTAAATATTTTAATGAAAACACAGTTTTTTCAAACAATAATGATTTTTCGATAAATTATTGTCACAAAAGGTAATTATTTGTTATGTTTTTAATGGTATATTTTTGAGGCCGAAAAAAAATATGATTTCAAAAAAAATCACCCATATCAATATGAGATGTTTGTATTTTCCGATATCGGTCATTTCCATAAAAATCCCATTGAGATAATAATTTTGATCAAAACTCCAACGAAATAATGATATCAAAAAGGATCAGCCAACTTTTAAAAGTGAAAAATGATTGTTAAAGACATTTTTATCCATAATTCTGTTTCAACATTTGTTTTGAAAACAGTTATCATGCTTTTTCTTTTTTGAATTCACAAAATTTTTTTTAAAAAAACTAACAATCTTTGAAAAAACAGAAGACCGAAAAAAGTTATGATTTCAAAAATAATTACCCAGCTTTAAAAATTTGTTGAGTGTTATCCTTTAAACGAACAACAAAAAAATGATTCTTTAAAAACCTCCTTTTCCATTGTTTTCTTCACTATTCCATTTTCTGAGATTTTCAGTTCACAAATTTTCCGATCACTTTCTTTGCTGAAATCACCTCATTCAACTTTCCTTTCTTTTTAACCAGAACGTTGCACAAATTGGACTGATTTCATTTTCATTCTTCATTGAACTTTTCATTCGCAATTTATCAAATAATTCTTATCATTTTTATTTCTTTCATTGCATTTCCAAACAAAATATTGAGAGAATTTAATTCAAACTTTTATCCTATTTTTTTCAAAATGGAACTTAGGATTCATCTCTCCTTCATGTTATTTGCAACAAATTTGAAAAGATTCTTTGTTTCAATACTTTGTCACATTCATGGTTTTTGAAAAGGAAAGTGTATAAATATCTTGGTAATGATTAAAGAAATAAAAATACAAGCATCCAAATATCTTCATTCAAATTTTCTTCTGTTGAGTTTCCTTTGAATTCCAAATTTCAAAAATCTCCATTTATTCAACGCTCTATTCTCCTCTGTCATTTCCTAATACCTCCATGGGAATTATTGTTTCTTATTCTCAAGCAAAAGTTTTTTCGAGATCGCTCTTCAATGGATTAATAATATCAGTCATTGATATCCAATGATCTTGAATGCCATAACAACAAACTCAAAATTATTAATCATTGTATTTCTCAATAGTTACTTCTGAAAAAATACTAATAGTATATGGAATGGTACGAACATTTATATTTTCATGACTGTTTTAAATTTTAGAAATATGCTTTTCTGTTCTTTCTGTGTTTTTTGTTTTTCATTTGAATGGCTCAATTCTTATGCTGTCTGATTAAAATACGTTTCATTAATGCAGACAAAGAATACAACCGAAAGATTCACTGGTGCGTTATTGTTGTTGCATTTAAATTCTTGATTATTATATGTTTTCTTCATTATTTTCAGATTGTTTTTCAAAGCTTGAACATTACAATGAGATTGAGCAAAAGCAGAAAATTGAGGAAATAAATTCTCTTGTTGAAAAGATGGATGAAGAAGAATTTAAATCCATTTTTAACCTTGAAATGTTTAACAAAATTTCCAAAATGATTATACAAAATAAATTGCCTTTGAAAAATATGATTCAACTTCTGAAACATTTTGGATATTGGAAAGCATTGAAATTTGAGCGGATTAAAGGCTTTACGTATTCTTTTTTGAGCAAACGCTTGGAAAGGATGATTGTTGATGAGAAGAATCAAAAAGGAAAGAGTGAAACACTTCTGGATGATCTTTGTCTATGCTATATTTCTCTGAGTAACTATTTTCCAACAAAATTATTATCGATTTGCGTACCCTGTGTCCTGAAAATTGCATTAAATAAAGAGGAAAGCGAGGAGACTCAAAAAGATGTGGAAATGGCTCTTCTTGCCTTGGGCAATGTTGGATATCAGGTTTGAAAACATTTTTCCCATTTTGACATTTTTGCTTTTTTTTCTTGTTTTTGTTTCAGATTTTTGAAAAAGAACTGTATTTGAATGAGATCAAAGAGATTATTCAATATCATCAGAAGCATCACAATCTGACGCGACTTGCGTATCAATCGGCCTGGCAATTTTTGACTTTAAGATTATTTGGCAATGGAAGTTTGAAAGAAATGATTGTGAATGAACTGCATTTTATGAGAGAGATGACAAGAGAATTGGAAGAGCTTTTAAGGTGCGTGGATCGGAAAAGAGGAAAGGAAGTGAAAAGAGAAAAAGTTAAAAAAGAAATATGGATAATATCAAAATGGATAGATCTTGTCCAATTCACATTTCAGTATATCGAATTCAGGAAGGAAGAATTTTTTGGACTTATTCGTAGTTTTACAAAACTGTTAAAAGAAGTTAGAAAGAACGAAAGGAATTTATCTGAAAAATATATCTCTTTTTGTTATCACTTAGTTCATTATAAAATTGTCAGTGCAGATATCTTACAAAAGGAAGGAGTTATTGATATAATTTCAGAGGAGATGCAGCAATCAACTTTGGAGGACAAAATTACAACCAATTGCTTATTGTTCTATTTGAACTTTTGCGGAATACTGAAAAAAAAGACAGATAATGAAACTGATGAAGCAAAAAGAAAAGCAGACAAAAAGATGATTTTTGAAAAGTTTGAAGAAGAAGGGTTCGAAGATATGGTAACTAGTTTTCGCGAAACATTCACTTTTTTGAGAAGGAAATACATAACTATATTATCATTTAAATTGATGGATTATCTTGTGTATATTTAATGAGCCAAGGCAAAACGAATTTTGAAATTCAAATTGAAATTTTTTTCTTTTTGCATCATTTCAAAAAATAGCAAGGAATAATAAAGTGCTCGAACAATTTTATGAATACTTTTCATTTTCACTCTCTTTTTCAAAATGAAGTTTCGCAACAACAACCAAAAAAAAAAAAAAAAAAAAAAAAAAAAAAAAAAAAAAAAGAGGCACATTTAAAAAAAAAATGATTATGATGATATGAATAGGTAATTATTTTTTAAGAAGTATTATTTGTTTTCAGGGTGTTGATTATCAAATAAGCATTTTGTCTTTTGCCAGAAATATTATAATTCAAATGATTTATATTTAAAAGTTTTATCAAAATCCAATGTGACAAATGAAAACAAAATAGTAATGTTTTTTTTAACTTTAATCACTTTATTGTGATCAGTTAACAAGTATTCGAAACAAAATTTCAAATAAAAATTTCTGAAATAAAAAATAAAAACTTCAAAAATTCTTTCACACACGTTTTCGTATGGCATACAGAGGAGAGAATTTTTATTCAAGAGATTTTATATTTTTTGTTAATATATCTTTTAAGTTCAATTTTTAAAAAAATACTGTTTTTTGTTTTTCAAATTTGAAATAATCATTATCAGATATGAATATATATTTTATAAAAATGCAGTTCCAACGAAAACTATCTAACCTTATTTAAATATGTTTCTCTTATCTTCAATTGTTGTTCATTGTGTTTTCTTTTTTGTTTGTTTGTTTATTTTCTCATTGTCAATATTTTTGAATATATGAATTATTCTTTCAGAAAAAACAAAATAATAAAATAAACAGGAAATTCGAAATAATAAAATTTCGATAAATGCGTAATTATTTTTGAAACCATATTTTCTTTATCAAAAATTTCGATTCAAAAATTTCACTTGAAAAAATATTATTTATCAATGAAAAGTGAAAAGGTATATTCAAAACATATTCTTCTTTATTTATGCAGATTCATATATTTTTCAAAAATTTGTGAATAATAAATCATTTGAATTCAAAATCTCATCCCAATGACAAACAACCTTTGAAAAATCAACTCCCCGAAAAAAATTATGATTTCAAAAATAATCACCCAAATTCTTTCAACTGGTCCGTATTAAAATCTCCCTCAAATAAAATGGAATAATAATAATTTTTCAATGTGCAAAATTTTGTATTTCAGTTTTATGTTTCTGATAAACAAAAAATATTCATGTTCAAAATACAAAATTTCAATAAGCCTGAACATTAAACATTTGCGACTAAAAAAAAAAGAATAACACATATAATAATCAATAAGAAACATTCATTAAAATATTTATGATACATCGCATAATCAAACATTCGTTCGAGTTTTGATCAAAAATTTTGTCTCAATGTGATTTTGAAAAATTGAACAAAACTGATAATACACATTGTTTTTGATGTTGTTATTGCAGAAACAAAATTTTCACAAGAATCCCATTGAGATAAAAATTTTGATCAAAACTTAAACGAAAGCATGATTTCAAAAAGGATTAGTCATATATTTTCCCACATTCCCATCAAAAATTAAATTTTGATCAAAATTCGAACAATAAAATGATTTCTTAAAAGATCAGCTTTTATCCAAATTAATTTATTCATTAATTTTTTTTGATAATAAAGAATAATGAAAATTTGTTCAATAATTATCATTAAATGTATTTTTAAAATGAGAAAAGTTTCAAAATGGCATTCTTTCCTTGGCCATTATTTGAATGTCTCATGATGTCTGAAATAATAACATTTCGAATTTGAGTAACCGTTAAAATTATTTTTAAAATAACTCCATTTTTCAATAAGAGAGAGATAATAAAAAATCAAATCGTGAAAAAAAGCAACATTTTATTGAAGAATCAATAATGAAGTTTTAACAATAACAATAATTTGTGTTGGTTTTTCTTTTCAAACATTACATGTTTTTTTTTAAGAAAAGTTGCAAATGCATAATGACCTGGTTAGATAAAATTGAACCCAATTTTATCACTTTTTCTCAATTAATCCATCCAAATTTTCCGCAATGCACACATTCTCGCATCTGTTATGTTTTTATGTTCTCATTATCAACATGATTTGGATTGATCATTCCATTTTATAAAAATTATTAAAAAGGAACATTATTATTCAACGAGGATATTAAACATTTGCGACCTTTCAAAAAGAATAACCCATATGTTCAAACTTTTTGAAAAAAATACTTAGAGCTATTGAATTTTTCTTGTTATTAAATAAACATCGATATCAAATGATATCATGTGATCGTCAATTTTTACAAATTTGTAACAATTGACTTTGAACTTTTCTTTCATTCTTTATTTTCTTTTTTTCATTCATTCCTTCCTTTTTTCTTTCTCTTTCTCTTTTTCTTTTTTTATATAATAACACAACAAAAGCATTCAACAACGATAAAGTTTATTAAAATAATTTTTAGCTTAAATTTGCAATCGAAAATTCGACATCTGTGATATGACAAAAGGAAATTGAAACAATGATTAAATGACTGAAAAGATTTTTTCGATTTGTCAAAATTTTAAATTCTTTTCGTTTCCAAAATTTTTGACAATATGTAAATATTACCAATGAATCAATATGTGACAATTCAAGCTTTATTAATTTATTTATTTCGCAATTTTGAAGATCAATTTCCCTCCAGTTATTTCTTTGACTGGAAATGTCATTTGAAAAATTATTTATTACAATTTGTCTTTAACAATCACTTACCGTTACTGAAAAAAAAGAAAAAGACAGATATTTCAAATGATAACTACAAAAAATTTCCAAAGCTATATAAAAAGTTTATCTAAGATTTAGCTATTGTTTGTTTATTTCATTTTTCATAAATATATGTTTTGATATAATATCATCATCATCATCATCATTTTGTCAAATATATGATTTTATAATACGTCATGTCACAGATATGTTGCAGAAAAATAATTATTCATCATCGAAAACTCATGAGGCAAAATTATTGCGAGGATGAAAAAACTGTGATATGTTTCGAACTGTTTCTGCTATCATTCCATCACAAATCAACCACAACAATTCAAATAATTTCAGAAAAAAAAAACAAAAATTGAGAAAATTATAAGAAAATATTGAATTGAACAAAATTCATTAAGCAAAAAATATCGTCCCATGTTTATTTTCAATTTTTAAAAAAAACTATTAAAAAGTTCAGATTAAAATTGGTTGTTTTTCTTCCAGTGAATGATCCGAGAGATCAATTAATTCAATTAGAAAAAAAGTATTTAACAAAAATTTCAATAATTTTGATTTTTGATGTTTCTTCACTTGAATAAAAACAAAAACTGATATGGGTGTGTATTTTTGAAATCATAACTTTTTTCGGAGTGTCAATTTTTCAAACGTTGTTTGTCATTGGGAAGAGACTTTGTGTTTGAATTGTTGAATTATCAAAACTACTATCAAAACAAATGTTAAGTCCAAATAAAGATTAAGATATTTTTGAATTAGCCTTTTTTCTGTTCAGTTTTATTTTGTTGATATTCAAGGGATATTTTCGAACTGAATCTCTTGAATGAAAAAATGTGATTAACCCTGGGTGACGTGCTGACTTCTGACGTGACATTTTCGATTTTTGACGAACGTGACAGTCTTTTCCACGTCACAACAAAAAACCAACATAATTATTTCAAAGTTTCTTTATAATAAATGTTTTCAAAAATAATTTATTTGGAAAATTGAAAATATCGAATTTTCCATTATGAAATTTTCACTGACGTGCAAGCGAAAATCGGAATTTTGACAAATCACTGACGTCAGTGACTTTTGGCTTCACACACAGTCATTATATAAATGAAGCATAAAAAGGAGCAGAAGATCAAAACAAACAAGCTAAATTTCTTATTTGAAAGCTTTTATTATTTACTGTTCCCACAACCATTACAATTTTAATTAATATTGGAAATTCTCATATTTTTATGAAAGAACTGAATACAAATCTCAAAATGATGCTGAAGAATGCTCATTGATTTAATATAAAATTCTGAATGTTCGAAGAAGAAAATTCGAAGCTTTCATTGTTGGATAATTTTTTGTTCGATAAACTCATCAAAGTCTTCGCTTCATGTGATACGACAATTTTCATCGGAAAAAGAGGAAACTTATTTATATTAAAAACCATCTTTCGACAATTTTTTGCACTCATTCGGAACCGTATGTGACGTTACAGAAAAAAAGTTATTTTTAAATACCAAGATCACCAATAAGATTCACATTTGCTTTTATAAAGTGAATAAAATTTTTGTTTGTGGGCACAGCAGGCGAAGGTTTTCAATCAGGGTGTGTTGAAATTGCTATTGAAGAAGTTGAGCCATCAGGAGAATAATAGTAATGAAAAGAATAATTCAAATTAAAACATATTGAAGAAGATAAAAGTTTCAATTCATTTAAGGAAAATGTCTCTGAAGAATCTATGAAAATGAGAATGTTATTCATTTATTAATAATATTTTTAGCTTTGTAATATTGTTATCGTTTCTCTCTCTTTTTTTTTTTTTTTTGAAATAATGAAAAACAGTCGCTTTTAAAGAATAAAATGAATGTTTTCTATTTTAACGAAATGATGAAAATGGAAAAATGCCATTTTTGAGTAATTAGACTCAAAGCAATTCCTCGAGAATTCACAAAATAATCGAAAATTTCAAAGTCAAATAACGATTAAATTTTTTGAAAAGATAATCAAGAATAACATGAAAGCTTGAGATGATATCTTCATATCCTTCTTCTTCCATCTTTTCAAATATCTTCCTTTTTGTTTCCTTTTTATTTGCTTCTTCCTTTTCATCCTCCTCCTCTTCTTTCAGTCTTCTTGAAATATTCAAAAAGAAGAGAAAGCTTTCAAATGCCACACCTTCGTTCAACGTTGATTGATTCATTTCCTCCAATACAGCATCAATAGCTCCTCCTTTGAGCAAGTCTTCAACATTCACATTTTTGCCTTCCGCTGCATTTCTCAAGAAAAAAATGCAATTCTTGCTTACCATTCTGTTGGAATCCCTTGATGCTCGAAATACCTGAACGCACTGTGAACAAGTCCAATAAATTATTTGCTCCACAATAAGCGAAAGAGAAAATGTAGTTCAAACTTTTTGGATCCATTTCAATAAAACAAGTTCTTCTTTCACTTCTTTTCCTTCATTTTTCTCTTCTTTTTCTCTCCTCCAATATGCTTTTCCATCAGCTCTTTCAATGTTTTTGATGCCTCTCTCGTGAAATGCAATTCATTCACAATCTCTCCTTTAAGGCTTTGATCAATACCAAATCCTTCTATCAAAATCTTCCAAGTAGACAGAAGCGCAAGCCGTGTCAGATTATGATGTTGCTGGCGTTATCTGATGATTTCTTTGATTTCATCCCAGAAAAGTTCTTTTGCAATTTTCTGTTAAAAAAATATAAGAAAATAACAAAAACATCAAAAAGAAAGAGAAAACGAGCAAACATTGCAGCCATCAACGCTTCTCAAAGCAGATAAAGCCATTTTTACTTCTTTAAATGCTTCTTTGCTTTCATCTTTATTCAAAGTTGTTATCAAAAGGCAAGACACACAGATTGAAAGTAATTCCTCACAAAAATATATATAACTGTGAAGCATTGAGTAGCATTTGCATACACCAAGCACCAATCTTTCATTCTTTTCTTCTTTTTTCTCATTTTCTTTTATGATCATTTTCTGAAATCGATCATACAAAAAAGAATCATTAAATGCAAAATCCAAAATGCGGTTCGGTACTTTGCAATATCCAACATGCTTCAATAGAAAAATTGTATTTTCGTTGACATTTTTTCTTTTTCAATCATATCATCAATTTAATTGAACAGTTCTTTTGTTAAAACTGATTCGAATTCTTCTTCATCCATTTCATAAACCATTTCATTCAGCTCTTTGATTCTCTGCATTTGTTCTTCCTCATCGCACTCTTCAATTCCATCAAACAATGCTTCAAAAATAAAAGATAGAACGAAATGCAATAACCAAAAATTCAAATGCAGCAATGGATGCAAACCAGTGAACTTTTCAGTTACGTTCTTAATCTGATCGTTAATAATGCAATTGCATTAAGAAAACTATGTTGTTTCATATAAATATTGGATGAGCTTATGTTAAGGTTCAACTATTCCAGGTTAAAGAATAATTATAAAAAGCAATGAGAGGGCTCTGCCCGCACCATCATCATCCACATGCATTTCTCATTTGATTTTTGAACAAACCAGCTTTATTTCCTTATCATATTATAATGGGATTTATGATTTCAAATTTTTTTTACACAAGGAAAAAAAATGCTGAATTTAACAATAAATAAAAAAATTTATTTTTTTTATCTGCATCTTTCCTTTCCTTCTTCTTCTTCTTCTTCTTCTTCTTCTTCTTCTTCTTCTTTTTTTTTTTTTTTTTTTTTTTTTTTTTTTTTTTTTTTTTTTCGTGAGGGTGGAAAACTGGTGACGGACGTGACAAACTTTTTTCTTCACGTCACCCAGGCTTAAATGTGATATCAAAAATAATCACCCACTTCTTTCTCGATTTCTTGCTAAAGTTAAACAATCTTGAGAAAATTTTGGAATGCAAACAAAGAACGAAGGATTTTTTATTAACATTTCAGAAAACTGTAATAAAAAATTTGTTTTTGTTTTCAAAAAGCCATAGTTTTTATTAATAAAGCAAATCTGTTATTTTGGAAAAAAAAAAAAAACGTGATAAAAGAAAAATTTATTAGATTCAACTTTTTTAATAAAGTCATTTTTCAAAAAATTATTTATTTTTGTTGAAATTAATAATCACCAATAATCAAAACAATAAAAGAGAGTGCTTTCAATAAAGATAATTATTAACATGAAATGAAAAACAAAAAAATTTTGAAATTCAGAACGAAATTATCATTTTGCACAACTTGAAGCAATTTCCTTGAAATTGATAAAAAATTATGAAATAGAAATTGCGAAATTTTTTTTTCATTCAACAAGAAAAAAATATCACTAATATCTCTTTTATTAATTATCTTTTAAAACAATGAGAAGAGCTATTTCTTTAATGGAGCTAAGTTCACTGTAACAAACACTTAATCCCTTGAAGAAACCTTTTTTAAAGTTTCATTTCCCAACAGCCATTCTATTTGAAGATATTGCTTTCTCCGATGACTGCCTTGAGTAATGTGCACCTTGTTCTTCACGATGCCTTATAGAAATGAAAGCCTCTCGAATATCACTTGGAAGCAGTGGATCATTTTCTGGAGCTCCACGTCGTTGCTTTATATTCAAAGCTTTAAATTCAATTCTCTTCAATTCACAAAACATTTGATCTTTTTCAAACCTTCTTCAACAAGTTCTCCACAATAAATTCTTGCCATGCCACCAAGAAGAATTGATATTGTTCCTGGACATTCATGTTCCAAAGTATCTGATAAAATCTTATTCAATGTGAAAAATTTTAAAAAATTGTGATAAATTCAACTAACCTCTTTCACCTTATGCCTAGGTATGACAGACTTCGTCAAGGCCATATATCTTTGTGACTGATCTTCATTAAGAGCATCTATTATTTTACTAAAAGGATTGAATAACGAAAAAAAACTTCTTCTCAATACCGTTTTCTTTCCTTTTCAAATTCAAAATGAATGAAATCATCTTCAACATCTTCCAATAATTGTTGTCGTTCTCTTTCTATCGCGGCATCGTCTTCTTCTGGAATATCTGGCTGCTTTGATTTCTCTCTATTTTGAAACAATAAGAAAGTTAAATTCTGTTATTTAAAATCAAACATACTCTTCTTGCTGCTCTTCCTCTAACTCTTCTTTATCAATCCACATAGAACTCTCCAAGCTTCCATCAGTTTGATTTTTATTCATGAAAAAAAGAAAAAGTAATGGGCATAACTTTTTTATTCAAATATTCACAGATATCAAAACACAAAAGTCAAAAAAGAAACTGTGAATATCAGATTGAGATGATTTTAAAATTTATAACTTGTCTCCTAATTAATAAACAAACAAACAAACAAAAATTTTCTTTTAAAATCAAATATTCAACCATCATTCAAAACAATACGATGAAACTGGATGTCGGTTTTTCGAGAAGTGTAATGATCTGGTTTGGATAAGTGATTTTCCCTTTTGTTCGAAGAAATTGCATAAAAATGCAAAGGTCCATTTATATATGGAAGCCAAAGCACATCTGAAATCTGAACAAAAGCAGTATTTGATATATCAACTAATTTCTTTGCTGTTTTTGCTCCATTGACAATATATGCAGTTGCTCCAACAACCCACTTAAGCTCGCAAACTTGTCCGAATGTTGAGTTTGTACATAAGTGATTTGTCGTTCCAACAAAAAATATATCCCAGTTATCTGGAAGAGTGAGAAGTAATCTGTTTACGCGTTGTACAAAATACGGAGAAAGCATTGAATCATCTTCTAAAATCAGCACTGGTCCGTCTTGTTGAGTTTTCTTTGCTATTTCACAAATTTTAAAATACACCTGCAAATGACTTTGCCAACAACCAACAATCCCGTAATGAGATGAACGTGGTCCAAGAATTGATCCTGCTTTTGAAAAGTTAAATTTTGTATTTGGATGGATTCTTTCCAAGAACGGAAAGGATGAGTTTGTAACATTTGTTTGATTCAGAAACTTTCCATCAATACCATTGAAAAACTCATAAGTTAGAGAAGCCTTTTCCAACTCTTCTTTCATGTGTTCACGCCTATCTTTTCTTCTTTCGAGATTGATTGCATAAACATTTTTAAATGGATATTTTGAGTATTTCACAAAATGTAAAAAAAGATCATTCTGTTCCGCTTGCGAAATAGCAAATGCTGGTAAAGTTGAAATGGAATTTAAACCAAATTTAAGTGAAATGAATCCGATCACAGACAAGAGTGAAAGAAAGCCAAAAAGAAAATAAGTTTTCATCGGATTATGGGAACTGTCAGGAAAATGAAAAATCCATAATAAATGCTTATAGATCTTTCAATTTGAATTGATATTTATTTTTCAAAATCTTTTATTAAAAAACAAAAAAAAAAAAATAAATAAAAAGAAATTTTTATAACATATATCAAATCATCACACTTTTTCTGTTCCAACAACATCGAATTGTTTTTGAAAAATTATTGAAAATTCAATAAGCAGAGTGATTTTTATGATCGTGCCATGAAAATTCCGTCAGAATTATATAATTATAGAAATAGATCATTAAATTTCTTCTTCTTTAAAGTCTAAGATGAGTAAAATATTAACCCCATCAAACATTAAGGATTTTACAAATATTGCAATTGTAAAATTAAAAAAAGGAGGTCATACATTTGAAATTGCTTGTTACAAAAATAAAATTGCAAGTTGGAGGGATAAAATGTTTGTTTTAACTTAATATAGAATATACATTTATAAATACCAATCATTCAATAACGTATTAAAGAGAAACAGACCTCAATGAAGTTCTCCAGCTTCGAAGAGTTTTTTCTGATGTGAAACAAGGACTTGTTGCCGATTCAACACTTCTTCGCAAAGCATTTGGTACGGACGATGAAGATGAAATCAGTCGGCTAGTTTGAATACATTGTGCTCTTTTTTTTTTTTTTTTTTTAAAAAAAATGGACAAATATTTCTGTTTCGATTTAATCAATTTTTAAGATTCTTGATCAAGGCAAGTATCAAGTGAGCCATCTTGAAAGAGAATCAACGATTACCGCGCTTTACAGAGATATAGCTGTAATCATTGCTGAAAGATGCTACAATCGTGTTGCAAAACAACCTTTACCAGTTCCTCTTATTGAGAATTTACTAAAAAAAATTCATTTTAAAGCTAGACCCGAAGAAAGTGCCAAAAAACAAGCTCTCTCAGCCATAAGGCAACTTATGCAAAACGATGAAACAATTGGAAGAGCATTTATGAGAGTATCTGTGGTTTCTCCGAATGACGTTCACTCAGAGTTAATGACACAAATTGAGCCTTTCGTGGTTGAAGTTGAGAAAGAAGGTTCAAAAGACGAATCTTCCAAATTGTCAGTGATTTTAATAAGCCCTGAAGCTTTTCGTAATATCTATGATTGCGTTGCAAAATTTCCCAATACAGAATGTTTGCTCTTTTAATCAATTGTGAACTGTTATAAGCAATATTTGAATATTTACAAAATATCAACAAAATAATTTGCTTTAAAATTGCATTTATTTGCTATATATTTTTTATTAACTTGCCGAAATGCAGTGAATCTTATTGACAAGTTTGTCATCAAAGATCTCTCCACGAACAAGACAGATCGCACTGCAAATCTTTCAAAAACTGCTTCAGCTGCATCTTCTTCTTCTTCTTCTTCTTCTTCCCCCTCTTCGTCCTCTTCTTCTTCTTCTTCTTCAGCACCTTCCAGTTCTCAAGACACAAAGAAAGGAGCAAAAGAGCGGAAGCGACGAGCAAACCGGAGAGAAAAGAAGCAGCGCAAAAACGACTTTTCAGACGACAAAAACGAAGAAGATGACGATGCAAAGGACGAAGCTGAGGATCAGCAAAGCGATGAAGAAGGAATACCTTCTCCTTCGCCGTCGCCTTCTAACAATTCACAGGCAGCCTCGCAGACAAGAGAAAAGGAGACAGGAAAGAAGAAGGGAAGAGATAACAAGAAAGGAAAGGATAAGGAAAAAGAGAAGGAGAAGGAGAAGGAGAAAGAAGATGGCTGGAGCAGTTCAGAAGAGCAGAAAGGGAGGCGACGAAGAGGAAGGAAGCAGCGAGGGAAAGCGCTTCCATCCTTTTTGGACAAGATGGCAGCGGAAGCAGCTGAGCAGGCGGAGGAAGGGCAGGTGGTGATGGTGGTGAAGAGGAAGAGGAAGAGGAAGCTGCTGGTGGGAGGGACGGGAGGAGGAGGCGATGTGGCAGAGGAGGAAGAGGAAGACACAGAGCCAGAAAACGATGACGATAAGGTGTTCTACAAGAGAGGGAAAGAAGAGAAGAAGGCGAAGCATATCAGCAGGCACGAATACAACAGAATGAAGCTGATGAAGAGCGGGCAGGTTTGGGACGAGGAAGAGCTGGAAAGAGAACTGGAGAGAGAAGAATTGGAAGCAGAGAACGAAGAAACAGAGGAAGGAGAAGAGAAAAAGGAAAATCAAGAAAATCAGGAAAACAAAGAAGCTGAAAAAGGAGAAGGTGAAGAAGATAAAGAACACGATGCGCATGGTTCTGAAGAGGAAGAGAAAAAGAAGAATGAAGAAAAAGAAAATGCTGAAGAGAAGGAAGAAGACGAAAATGAATTGAAGAATGATGAAAGCAAATGAACAAATTAGTTAAGGACTTGTTAACATGCGTGTGAAATATCGAACAAGAAGCTGTTATAATTTTTTTTTTTTTGTCGTTTCTTTTTATATTTAAGCAACTTTTTAGTTTCACTTCATTCAGAATTTCATTTCGCATCCAAAATGTGACCATAATTTAGCTTTTGACTTGACACGATCTAATTTCCAAAAGCATTTTCGGAAAGAATGATTGAACCTGAACATCAAGAACCTGAACAAAGTTTTTCAATTCAAGTTTTGGATGGGAATGGTAATTTTAATGATGATTTGGGCTTTGAGTTATTTCAATGGTCAAAGTCTATTCATACAAAAGAATTTCACATGGTTTCCATCATGGGTGCACAATCAAGTGGAAAAAGTATTCTATACAATTTAAATATGCTTGCCTTTAAAATAATTTGCTTTATTTTGCGTTAGGTACACTTTTGAATGCGTTATTTGATACACAATTCTCTGTGATGAATGAACAAGACGGAAGGTCAAGGACAACTGTTGGTACTTGGCTTGCAACTTCAAAAAGAGTTATTTCTCATGCATTGGGGAAACCGTTTGCATTTATAATTTTCTTTTCGATTTCTTTAAAGAATATATTCTTTCCTCTTTTTATTTCGGAATTATTTAACAACCGAATAAAATGGACGAACGTGCAAACAAATTATAAATAAGAATAACTCCGCTGCTTATTCTTGATGTGGAGGGTACTGATAGTCGTGAAAGAAGCGGAAATGCGACCGTATGCTCAATTCTTAATCTTTCTTATTTCTTTTCTTTCATGCTGGAAATTGAATGTCGATATCTCTAGACTTTTGAAAACAAAGTGACGCTATTTTCCATAGCTTTGTCTGAAGTTATTATCATGAATGTGTGGTATCATGATCTTGGGCGATATTCCGCTTCAAACTATCCAATCATTGAAAGTGTATTTGAAGCTTCAGCCAGGCTTCTTTTCAAAGACAGTACGAGATCAAAAACATTGCTCCTCTTCATCGTCAGAGATTATACAGGTCAAACGCCAGCAGAGAAATTGAGCGGAATGATACACGAGGATGTTAAACGTCTGTGGAACTCTCGTCCAAAACGCAAAGATTTGGAGCATTTACAACTAGAAGACTGTTTTGATGTAGACGTTGTGTTGCTTCCTCACTATGCACTTCAACATGAACAATTCTTGAGCGAAGCGAGAGCTTTGCGTGACAGATTCACAAATCCTCTGAAAGAAGACTTTGTGTTCACCTCTCCGCGTGCTAAGAATATACCCCTGGACGGTCTTGGGCGCTACGCCGAAAACATCTGGAAGCAGATTGTGGATGACAACGACTTGGATATCCCCTCACAGCGCGAGGTGCTGTCGCATCTGAGATGCAACGAGATTGTGAAGGAGACTGCAGAGCAGCTGCGCGAAGACGTGCGGCTGATTGTGTCTGAAGTTGTTGCAAAGGGCATTCTGCGGCTGGATCTGGGCGACATTTTGGGGGTGATGGAGAACGATGCGCTGGATGCGTACGATTCAATGGCATCTTCGTATGTGAAGGTCATCTACGAAGCAAAGCGGAAGGAGCTCGAAGAAGAAATGGGCGAAATGATGGAGGAGATCTACGAAAAGCATCTAGTGACGGTCAGCAGAGCGTGCGAACAGGCATTTGAGTACGAAATCCATACGTATCTGCACAGAAACCCAAATCATACATCTTCTTCAAAACACTTGCCATCCGGTTCGCAAGCTTCCATATCTTCTCAGCTTTCCTCTTCTTCTTTATCGACGGCTGCTCCATCAACTTCATCTGTCACCTTTGTCGATGCAAAAGACCCGTCCTCCTCGCTCAATTCGTCGATGTACCGCAGCATGCGACAGAGCCAGCGGATTCAGCGTCCGCTTTTTGTGTCTCAGCCGTCGCTTCTCTCTTCATCCACTTCAGATGCTTCTTCAAATCAACCATCAGAAAATGCTTCTCCATTCACAACACTTTCTCCCACCCTCCCCAAACACGAAAGCGAGTTTGCCCCGCTTTCGCCGACGGAGCCATCGACTGCTGCTGTTTTTGCTCCAAACGACGAGACTCATTCGTCTTCTGAGCTCAGCCAGCAGCCCGTTCCTCCGCTCCTCCTCTCACCAACATCTGCACCACATCCATCTGATCTATCGCCAGTCTCCACTTCCATTCAGCCTTCACTCCCTCCACCAACACAGCAGCAGCAGCAGGTGCTTCTCCACTCATCCAATTCTTTGTTCACACAATCCACCAATCCTCCTCCCATCAGCCCTCGTTCTCCTCGTTTGGCCCGCTCTCTTTCACCTTCTCCACCGACAACCGGAGCATCTCCTGATCAGCTGAACATTTCTTTGCCTTCATCTCCCTCTGTTCCTCCGTATGTGTCGCCTTCTTCGCCTAAGATGTCGCTGGAGGACGAGATCATGTCGGTGGGGCGGAAGAAGATGGGCACAGTCGGCAACACAATGCTGGCAACAATCAAGCTGAAGAAGGCACGCGCACTGACTGCACAAAAGATGATGCAAGGCAAATTCACTCCATCGCCTTCTCCGCAGATTGCATCAGAACCAGGCTCCCGCTCCTCTTCGCCGACTGCTGGCATCTTCGCAGAATCGAACCAAGCATCACCGAGCTTGCCAATGTCTGCTTCTTCTTCCTCTGCTTCTTCCTCTTCCTCTTTTGGAAGTCTTATGAGTTCTGATCGTCAATCAAAGTTTGATGAAGACAGCGGGCTGCTCGGCTTCAGCTCTGACGGGCGGATTATGAACAAGCGGATGATCGAGCTGATGAGCGGCGAGTACACAAAAGTCCAGCGCTCTTACATGTCTGATGGAGACGACTGGTCGCTGATCGATGCAGAAGACGAGGAAGAAGGGAAACTCAGCGCAACTGGCCCGAATTCCCCGTCTCTGCCGTCATCTGCCACGCCTTCCTCTGTCGAACCGGAGGCGTCTGTTGCCGAGCGTCTCCTGACGTTTTCCACGTTCAAGTCGCCGAAGTCGCACCAACTGATGAAGCAAGGAGAGTTCATCATCCAATATCACACCTGGACAGACACACTCAACGAGGAAGAAAGCAAACTGTTTCCGATGACGCAGCAGAAGAAGTCGTTCACCAAACGCGCTGTTACTGTGCTCCGCCGCTGCGAGCACCGCTTTGAGCGTATTGCTTTACTGACGATGCTGCCGTCAATGCGAAGAATAGCGCTGGAGAAGATCAATAGAGAGAAATACAAACTGCGTGGAGTTAGATTCGAAGAGGATGCGATGAGCAAGCTTGCGATGATGGACTCTCTTGCTCCTTCGACTGAGAGCAGCGTGATGGAGTCGCCAGACTACCCTTCGTTTCTGTCGCCTTCCTCGTCTGTCTCAAAGCTGTCTGTGCCAATCCACCTGCAGAACCCTCCGCTCCCTTCTCCTTCCACCTCCACCACACCCACCCCAACACTCTCCCCCACATCGTCTTCCAACGACCTCTCTGCCGTCCACCGCCCGAAGCCCTCGCTTTCTCTCTCTCTTTCCTTTTGGAACAAGGCGACCACTTGGAATTACTCCGAACAGGCCAAACAGCTCCGCAGCTGCGCCATCGAGCGGCTGAATGCGGAAAGACGGCGCCGAATCGAAGAAGAGTTCGAAAACGGGATGAAGTACATTTCGTCGTCGTTCAAGCAGAAGGTCTCGTCTGTGTTCGACATCAACTCAACGTCCCCGCTGGTGGTGCAGTACAAGCGGATGATCAACGAGCGAGAGACGACGCCGATTTCTCCACTGAGCAGACTCGGCTCGCTCGGCAGCCGAGGAAAGAGCTCCACACAGCGCCCGTCGCTCTTCCGCAAGTCACCCAACACTTCCCCCACAGCCACTTCTCCATCCACTTCATTCTCTCTGCTGAACTCGATGTCTTCCTCTCTCTTTGGCTCTGCCTCTCCTGCCGATGCGTCCTCTCCTCCGCTCTGGTCAGTGTGGAACGTCATCCGCCAGCGGGAGAACGAAATGCTAGCCGAGTCGCGCGAGCGGCTGACGTCGTTTCTGGGTGAGTTCTGTCTGAGCGGCGAGGAGCTAGACACGATCCTGGACAGAGTGGGTGCGATCCTCGAAGGGAGCATCATGGAGTTCGTGAAGGTGTCGGTGGGGAAGGACACGGTGGAGAAGAAAGGGAAAGAGGTGTTCCACATCCTCTTCGACGAGACGCCAGAGGGAATTCCGCGTGTGTGGCAGGCGACGAGCCGAGCAGACGACGTGTATGTGCTGGCGAAGGAAGGCAGCGCGATGCTGGTGGAAGACCTGAGCCGGGCGCTGCTGGTGTTTGATGAGGAGAGGCATGAATCTCTGCATAGGCAGTTCTCATCGGGTGATGAGCTGGTCGGGTGTCTGAAGCACATTATGAACAAGCCGCTGCCAAATACGCTGTTTGAGTTTGACGAATGGAGCGAGGAGAAGCAGGAGCAGAAAGGAAAGAAAGAAGACGAGACGCCCGAAGAGAAAGAGAAGAGGGAGAAAGCAGAGAAAAAGGAGCTGTTTTTGAGGCTGATGAAGGAGAAAACAGGAGAAGCACCAGAGCAACAGATGGCGTCTTCTTCATTGTCCATTTCAACATCCAGCACGACCTCTTCTTCAAGCAATGCATCGTCTTCCTATTCGTTCAACAAGCTTTCTGAAGAGTCGCTGCGAAAGTGGTGCCAAAACGAGACGGTTGCAGTCACGCTGCTGGACAGGACGGTGCTGGAGATGGTAAACAAAGAGGTGGAGAAAGAGGAAGTGCGCGAGTATCTCCAGGCGAAGGAGGCGATCGACACAGCGACTGTTGCTGGGAAGTTCAAAAAGGGGAAAGGAAGATCGGGTGCGGATGGCGCTGGAGGGATGGGAGGGGCTGATGATGATCAAGAGAGAGACGAAGTGCCTTGGTGGTTCTGGATTGTGCTGCTTGTCTTTGCATTCAACGAGATCTGCTATGTGTTCCGCCATCCGTTCTTACTTGTGATCATTTTGGGACTCGTGTCACTTGCGTATCTGCAAAGCAAAACAATCAAGTTTGAACACTTTCTTTCTTTTTTTATTTATCATTTATTTTATTTTATTTTTTTTTAACAAAAGGAATGCATTAAACTTCTATGTTCCCGAATTCTTCTCTGCAATCGTAACGTTCTTTGATGTCATATGGAACTCTTCATTATTTATTGATTTGCGATTCCAAATGGAGCCATTATTTACTATCCTTCGCCCGTTTTACCTGTTCTTTATCTACCCCATGGTGCATCGGGTGTATCTTGTTATCGAGTGGATATGGAAAATGATCAAGCGATTTCTGAGAATCGAAGATCCAGCGAATTCTTCAAACAGACGAGGACACGAAGAAGGAAGCCGGCCAGGCAGAATTCATTCAAAACGGCTGAAAATCGGTGCACCAACAGATTTTACGAACGAAACGTCGAGCTCTCTGTTTCCCCGCACCAGCAAAGCGGAGCAAGTAATGGGCTCTTCTTCTTCTTCGTCATCTGAACATTCTCCTTCCAGTTCTGAACTGTCTTCTCTCAATTCAACTCATTCTGCTCTGTCTTCTTCTGCATCTTCTGTTTACAAAAGAGGAACTTTGTCTCATGGAAGAATGACCTGCGCTGTTCTCGACGATGATTAGTCATTACTTCTGTCTTTTTGTGTTCTTTTGTTTATTTCTCAACTTCATGCTTATTGATGGCTCTGTGAATGTGAAAACATTCTTTCATTACATTTTATCATTATGAGCTTTCCATTCAAATTGTGTTTACAAACAAAAAAAAATGCATTTGCTCTTTTCTCCTCTGTTCATCTTACTTCATTTTAAAAATTATTTCTGTTTGTTACATTTTGTCTTTTTGTAGTGTGTAATATTTAAAGTACTTTGTATTCAGTACCAACTTAAGTCATTTGAAGGTTTTGTTGTCATTGAACAGCAATTTCACTCTCAATAAATGTAACTTTATTAATGTTATTCTCTTTTAAAATTCTTTTGAGGTTTATTGTTTTTTTACCCATTTTCTTTTTTTTCACACAACACAAACCAATTAAAAAAAGATTTTTTCATTTTTGAAGCAAAGAAAAATCAAAATTGTATTTTACCGAAGATAAAATTGTCTTTTTAAATACAAATCCACTTTATGGACGATGACCAAGACGAGGCAAGTGGACTTCTTCACGGACATCCAAAACCAAAAAAATCTGAGATTATGAAATATGTTCAAAAAAGAAAATATACTGAGGATGAACTTCAAGAAAAATCAAGAAGGCTAATGGTTTGCATTAAGGAATTTTATTCGTTAATCGTTGCTCTTTCCATTAATATCTTATTCAACAAATAATTCACATTAAAGGGTCATGTAACAGCAAGTTACAGAGAAAGCATGAAGGAAAACACTTCAAGAATAATCGCAGCGAAGCTGAAGGGTTTATAGTTATTAATTTGAAAATGAGATGACTTTTTCTCAATGAAATTTGATATTTTCTGTAAACAGTTCTTGGGTCAAAAGGAGGGAAAGCGAATGTCAAAGCTAAAAAACATAAATCTACATTGTCCCACAAAGTTCATACCGAAGATTCATCTGAATCAGAAGAAGACACCCCAAGACAAAAAAGGATGTGGAAATTAACAATTCCTCTAAAACCAGAAACTGACACAAGCTTAGCAATGAATGATCAACTTCTCGATCAAGCAAAGACAGAATTTGCAGTATATTATCTGGAGCAGACTGGTGTTCCAACAACACAAGAAGCTATTCAAACAGTCCGAGAAAGGATGAAAATCAATCCGGACAACGTGCAATTGCGTACACTTTCACGCGGCTATTTGGAGAACTCGATTTGCATTGAGCCATCAGGAATACGTGACACAGCCACAGTCTCAAAAGCACGTGCAACGCAAATGCTGAAGAAGAAAAGGGCAAACATGCTGATTCGTTCTGGGCAGACACCACAGCCAACAAGACGTTCGCTTTCTGTCACACCTCCCTCTTTCTCACCATCTCCATCACTCTCTTTGTCATCAAGCCCTTCTCCCTCTCTGTCTGCTTCAAGGTATTCACAGTCTCCCTTGCTACAGTCGCATCGAGATGGGATGATGACGCCTATTCCATTGACTCCCTCGCAGTCGCTTTTGATTCCTCGCCATATGCACGGAAGAGACTCATTCGAAGAGCTTCAGCCAGTTGCTGTTGTTGGCCAGCGGGAAGGGCGCGCACACCAATCAGGGCCACCGCCAAGAAGCTCCCCGCTGATCATCTCAACTGTCAGCGGAGACGAAATGGCCACCTCTGAAAACAACACCTCAAACGAACGAGGAAGACTTGAAATGAGAAATTCTGCGTCTTCTTTCCTCCACTCGCTGCGTTCTCATTCATCCTCAGCCAAACTCACAACACGCGCAGAAGCAGCGGCCAAGAAGCTGCCTCCGATTGATGTGACATCTGCGATGCGTCCGTATTTCACTCCTGATATTTCTGCCTCCAATTCCACCAGGCGCTCTTCGTCTGAATCCTCTCGCCATTCGCGTCTTGTCCGCACCCCAACAACATCCAACCTGTCAGTCGGGCAGCAGACGACATCGTTTGCACTCCCCAAGACATTCACTGGGCAGAAGCTCACACGAACCAATTCGGAGACGTTTGTGCTGAACATCCTGCAGCAGGCAGCGATGCTGTCTGAAAAGCTGAGCAAAGGCATCGTCAGCAAGGCATCCACAGCGACAAAGGAATGGCACCACAAAAAGCCTGTCGTGTCGCACTATCTCTACCAGCGGGCAGTCACCAGGCTGGACGACCACTGGGAGTACAAGAAGGAGAAGGAGCTGGAGAAGCAGCATGCGAAAGAGCTGGCGATTGAAAAGCAGAAGGAAGAGGAGCAGAAGGAGAAGGAAGAGAAAGAGAAGGAAAGGATGAGAAGGACTCGGCTTCCATTTTTCACAGAGCCGGAAAAGGAAGACACGACTAAGCAATCAAAAGAGACATCCAGCGATGAAGCAGAGCCTGTTGGCAAACACACCAGTCGATCACCTTCACCTCAATCACCCGCATCACTCCCTCCACTTCACAAAACTGTGTCACCTCCAACTTCTCCCAAAAGCAGCACCAAACCTTCCAAGCCTTCTGCTGAGCACTCTTCGGCTGCTGTTCCAACATATGCTCGGCCTCTTTCACGGGTGAATCTTCTGACACAATCAGAGCGGCTTTCCACGCGCCAGTACAAACTTCCTCTTTCGTCGCAGCCAGAGTTCGTGAAGGAGCTTGCAGAGAAGCGAACACACTCTCATTTCGATACCTCAAAAGAAGACGATCCATTCACCGCAGCAGCTGACGATGGCCCCAAATCACTCACGTCGAGTCCTGGCCCCTCGCGCCCCACCTCTGCATCTGTCAACAAGTCCACCCCGTCACACACCATCCGCCTGGTTGAGTCGCTGAAGAAGAGGCTGAAAGGCGAGACAGAGAATGAAGATACGTCGGATGTGCTGGGAGCAACTATATCTTCGAAGGAAGGCAATGGAGTGTCTCCAAGAGGAACACGAAACTTGTCTCCTCGAGGCAAAAATAAAAGCTTGCTGTCGCATCGCTCTGCATCTCCAACGATGCCTTCAACATCCAGTCCCAAGCAAAGTGGATTATCTGCGTCTTCTCCTTCTGCAAAGGGACTGTTTAGACCATCGAGTATGATGACGTTCGCATCAGATGCGAATGCATCAATGAGTCAGCTCTCTAACAAGATGCAGAAGAATGCCAAAGTGCCAGCCACTCCAAAGGAGATAGCAATGTCGTACTACGGACACCTGCTGACAGAAGCAAACATGATTGGGCAGAAGAGCATCGAGCGGATATGGAAGCTGTTTGGGCATCCAGGCGAAAGAGAAGCAGAACGTGTGCTGTTGGCAAAGGAGGTGGAGAACAGTTTGAGTGGAGAGGGAAACAACAAACAGGAAGAAGGGCCAGATACTGCGTTGTTGTCACTGATGTCGCCACATGACGATGCTTCAGACAGAAAGAAGCTGAAAAGGAAGAGGAGAAAGCGCAAGAGGAGTAATAACAGCTATGGTGCAAATGAGGAAGATGGACAGAAAGAAAAGAGAAAAGAATTTCCTGGTGACAATATGAGCGAAGGTAATGATGATGATGACGACGATTACGATGATGACGACTCAACAAGCAGTTCGTCTTCCGATGATGATCAGGACTCAGACACAACCACAGACGGCAAAACGTCTGTAGCATCCACACTGCTCACTTCCAACAGCACACTCGACTTAGCCAAAAAGAAAGATACCAACACCGGTTCTATCTACTACGACCCAGACATGGTGCTTGCTTCGTCGAAAACGCCCGCTGAGTTTCTCCGCTTCAAACACAACGTACCGCGTGCCACGACACCTGTGGGGTTTGACTGGAATGCCATCCAGCAGCTGTATGTGTACCCATTCTGCCTCGGACCGCAGCGGCAGGACATCATCCGCCTGCTGCAGTTCAAGAAGAAAAGAGACAGCGACCGCAACGCAGCAGAGTCTGAAATCATCGAAAAGGGAAGGACGATGCAGAGGATGGAGGCGCTTATGCATCGTTCTTCTGCATCCAGCTCTTCGTTGGCGATGGGCAATGAAACAGATCCCTTTGGCTTCTGTTCTTTTGAGGGTGAAGCGGAAAAATGTGACGAGCGAGACGCAGCTGACGTGACGGGAATGTCTTCTGCATTTGAGCCGCTGCCAACGACTGACCCGACTTCTCCTCTGTTTTGGGAGCATCAGCTTTCTGTTGCAACACTCTCGACATCGCCCTCAATCCCTCTTTCAAAACGACCAATTCTCAGAGAAAAGACATTGATTTCCAGTTCAGGTGTGCCATTTACTGCAGTTGAGGTTGTTAAAGAGGAGGAGGAAGAAGAAGAGTTTGAAAAAGGAGGAAGAGGCGATGAGTCACACAAAGATGAACTATCATTTGATTCAAAAGCCAACAAAGGAATCGAAAATCAGTCGACTTCCGATGGAGCTGCGAAGCGAAAGAGCAAAGTTCGCAAAACACTCAATTACGAAGAGCTCCGTGTGTTGGTACCTGATCCCACACCGGAGGAGATCTCGGTGTACATCAAAGGATTTGTGGCTGCCTTTCCATTCGACCGCATCACACACAGACTTCATCGAATCTACGTTGCAACTGCAATCCACTTAGCACACCATCCACAGTTCAACAGAGCCATCAGGATGATGGTGCGTCTGTGCTACTTGCTCTTCATCATGCCCCTCTTTTTTCCAGACACAGACACCGCACTCAGCCTCACTGGAGACAACGAGATGAGCAAAAGCATATTCCTTCCACAGGCTCCTCCCTCACCCACACTGCAGCATCGTGAGTCATTCCAGTACACAAAGGAGAATTCATCAGCCACGCAGCAGCGGTACATCCGCATCGACAGCCGCGACGGGAAGAGGGAAGACCATTTGTCCCCAATTGTCATCCCGTCTCCGTCGAGCGGGCTTGGCACAGGCACTCTGCAGCACACCCCGTCCTTCCAGCGAAAGCTGCGGCTGACCATTCCGGAGTCTCCCATCGCGCGCTCCTCATTCCTGGCGCTGCAGTCGCCACACGGCGCATTCACCACTCGCTCCAGCTTTTCATGCACAGGCACGCTACTCACGTCGAGGTTGGCAGAGGCAAAGACACTCGACCAGAGATACCACTTCTGCTACCTGTCGAACAGAGAGAAACAGTTCTTTATCGACCATCTGTCGCCTGCCATGGAGAAGCACCTGATCAGAGTTGTGCACACAATCCATCTGATTTCACTGCCCGAAGAAGACGATGGATCCGGTGAACACGACCAAGCTATCTCTTCGACTGCAAATGTTCTGATATCTCCTCTTCCATTAATCTCTCCATACGCTCCACCCACTTCGTATTTCCCTCCCTTTTCACCGTCCAGATCACAGATTCCGATGACCCCATCGACACCACACACAACCATTTCAGTCTCTGCCCGCTCTGCTCGCAATGCTGCTCCTGCTTTCTTCACGTCAGGCATCAACCACAAGGCCATTATTGCTCCCTTTGGCCACGCACTTCTCCAGCAGACGTTCATCTCATTTGTCCACTCATATTCCCCTTTCATCCACGAAATATCCTGCTTTCAGGATGCTGGTCTACTTTTCCTTGCTCCTTTTCTCGTCATTGCACTGCGCTCGATTGTTCACAAGATCCTCACTGACACATACGGCGAGGACGTCGACACAGAAACCGAAGGCGAGTGGCAGAACGCACTGACCCTCTGCGACCAGTTCATCTCAACTACCGTCGATCCCTCAGGCTCTCTCTCCCGAATGTCCTGTCTCGAGTCGTCACAGGAAGGCATTGCAGCTGCAGAGCACGAAAAGCCCCGCCAGCAGCACAACCCGAAGGAGCTGTTTTTTGCAGTGTCGCCTTTCATTCGGTCGTTTATGGCTCAAAGCGACAGCAGCGGATCACGCTATCTGCTGTCTCAGTCGTCTGCTGCTCTGCATGCTTCTTTCAACGACATTGCAGCTACTGTCCCTGTAAAAAAACAAACTAATACAGCTTCGTCAACGCCAATATCACATCAAAAGACGCCTTCTTCGATTGCCCTGCAGTCATCCGCTCGTTCCATGTCCACCTCTTCTGCATCAGCTCTGTCGTATCACACAGCAGGCACTGCATCGTCAGGCACTTTGAACTCTTCTTTGGCCTCTTCGAGGAATCTTCCTTCAGTTCCAAACCAGCCGCCTTCCATTTTAGACCCCAATGCTGTTCTATCTGTGTTTTCGGAGGATGCGCGGAGCATGCTTTTCTCTCTCTCTTGCGCCATCTGCAAGACAAGGCCTCCTCAGCCACCCGACGGGCGATTTGTGCGGGCAAGCAACACAATGCAGAAGAAGAAGCTTGTCCTGAGGCAGACACACGAAAGAGGCGGAGCGAAGAACCAAACGCCTTCCGATGCTCTAAACACTCAGGCGGAGGACAAAAAGGGCAGCGAGGATGCGCAGACAGAGTGGACATACACAGTGCTGAAGAAGAAGTGCGATGCGGTGATTGCGACGATCAATGCGATGTGGGACGTGCTGAAGGCAAACACGATGGAAGACAGCACTTGTATCACCGAAGACAACCTGGCTGCGATTGTCCTTCTCAGAGAGGAGAACCTCCGAAAGGAGAAAGCCGAGCAGAAGGAGAAAGAAGCGCTGGAGCAGCTGAAGCGGCGGGAAGAAGGCCGAAGGCAGAGAATGGAGGATCGGCGGATCTCGCGATGGATGCAGCATTCTGTTCCAGTCACATCGCTGCACTCATCAAAGGCGCTTTCTCCTGTGAACTCTGCCAGCCCTTCTCCTTCTGCGACATCTCGAATGAGCAACGAAAAGTGTTTGAGCGAATTTGTTGCTCGGCTATCTGGCAACACACCCAGTTCTCCCGATCACTCAACAACAAACAACCAGCCGAAGAACGGGAACAAGCGTGAAAGAGGGCTTACACTCCCCTCAATTCCCTCACAAAACCCAATTTCAGCGCTTTCTCGCAGCCAAACAGTCAACGCAGCTGCATCCTTTGCCACTCTTCCGTCGTCTCCGGGGATTCCCAGTCCGTTTGGTGCTCATTCTCCTGCAAGCGCTGCTCCTTCTCCATCCGAAACAAACACTTCATCAGACAACTTATCTTCTCCTATTCAAGATGATGCGACAGGGAAATACTTGCAATCTGATTTGAAGTGGGAGGAGCAGAAACTGAAGATGAGCTCGGGAAAGCTGAAACAGTGGACAGAAAGCAAAGACTTTGTGCATTCGTCAACTGGGCAGCCTTTGCTGCTCCCCACTTATTCATCTTCTCTGGAAGCATCTTCTCATTTCCCTCTTCCCTCTTCTTCTTCATTCTCTTCTTCCTCTTCGGCAACAGCTTCACTTCCTTCTTTGAACACTGCTCAATCACACCCACATGCAACTCCACAAGCCATCAGCAGCAAGTTCCGTGCTGATGCTGCTTTGAAGCCGAGGCAAGAAAAAGAAACAGAAGAAGAGAAAATGATTCATTTGGGTTTGGTTCCATTCCCAGAACATTGAATGAGAAGCACTTGATAAAGTGTAACACTAACATTTTCATTAATTCCGACATTATTTTTTATCTGCAATATTATAAATGCTTATGGTTTTATTTAATGAAGTATTCAAACCTTTTTGTTTGTTATAAGTTTTTATTTATGTTGTCTAAATTGAAGTTTCAACTTATTTTTATGTTTTTATAAATTAGTATGAACTTTTAAATTTTATGTCTTTATGTTTGAATAACCCTTTTGTTTTTGATGAAATAAAAAATATGAAAAGGTCTTTTTGCGATTATCTTCTTTTTTTTTTTTTTTTTGTGAAGTGAAAAACTGAAGTGTTTAACTTTGTTAATTCTGAATGAAATGAAAATTTTTATTATTTTTTCCAAATACTTTCAAATCAACACAAAATAATAATTTACTGTTCAATGTGCTTTAACTTATCTGCGCTAATGTTCCTCCTTCTTTGGCCATGCTTCGATGTTCTGCTCATCGCCTTCTCTCCGACAGTCCAGGAAGCTCCAACACGATCAGGCAGAACATACTTCATTGACAGAAGTGCCGATGTGTTGATTGCCTCAAACATGGTCTGGGCTTCTGGAGAAAATTGCTGGCTGAGTAATTGCGACAGAGGAGGATTAACAGTTGGTATGAAGAGAGGGTCAGGAACAGTTATTGCGCTTTTGATTAGGGAGTCAGTGAACAATACAGCAGAAGGAGAAGGAGTTTGAGTAAAAGAAGTTGTAGAAGCACCAGAGTCATCTTGCTTGGCTGATGAAGCAGCTGAATCAATATATGCTCTGAGGAGAGAAGGACGAGCTAAATGGAAAGTCGAAGATGAGAGCTCGTATCGAAGTGAAATGGCTTGCTCTTTCATCCATAGCAGAAATGGGTTATTGAAGATAGATGGCAGAGAAAGTGATGAAGAATCAGTGTGGTTAAGCCTTGTATCTAAACACATTCTGAATGTGTCAAGAAGAGGAAGAGTGACTGTAAGTGAATTGGATTTTGTGTCTGCTCCACGCACAATTGCGCATGTGATGGGAACACTCTCCAAAACATGCAGTTCCTTTGCTGAGAGTGGCGTGCTTGTGTTGAAAAATGAAGAGGATGGTGAAGATGAAGAGGAGGAAGAAGATGTCAAATTGGATGAAGTGGATAAAATAAAGCGAAGTTCGCTTTTTGAATCATAAAGTGCAAAGCTTCCTGGAATCACAGTCTCTTTGCACTCTTCCCTCCACGCTCTGAAAAGAGTCTTCAAAGCAACACAGGCAGAAGAATTGCATTCAGCTGCAATATCATCGGTTTTTTGCCTTTGTCTGGACAAAACAACCAAAGAGAGAGGCAAAGAACGCTTCAGAAAGTCAGATCGCTTCTCTTCACCCTCAGGCAGATCAGTTTGATTCATCCATATCAAATTTGTTCTGTCGCAGGGAATGTGCAAAGGAGGCTCAAATGAAAGAGCAGAAGGAAGACACAAAGGAAATGACATATGAGAATCATTGGATGCAACAGAAGATTGAGAAGAATCAGATGTTTCAGATTCATTTTTGCTTATTTGAGGATTTATTTTGGCATTGGAAAGCGATGATTCGTTCGCATCTCCAGCAAGCACAGTGTTGCCTTTCTTTCCAATTCCATTCATTGCATTTTTGCTGGTTTCTGTTCTTTCTTCATCTGCCATCTGTGTTGTGTTCTTGAACCAGAGATGGTTCCATCCGCCAAACAGATTCATCCACCGGAGCGCCCTTCCTTCACTTGGTGTGAGATTCCTCGGTGGTTGTGTGTCTGGTCTTGGAGGAAGTACAATCGAACAGGAGTTCAACAGAGCAGAAGGCGACGGATACAAATTGTCTGTCCTCCGATGAAGAAGAGGTACCATCGATGAGTAATAATGCTGAAGGAGCACAGAGTTCTGCTTTTGAGGCGAGGTGAGTGGCATCTGCTGTATCTGGATCAGATCCTGAGCCGACTTCTTTTCATCAGAAGAGTGCAGCTTAATATTGCTAGAACCAGCGAGGTCAGGCCATTCCCAGCCAACCAAAGGCAGCTTCTCTTCAGCTGCAAATTTCCTGATCAGATCCACTTGCTGTATCACCCACTCAGAATCACTCAAATTGTCATTCCCTTTCACTGGAGTCCGTCTGTCGTCTGGCCTCACTTTTTTCACTTGCGTCCAGGTGAGCTGAACAACAAACATCGGACAAGCGTTTGCAATAATAGACATCAGGCAGTGCATTCCCATTCCTTGTACCCATCCGGGGGTGTTGATGATGAGCGGATAGCAATCTTTCATTCCGCCTCTTTGGATTGAAGAGGAAGAGGAAGCTGACTGTTCCGTGGAAGAGGTATCAGATGCTGATGAAGGATTAGCATCAGATGCCTCAAAACGATCCACAGGAGAAGCAGAAGGAGAAACAGGAGAAGGAGTCGGAGATGGAGCAGGAGAAGAAGATTTAAGAACAGAACGCATGACATCATTGCGGCACAGCAGTCTGTAAGTAGTCAGAAGCCGCTTGATGGCATTTACGAACAAAAGAGGGTTTGACACCATTGAGACATCACCAATAAAGACGCTATCAACCACAAAACAGCCGTAATCTCCAGAAACAGCCGAAGTCAGTGCCTTCCACTTGGCAGAGTCTTCTCCATTCTTTTCTGAAGCAGCCTTCTCAAAAAGTGATTTTAGCGAGTTTCCGATCCTGTCGCAGTCATTCTGCTGGAGCGGGTTCACATTCATCCACGGTGGATTCAACAGCGGCTCGAACACAGCGACAAGCGAGACAAAGCCAGGGGCAGTCAAAAGAGGCTGCCCAACATCACAATCGAGCACGAAGACAAACGGAAGCACGTTCAGCAGACTGTTCGCAATGAAGTGTGCCAGCGTGGATTTGCCTGCGTTTTTTGTGCCCATCAGAAGGACAGAATTGGTCGTGGTCAACTTTGGAGTAAAAGGCGGAAGCGCAGCGAGACTCTGCTCTTCAGAGAAGAACGGAGCTTGCGACACATCAGGGACAGTTGACGTGGCTGAGGTGTAAATCAGGTGATGCACAATTGTTTCGATTGGAAGGATCCACTCTTCTGGCATTTGCACCCCTGCATCGCTTCGTGCAGGCGAAATATCCTGCAGTGATACAATGTCCGGAGGAGGAGAATCGACAATGAAGAAATTTTGCAGACCAGTTGGATGCAGAGATTTCTCCAGCTTCTGCGGAATGCGCTGTCGTTTTTGCCGAAGCAGTGCCAAACGGATGCCATCGATATCAGAGCGTGATGGTGATGGTGAAGGAGACGGTGATGGTGACGATGAAGGAAGCGGAGAACGAGAAGGAGACAACAGATTAGATTGCATCCTGCTTTTGCTTTGACGCCGTTTTCCATCTGACAGATGCTCAAGTATTTGAACATCATCGCCAAATTCCTCTCCTCCATCTGCAAAGCTGCTTGAAGACATTTCAAAACTCTCAGAAAATGGATCATAGACGCCAGTCTCACTATTGATTACTTCAATTTCGTCTGAATCATCGTCAATGATAACATAATCATTTATTTCATCATTTCCCTCACTTTCATCAATCACAATAAGATCTTCATTAATATTGTCCACTCCCTCATCTGCTTCAACATCTCTTACGCTTTCTTTTGTTAATTCATCTTGACTTCCTTTGTTCTCTTTTTTTGAGATGTCAGAGTCTGCTCCATCTGTCGATTTGCCTGTGACTTGTTCTGAGAGCTCTTGTAACTCATGTTCTTTTTTTGAATCACTATCATTGTCATTATTACTTTGCGTAACAGATGAATTGCTTGAAAAATCATCTTTCAAAGCATCGCTCATCATTATTTCTGCTGATGTTTGATTTAATTCTTTCCCATCAAAAATTTCATTCACTATTTTCCCACTTTCAACAGTTTTCCCAGATGCGTCTTCAAGCTCAGATTCTTTCATGTGAATTTCCAATTCTGTTTCTTCGATGATTGATTTAGCGCAATGAGCCATATTCTTTTTTCCTAAGTTAATTTGATCAGAAAATTCTGACTGCGAAAGAATTGGAATAATTTTTTTTGTTTTTATTCCGATTATCATTGATTTTGGTACAGAAAACTGATTTAGATATAATGAATCGATAATTTGATCTCTATGCACCTGAATAAGAAATACGGATACAATTTCCTTCTGTTTTATTGATAATTTGCAAGCGGCGTGATCAACAATAAAGCTCAATTGTGCATCATTTTGTTCATCGATATTTTCAAAAAATTTGTCTTTATCGAGCAACTTGCCTTGTCGAACAGATGAAAGAACAGATTCAATTATTAAAAATGGAGAAGATGAAGGACACGATAATTGTATTATTTTTGCTTTATGCGATAAAACAGATCCACAAATTCTGAATGAAAAAATGCAAAAAAGGTAAATTTCAAGAAATTACAAAAATTATTTAACCGTATATATCCTCTAAGAACGTTTAGCCAAATTTTGCCACGAAAAGCAAATCTCTTGAAGCAAAAAATCAAATAATGAATAAAAAATTAACACAGTGCTTTAAAATCAATATGAAATCTATACCGGTTTCTTGCTTGTCAGAAACACTAAGTATGAAGCATTTGAAATGCGTATAATATTTGAAAGAGTTTCCATGAAAAATAAAAGCAAAATTATATTGATCTTATTTGATCAATCAAATTCAAGCAAAAAATCTATCCCATGATGTATTTATTCAAACGTTGATTATGCGAGTTGTTGGTCCACATATTCCAAAACTTCATCAAATAATACTTTTTATAACACACAAAATATAATTGGACGAATTCAGTTGTATAATAATTTTTTTATGATATTTTCCTGCGACTTTTGCAGAAGAATTTTGAAATCAAAAATATGGAATTGTATTTATTTTCATAGCGGCACACTTTTCTGCTAAGAGATGGATTTTATTTTATTTTTGATTGTATGTAGTATCTTTTTTTTTTTAAAGCATGCTAAACTTTTGTTATTTGTTCTCTGTTGAAATTTTTACAGGCTGTATTTATTATGCAATGTATAGCAGATGGACTTTCTAGTTGGAATAATGATAATAGAATTCCGGAAACAGATGCGCCAGTGCTTGATTATGTTCAAGAGAAAACAGAAAATTTTGCTCATAAAGTCACCAGATATTTCAAGAACTTTTTATCCACAAAGGAAAATTCTGATGAATATATGAATCAATGTCAAAGAAAAACATATGCCGAAAAGATGAATCAAAATGAATATGTCCAGAAAAGAAGAGATCTCGCTGAGCAAAATTTGAAAATTGCTGAAGAACAAATGGATGATGCTGAGAATACAACTCCAAAAGATGCATCACATGAAGAAAACAATGATGCACTAAAGCAGCAAACATTTGCTCCCCATCATATTCGTCACATAGATTACGAACATTCTCACAGATATCCTCAAAACGTGAATGGAGATTCAGAAGACAATTTGGCAAACAAAAAAATGATAAAAACATTAGAACATGCTTTAAATTTTGCTTATGCAGAAACGAAAAAGAATAACGTTAGATATCCTCAAAAGCACTGAACAAAAATCTTGCTCTTTTTCATCTTACAGTCGTAAGCTTTTGTATTTATTCTTTAACTAATTTTTCAATAAAACTCGCAACCTAATGACTTCAATTCATTTTTCTATTTTTTGAGTAATTAAATGCGATGCTGCTTCGGGATTGTCAACCTCTTCACTTCCTTGAATTCCAATTTCTCCCATTCGCCATGGTATCTCCATTTCGTCCGTCCTGAAGCGTTGGCGCGTGATGGTCTGTTCAACATCTTCAAAAAGTCCAAATGGAAAGGCAAGTAGTCCTGTGTGTGCAATCATTGCTCCGTTGTCAATGCAATATCGTTCATCCATTGCACATACTCTCCCTCCACGCTGTTCTATCATCTGTTTCATCATTTCATGAAGTCTTTCATTACCTAAAAAAAATTAATAATATTTCAATCGAATAAAATGTCACAAGTTGAGCAATATTAAATTAGGGGAAAAAAAAATGAACGTCATACATGCAACTCCACCAACCATCAATGCATCGGTTGCTCCAACATGTGCAATCGCTCTTTCAGTTACTTCGATAAGCATTGAAAATACTGTTTCTTGGAGAGAATAACATAAATCTTCCTTTGTATATTTTCCCGATGCCAAATTTTCGTCAAGATCCTTTTCAATATATGAAAGAATTCCAGAAAATGACACATCCATCCCTTTTACAACATAAGGAAGTGGAATGTATTTTTTTCCTCTAAAAATTTGAAAGTGCTAAAGAAAAAAAGAAAAGAAAAGAAAGGCAAACTTTTTTGCGAGCTGCTCAATGTTGTATCCTGGTGAAGGATCATTTGAAAGTTGAATATCACGAGCAAATCGATCAAAACAATTTCCAACAGCCATGTCAATCGTCTCTCCAAAAATACGATATCTGTATAAAAAGAAATAAGAGATGAAAATTTAAAAACTTGTATGAATTTCTTTTGAAAAATTTGTATTTTTCAAACTTTCCGTGAGCAAAAGCAATCACTTGTGTATTTCCTCCACTAACATATAGAACAACAGGATTTTCTGTTTTTGTTGCGAATCTACCCATTTCAATATCTATATCATAATTATTATATTCATAGAAATTTAAAAGAAAAGTCAAACGAGCAACGCAATGATTCACAGGAATTATTGGCTTTTTCCAGACTTGTGCCAAAACTCTCACGAACACTGCAACTGTTATAAGGGGCATTGCAATTCCAGGACCTTTTGTATAGCATATGCAATCAATTTGCTTTGGTGTGATGTTGGCTATTTGAAGTGCTTTTTTCGTCAGAGCATATAAATGTGAATTGTGATGAAGAGCTGTTTCTCTCGGCAGAAAACCTGTTCCAGGTGGTGTGATGTAAGTGTCTCTAATATTGGCTAATATCTTTCCATCATCTGTAACAATTCCAACCCCGAGCTTGTTTGCACTCCCTTCAAATCCAATTGCAAATTTCACCACTTTAGGAAAGAAAATTTTATAAAATTCAAAAAATAAATTTAATTTTAACTTTAACAAAGCAAGACAAACTTTTCTTTGTTTGCAAAAAGTCTTTTAAATGAATTTATTTTTATTGCGAAATTATCAGCTAAAAGTTTGGGTATGTGATCAATCATGAGTTCTGATTCTGGAAACAAGGGCCAACCTTTTCGAAGATTAGTCCGTAACATCCGTTCTGGTGATGACGATGATGATATTGATGAAGGAACTTCTATGATTGATGTGAAGCCTTTTATTCAAAAACAGGACATAACCGATGATTATCAGGACGAAGAAGAACTTGAAGCTGATAGCGCACAAAACGATGCAGAACCGGAAAATGATTCATACGTAAAACCAAGAAGTGCGCTAGATGAACTTGAAGACGATGACGAGGAAGAAATGAGAGAGACAGATGAAATTGATGATAAATCAAGAGTTCAAAAACAACCGCATGGAGAAAAAAGATTCAAATCTTCTTCATATTTAGATGAAGAAGCGGAAGAGGATGACGATGATAATGAAGAAGATCTGGACGAAAGTGGCACATATGATCGAAAGACATCATATTCAGATCGCTTACCCTCTCAATCTTCGTATAATCCTGCTGCTTATCGACGTCGGCAATATTACGATGATGAAGATGAAGATTTTAGGCACGAAGCCCTTCAATTGTTTGGTGATGATGATTCATTTGCTCGATCATTATTTCCTGAAGGAATTAAATTAGAATCGACTGTTGCTCCACAATTTCGCAAAAAACGATTACGGGCAAAAGTTGAAGGCGATGCAATTGTAAAGAAAGAAGCCATTCCAGGATCTGAGGAAGAAGAAAGACAAAAGTTAAAATCTCATAGTGTAAAAGGCGAATTTGATGAAGAAGAGCAGGATGAACTTGAAGATGAGGAGGAGGAAGAATATTTATATTCAGAAGGGGAAGTTGAAGAAGAGGAAGAACCAGGAGCTGTTCTGCGGAAAGTGTTTGAGCCGACTGTTGTTGAAGAGCATTATCTGACAGAAGGAGATGAGAAGATAAAAGCACTCAGAATTCCTGAGCGACTGATTCTGCTTCATCTTCGACCTCGTTTTGAGGCAGTGAAAGAGGAAGTTCAAAAGAAGACGCTGGACAATTGGGACAAGCTGAAAGAAAGCCGAATAAACGAATGGAAGGCAAAAAGGATGGAAGAAAAGAAGAAAGCAAAGAAACAAGAAAGAAGGCGCAGGAAGAGAATAGAAAAAGAGCTGTCACGTGTCAAAACAGAGAACGGAGTGAACGGCGCTGAAGAGAACCAGCTTGAAGAGAACGATAATATAAATGAGAATGGAGAAGACGACTTCGACAAAAGCAACAGCAACGCCAATCCCAATGCATCAGCTGAGAATAAAACAGCTGAAGGCAAAGAAGACGGCGTAGAAGCAGAAGTCGAAGTCGAAATAGAGGCAGACATCGAAGCAGACAGAGAAGAGGCGAAGCAAGTGGAGGCTGATGAGAAGCCGCATCCCATTGCAGAGTCGATGGCGACAGTTGCTGACAAGAAAGCCAGGACCGACTTGATGGACACGAAGAATGTGAAGGCTGCAGCAGACGAGGAAGATGAAAGCCAAGCAGCGGATGCACACACATTTGATGATCATGAACTGGAGCAAGATGTTGAAGTCGAAGAGGAAGAAGAGGAGGAAGATGACGATGATGAGTTATTTGAGAAGCAGGATGTGGCAGAGCTGGAAGAAGAGATCAACGAGGAAGTGAAGACATTGGGCGATACCTATTTTCTGTTCGGTAACGAGAGAAGCGAGCTCGATGCATTAGAGGCAGGCGCCATGTCTGAGCCAGTCGATGTGGCCACAAACATCCCTGCCCCTCCTTCTGTTGTGGTGCACTCTGTGCTCAACCGCGACGGTTCAGTGAAGACGTGGGACGAGGCGCTGCTGCACTTTGAGATCCGGCCGGAGGAGCTGCGCCACGAGGCCGAGTGGATTGAGCGCAACTACTTCACACTGGGCTGTGCCTACCCTGTCTATGACACCCTCCACGAGCTGCCGGCAGACGCTGAGAAAGTCGGCATCAGCGAGACAGCTGAGGCTGTTGGGTGCAGCGGCGGAAGCACCAGCAGCAGCAGCTCTTATGACAGAGACATGGACAGCCGCTCGTCAGGCAGAGGGAAAGAGAAGCCTTCTCTGGGGCAGGATCTCTTTGGCACCAGCACCGTTCCTCCTCCTGAGACAGACCTGACTCGCTCCACACTTGTGGCGCCAGCCAGCTCTGCAGCAGCAACGCACTCGTCTTCTATGTTCTTTTTGCCTTCTACAGCACCTGCATCCACAAGCAGACAACGCATTTCACTCAGCTCCATTTCACAATCTTCGAATTCTTCATCATCTTCATCCAATTCATCATCTTTCACTTCGTCCTCTTCATCTTCCTCCTCCTCCTCCTCCTCATCATCATCATCATCTTCTTCTTCTTCAGCACCAACTTCCTCCTCCTCTTCGTCTACCACCACATTTGTGGATGTTGTCACTCACATTCTGCATCTCATGCTGAACGAGCATTTGGAGGTGTCGCTGATTTGCCGGCATCACAAGTCAATGTTCGCCCCCTTTTTGGCAGAGGTCGACGTGTGGGCGATTGAAAGGGCAGACATCTCGTTTGTGCTGTGGATGGCACAGAAGCAGAAGGCCGTGCGCTCGCTGAACATGATCAAAGAGACTGCGGAGCGGCTGTTGGCATTCAAAGAGAACAGACGGTTTGAGAGGAAAGAAGACTCAGAGCAGCAATTTGGTGGAGAAGGAGCGAGTGAAGGAAGGAAAACAGGAGCGAAGGGGAACATGACGATGGAAGAGCTATACAACAGAGGAGAAGGAATGGAAGATGACGAGGAAGACGGAGATTATCATCCTGAACACAGGCCAGATGAAAAGCTTGGTGTAAAGGCAGATGCAGAAAAGGTTGAGCGTGCACCGTCTCCTTTGGCAAAGAATGACCCCAATGCAGAAGCATCAACCTCTTCTTCCTCATCGTCGTCATCTTCCTCCTCTTCTTCTTCTGATAATTCTACAAGTTCCTCCACCGCTTCCTCGTCTGAGTCATTCACTCCGCTGAAGAAGCCACACATCATCCACGACATCATCGCTGAGTTGAATGAGCTGTCATCTTATCTTCAGCACAATCTCTCCTTGTCCACAGCAGAGTGCATAAGCGATGTGCAAATGCAGCTGCGGTGCATTCGGGAGGAGCTGCTGGCTGTGGTTGAGAAGGAGTCGATGGACTGGCTTCATCAGGTGATGGAGTGGAAGGAGAAAGCACGAAAAGCACAGAGAGCTGCTGTGCAAGCAGAGGAGAACGCAGAATTGCACGACAGCCAAATTGAGATTGAGACGGCAATCACTCAGACAACATCCAGTGAGGCCGGCGCTGGAGCTGACAGCGCGTTTGGTTTCTTCGCCGGAAACGAGCAGGAGAAGCAGTGCTATTCGCCTGAGAACATCGAAAGGGTGAATGAGATGTTCAGAGAGATGCAGGAGGAGCTGTCTGCCTCGCGTGGTGTGGTTGCTTCTCGCAGTGCAGCAGCCAGCATGCCACGCGGAGGCAAAACAGGCTCAAACGAGAGTGTTCTCAGACAAACACCTGCAATGCTGGTTAAGATGGGCATTGGGCTATATCCATTCACACTCGGACTGAAAGCGAATGATGTTGGTGTGAATGTGGAGATGGGCATGAGGCTGATTAAGCCAACGCTCCCAACAAAAAGCGAGTTCAAAGCTGACAATGATGAAAATACTAATGAAGCTGATGCTCCTCGTCCGCTTGGCTCTGAAATGGACAACAAACAGTCAGAACGCAAAGAAAGCTCAGACGCTGTCCTTACGCCAGATGAAGTTGCAGATCTGTTTCTGTCTGAATACAAGCTGGGCAGTTACACTCCATCTGACGGTAAGTTTCCTTCTGTGGGCAGTCCCGATGAGGCTCTTGTGGATGAGCTGCGCCGGCAGATATTTGAAGACAAGAAAAGTGTTCTCGATGCCATTCAGTCGCTTGCTGTCAGCAGGCTTTCGAGCATCGCGTCTATCCGCAACGTGATCAGAGAATCCATCGTGCCTCATGTGACAGTCAGCGTCATCCCCACACAGAAAGGGTCGATGCTGATGAATGACGATCCCCTCCACCCACTCTACGCGCGCCTGTGGTGTCTTGACCGCAAGCCGATTCGCCTCATCGACTGCAGCGACGAGACATTTGCGCTGTTTGTGAAGGCAAGACAAGAAGGACTGATCAAATGTGTGATGGCACTAACTGACGAAGGGAAGCTGAATGTAATCAAAAAGCTGAGGGCATCGAGTGGAATGGATGAAAAAGATGAGTCTGCACAAAAAAGAGAGGAGAATGCAAAAGCTGAAGAGAATGAAAATGTTAAAAAGGAGAAAGAAATTAGCGAGACTAGCTCTTCTTCTTCTTCTTCTACAACCACAACTGCATCAAATGATGGATGGGGAAGCGATCCTTCTGAAGTATCTTCTTCTCCCTCTTCTTCTTTTGATGACTCATGGGATCAGCCTGTAGTTTCATCTTCAGCAGCAGATAATAAATCAAGCAGTTCAGACTGGGGAAGTTCAGATTCATTTTCTGCGTCGTTGCCATCTGCTTCTTCGTCTAAGCCCCAATCAACTTCTCCTTCATCTCCTTCTTCTGAATGGTCTTCTCTTCTCTTCTCTGTTCTCTGCAAATCATTCCTGAGCAATATTCTTCCCTCACTTCTCACTGAAATTTTCAACAAGCGCGTCTCTCTTTCCAAGCGTTCAATTGCATCTGCCTGTGGAGATCTTCTGTTTATGAAGCTTGTGGATGCACCATACTCACAAATACAGGAGTCTCTCAGTGCTGACGGAAAAAGCAATGCACACGACCGCATCTGCTCATTGGTATGTGACCCAACACCTTCTGTACCTGCTGTTGTGTCTCTGAATCGGAATGGCGAGGCGATGGGGCACATGCTGCTCAACGGACTAAATGGGCGAAGACCGCCGCTTGAGGAGATAAATGCATTTATGTCTGCCATCACTGAGCGCATTCCTGTACAGAATCCGACAACATCCGCAAACAGCGCCCATGCACTCACTCCGATTGCAAAGACTATTCAGAACAAGCCATATCTTATTGCACTCAACACACTGCGCATATTCCTCCTTCGCCACACGCCAAACGTGTTGCTTGTGTCTGGAAGCGACAACAAGCTGAGGTTTATTATGGACGACATCACCCGAATGATCCAGCAGATGAAAGCAGAGTGCCCTGAGCCTCGTCAAAGCGCAAGCAGTGCGCCACGAGAAAGCGACTATCCATATCTCACTCCAATTGATGCCAAGCCGCAGATTAACGATCGCTATGGAAGCAATCGCTCTGGCTACTCGTCTGGTTTGGGTTCAGATGGCTCGTCTGATGGCTTGAAAAAACAGTTCACGATTCCTCCACGACTGACAAAGGAATGCCTCGTAAAGATGATTACTGCAAATGTTGGGCGAGCATTTGTTGGGTCAAACAGAGCAAAACAGGAATTCAATAACATCACTGGCAAGAAAGACTCACCAAGCACTTCAGTACCTTCTGCAGTTCAAGAATCATCTCAATCAAAAGCACTTGCAGCGTCTTTTTGCCTGCAGATTGCTGTTTCGTTGGGAAGACATTACATCTCACCATTCTTCGAGATTGCTGCTTTATTGGCAGATGCTCGTTTGAACGATGCTGAATTTAAGGCACTCCAGCAGACGCGATCATCTGAGAGCGAGTTCTTCAACGAAGGCAGTGCAAATGCTATCCACACAACAATCTCTGCACTTAACAGATTATCTCTTCATCCACTTCAGCAGCTGGCAGACACGCCGAACCTGCTCAACTTCACTTCACAGTCTCTTCGCCGTGCCGCCTCGCTGATTTCTCTGCAACCTCTGGCAACCCTGTTGAAGCCGCATCTTTCGCCGGCGCTTGAGTTTGCAGCTGGAATGGGACCGCGTCGCGTGCGAATGATGGCTGCACTTCTGAACAAAAACAGCTCGATGAATTCGATGCGAGGAGATGGCGCAGGAGGACGAGGAAGAGAGGACGAGGACGAAGAGGAAATGGACGATGAAATGGAATCAGAGGAAGACGATACAAATCTTGACGAAGAAGAAAGAGAAAGGAAAAGAGAGGAAAGAGAGCAGAGGGAAGCAGAGAAGAGGAGAAGGAAGCAGAAGAGAGAGCAAGCTCTCAAACAGAAAAAGAACTCACTACCAGCAAGCGACCTGTATGATCAGCTCTGGGTAGATCCCCGTTTCCACTCGTCTGCTCTGCAAACAGCTTCAATGACTGCTTCTGCAACTTCATTTGGAGCAAACGAAATGCAGAGCCAGTTCGGGACAGTCTATCGTGAGGCAGGAACTCCAAACAAGAAGCAACCAATCAGCAGCATGTCGTTGTTCTACATGATGAATGCGTCTGAAGGGAATAGGCTGACTTTGCGCCCAGGCTCGGCAGTTTTTGTGCGGTGTGTGGGTGAGACTCGGAACGGGAATGGATTCAACTTCAGGTTCGACAATGGGCTTCCAGCGTATTTGAAGATGGATCCACTGCGTGCAAAAGAAGAGGCAAAAAGAAAGCAGCAGATGATAATGCAGTCGCGAAACAGCGGCAGGCCTGTGGCTGCGGATCCAATTGAACCTGGATGGACAGCAGAAGGGCTGCCTATTCCGAACAGGCACCAGAAGATGTATATTTCATTTATGGATTTCGAAAGAAGCAGCATTTCTCTGTGCAAGCGGGAGATGGTAGAAATGAAGTCACGAACTGTTCAAAGAGATTTGTATTACAATGCATCACTTGATACATGGAAGGAAAAGAGACAACAACAAGAATCAACTCTGTTGAATGCAAAAGTTCTTCCTTCAACAAGCAAATCACCCTCACAGCCATTCAGTGCACCTCTTTCGTCTGCGTCGACTGATGTTACTCAGTTGCAAGCGATCAATCAAAAGAAGAAAAGAGATGAAATTCAACAAGCACTTCAGAAACGTCATGTTGATCATCCATCTTATCATCAGTTTAATAAAACGCAGGCCGAAGAATATTTGGCAAAAGAATGTGGTGGAAAAGCAGGAAGCTTTGTATTCCGTCCTTCACTTCGATTTGAGGACAGACTAATTGCATCGTTTCTTTTAAGTGATGGAGGAACCGCAACACATCTTGAAATTATGGAGAAGGACAAGCCAAATCCATTTGCAGTGGGGAAGCATCTGGCTGTTGGCTCGCTTGTGATGGATTCTCTGAACCAAGTTGCTGCAAAAGTGATCAAGCCGCTTGTAACACTATCGCAAATGATATATAAGCATAGCTCTTATGTGTCTTCATCCATGTCTGGAAATAGCGGAAGGGTTATTTCAGCTGAGGTTACAGACACACTTTTCAAAAAGAAAGAGGAAAAACCAATGACAATACCATATGCAATTAGTGCATCATCTTCTGGGGAAGCTGGACAATTCACATTTTATTATCTTCCTATGGATACCATTCAAACAGAAGTTATGAAATTAACTCCTCGAGGAATCAAAATGATGGGGAAAACATTTAATACTGTTGATGAAGCCATATCATTTTTCAAGAGTTCGTACAAGGAAAAGCGGATGAAGGAAGAGAAGGCAAAAGATGAAGAAGAGAAAAAGAGGAGAGAAGAAGAAAGACGCAGGGAAGCAGCAAGAGCAGAACAGAGAGAAAGAGAGAGGCAGATGATGAGTTATTCTCGGAGTGGGTATTCAAATTATCCTCAATCTGCTGCAGCTTCATACTCATCTGCATATCCACCCTATCCTTATTCTTCGTCTTATCAACAGCCATCCAGCTATTCTCAATCTTATCCTTCATCTGCTGCCTCGTATCCTCCATCATCGACTCAATCAGGATACTATCAAAGTCAAGACCCTTATGGCTATTCTGACAGAAATCAGCAATACCCATCATCAAGCCATAGAAGCGATCATTCTCAGAAATCTCAAACCGGTTCATCGTGGAACAGTGATCATGATGTGTGGTAACCTTTTCAAAACAGAATAATTACAGAACTTTCAATTTGTTCCATTATTATTTTCATTTCAAATTTGTATTGGAAAGATTTATTGTTATTCAAATAATAATACCAAAAGCTTGTGAAATTTCATCTAACACTCAATCAAAAAGAAAGAAAAGAAAAGAAAATCGAAAGAAAAATGAAGAAAGAAACCTCTTGCAATTATTCAGTGTTTCCCAAATGTAAATAAAATTTGAAATTGTTTTTTTCCAAAATGTGAATGTTTTAATGGTTTTTAAAGAAAAAAAGAAAAAATTCAAATTCAACGATTTTTTGTGAAATATCAAAAACAACAGCAAAATTCAGAAAATTTGTAAACATTTTAACTTGAAACACATAAAAACAGCAAGCACAGATCATTATCTTGAATTGTAGTTAAAAATTTGTCTTCATCCAAATTCTTCCGTTCTTGAACAATTAATATTTCTTCTTTCTTTCTTTCTTTCTTGAGTTTTCACTTTTAAAATTTAAAAATACTTCTTGGATTTTCAATTTGTCTTTTTCTTCTTGCAAAACATTTCTTCTGCTCCTCTTCTGTATTTATTCATTTATTCGCAAAATTTAAGATCTTCTTGTTTGACTTTTTAAAAAGGCTTTTCATTTCAAATAAAAGTGAAAAAGGAGAAAGAATGATATTCAGAATATTAGATACTTTCACTCAATGAAAATCAATAAAAATTAGGTTCATATTTTTCCAATGATTCAGAAATTCTTTAAGACTATATTCACAGAAATCTGATCACATTTTGTTTTGTGTTGATGACTTCCAATTTGTAAAAGGGACAAAATTTTTTGTTTTATGAATCTTGTTCCACACAGTTCTGTCAAAGATTTTTTTCGATTTTTTATTTTTTTTATATTTTATATTGCACGATAATGATAGAATTATGATCATACGATTGTAGAAAAAGTTTGGAACAAATCATTCAATTTGTCATTAATGAAAGAATACTGTACCAAAATTATTTCTAGATTAAACACCCATTATCATCACATTTGTACAAAACAATTCGGATAGCCTCCATAAGTCACGTTATGCACAATGAATAAAACACTTCAACAAACATTATTTATATTTGTTGTTTTGTTGGACTGTTTCTTTTCAGCAGATGATTGCAAGGTAACAAATAAAAACATCTTTTCTCAAATTATCACAAAAAGAAATGCCTTCAAAAATCAACACGATACTGCCATTTCATCTTCTTTCAAAAATGAAGAGATTTTTTCGTCAAACAAAATACAATTATCTTCATCAGAGACAAATGATATCCAAAAATTTTCTGAAACAGATAATACTCCAACAATTGGCTGTTTTTGTCAATTCAAAAAAGATGATTGTTTGAAATCAAACACATATGAAAGCATGAAGTTGAGTTGTGTGAGAGGAGAAATGATCTTGCTGAATTCTTCATTGTTTGTCAGAGAAATAATTCTTGTTCAAACAAGCACCCCTTCCATATCGCTTAAAAGTGATATATCTGAGCTATTAATTCATAATTGCCATCTGGAATTGTTTCCAATGCTTGCTGTCTCTCCTTTTGAGTGTTCAAATGGAATTGTCAATTTGATTAATATTTCCGTCATAAACACATTGCAAAGTGGTGCTTTGCCTTCTCTTGTCTCAACAAGATCCTCTTCAATTTCTTCAACAGGATCAGTTCTCATTTCTTTCAGCACGTTTTCATCGTTTTCAACCTCATTCGGAAATCCATTCATTGCAGATATCAATTTATCATTTTCATCTGCTTCACATTGTTGTTTCTGCAATATTTCCACTCAAAACAACAACATGCGCTCAACGCAACTGCATTCTAATCAAGAAAGCAAAATAGAAAACTGCTTCATCACTGTTTGCATTTGTCCGTTTTATGGAGTGATTATTTCAGGTTCACTAGGTTATGGTGATTTCTCCTCCACAAACACTTCTTTTATTCGTTCTCTAAACACCTATTCTCACAAGAATTATTCAAATACAACACAATCATTTACAGAAGGTGATGTAAAATTTGAACAATGCACTTTTTCAGAATGCAGCGCTCTTCATGGAGGTGCAATTGCGGTAAGCGAAAATGCCAAGCTCACTGTTGAAAAATGTCTATTTTCAGAATGCGTTGATACATTTCCCTCAACATATGGATATGGGGGTGCTGTTTTTAGCAATGGAAGTGATTGTTTCATTGAAAATTCTTCTTTTTCCAAATGCACAGGAACGGGATCGCATCCAATTGGAGGCGCATTCACTCATATAACAAATAGATCTTCAATTATTGTTGGCTGTTCATTTGAAAACTGCTCAGCAGCTTATGGAGGAAGTGTTGCATGGTATCATGGAGGAAGCGGATCGATTTATAATTCTGTATTCAAATGCAGCAGAGCAACATTAAGGTATGCTGGAACTGTATTTCTTCAACATCACAAAAGTGATTTTGTCATATCGAATTGTCATTTGTATAAAGGGGATGCTCCATTAGGCTCAGGAGGATTTGACGCTTCAGATAATATCAATAATAAGAGTCTTGAAATTCAGTTTTGCCTGTTTGAAAACAATACAGTGCAGAAACTATCACATGGTGCGGATATTTTTATCGGAAATGGATATAGCCTGGACAATAACACAGTTCAGATTTTGCACTGTCTTTCTTACTCAATAGCTACAAGAAAAGTTGTTCAATGTGCTAAATATGCTTTGAGTTGTGGAGATGATGACGGTGTTGCATATGACTCATATCTTCCATCTCCCCAGTCAGAAATACACATAAGCAATTCTGGAAACGATGTGAACACTTGTGGAGGAGTTGGTTCGGAATGCCAAACGGTGGAATATGGAGTGACGAGGTGGAGAGAACAACTGAATCAAAATGTGTATATGGGCGAAGAAGTATTTGTTGAAGACATAATTGAAATTGATTGGAGGAATATCGTTCTTAGCGGAATAGAAAACGGCAAATCAACAATAAAATCCCTTGAGACTTCGCTCACAGATCATCTCATCTCCGTCGGCAATGGTTCGCTGAATGCAAAAAGGATTTCTTTTGCTTGTGTGTTTAACAGATCAGCAATAACAATCGGATCCTCTGGTTCTCTGCAGCTGGAATTATGCTCTTTCACAAAAAGTGCTCAATCGAATCAGCCGTCAATTCAACCTCTAATTAATGCTGAAAATGGATATGTGACAATAGAGTCCGTAAATGTGACACGGTTTGTGTTTTCACAAGGATGCGCTTTTGCAACTTCCAACTGCAAATCCATCAATATTTCGAACACTTCTTTTTCAGATATCGAATGTGCACAAAATGGTGGATGTTTGAGTGCATCATGGTGTGAAAGATCAGAAGGCACATTTTCAACTTCAATAAACAATTGCATCTTTAAGCGTTGCAGGGTGGTTGCAGATGGAAATGGAGGAGGTGCATTGTTCCTCTCACTTCAAAATACATGCTCTGCAACCATTTCATCATGCTCCTTTGAAGAATGTGAAGCACCTTTTGGTTCCCATGTGGGATATGGAGGAGGAATCTTTCTGGATCTTGGGCATTCAGATGCTTCATTAACAATTGAGACACCTTCTTTTTCTGTGGAAAAGCCTAACAAAGCGAAACACGGAAACGACTTGTTTGTCCAATCACCAAATCTCCATGAATCAATTTCTAACGAAACACTTCCATTTGCCTATGTACTGGGGCACAGCTCCTTCGACAGTTTGCAAGGGTTCACTGGGACTGACCATGAGCATTCAATTCCGTTGGTTTTGTTTTTGGAGGATGTTGGGCAAACAATCCATGTTAGGAGCAATGACGGTGTTGATACTGTGGTGTGTGGATTCTCGGATTATCCGTGCCACTCGCTCAATTACTGTGTGGAGAGGTTGGACGAAGAAAACGCAAAGGCAGTAGCTGTTCTTGCCTCAGCAACAATTGAAAACGAAACGACATTGCATAATTTGGATTTGAAATCATCAAACACTTCAAAAGCCGAAATCACTTGCATCAAGTCGCTGCAGGCCTCAACACGAAAAGTGATTGCTTCAACAGGGGATGTGTCCGTCGAATTGATCCACTTTTTGCTTCCTTCTTCATTTGATACTGAGATCGAAGCCTTGATATTCTTGTCTTCTGAAGGCATGCTGACAATGAAATCTTGCTCATTCGGAATGCAACAAGGCGAGCTTGGCCAGATGGGTTACTGGTTGTTTCAGATTTGTGGAGGAATACTAAATATCTACAGCTGCACCTTAAGTTCAGACTGCCTTCAGCACGCGCCCATAGCCGTGTGTGAGAGCGACACGAGCACTCAAGCAACAATCATTTCATTGAATGTGAAGAACACAGATATCGGCAATCATCCTCTTATCCATGCGATTCCATCATCAGCAGCAAAACTCCTGAATGGTGCCACAACGAGCAGTGGGATCATATCTCTTGTTTTATGTTCTTTTGAAGGGATGGTCCATGCAAATGCAAACAGTGCAGTGCTGTTTTCATCCCATATTTCAAGCTGTGTTGAGTGCTCCCATTGGAATGTCACGAATGTCAAAAGCACTCAGAGCATCGAGGGAGGCGCGATGAAAGTTGTTGTTGAAGCTCAAGGGCAATTTACGATGGAAAACGCAACATTCACAAAATGCTGCGCTGAATGTGAAACGGCTGGAAAAGGAGGAGGCATCTATTTTGACTGTTCGGCTTCCAATGCATTCTCCTTCCAGCAGATGGCCTTTGATCAGTGCTCTGCAAAACACGGGGAAAACATGTTCTTTCTTTCATCAGACCTAAATGTTTCCATCACAAACCAGTCTTTAGCGCTTGAAGTGAGTGAGACAACAGATGATACAAATCTGTTCATCGGAAGCGACTCCACAAAAGCAAACTTCGATCTGTGCAGATTTCTGATTGGATTTTCTTCTCAAGAAATCTATCTCAGCAAGAACAGCGGCTGGGATGTTCTTCGCTGCGGGAGCAAGAGCGAGCCATGCGCAACAATGCAGTATGGCCAGAAGCATTTCTGTGCTTCAGATAATCCAGCACAAGCAAACATGAGTATTTTCCTCGTCGTCGATGAAGTTCAAGTGGATTGCGAAGTCGACATTTCAAACAATACTCTGACCTCTTCCGATATTGACTCTCACTCTGCTCTGATATTTGCAGCAGCCATTTCACCACAGCCAGGAAAGCAGCAACATACTGACTCTGTGCTGGCAAACACTGGCGCATGCTCCCTCTTGAGCATCGATATCTGTTGTGATCATGGCTCGGGATGGAGCCAAACATGTTTGATAAGCACTGCTGCTGGAGCTTTCTCTGCTCAAAGTTGCTTGTTTACCAGCACCTCTGGAACAGCGATTCCTTATTGTGTCGTTGCCTGCTTTTCTGGTACTTGTGAATTGTCGCTTTGCTCATTTCAGTCCATCAAATGCGAAGGTCACATCTTCATTGCATCGTGCGGAAGCAGTTCTATCCTATCAAATGTCTCTACGGGTAATGTTGAACTCATGGGCAAAAGCATTGTGGAAGTGTTGCCGCAAGTGATGCCACCAGCAATGACACAGGAAATCAACGAAGACATTTGCCCAACAGTGCAACTCAAATACTGCACCCTTCACTCGCTTCTTCAAAGCACTCCTTTTGAACCCTCCATCATCAGCTCCTCTGGCAGCCAGCCTTTTAGCGTGTCTGCCCAAAACACGTCCATAAAGAACTGTGGAAGCAGCCAAAGTGAGAGCGGTGGATGCATAACCATGAGGTTAGATGAAGAAGCATTATTTCGCTGCACTTTATCCACAATCTCGGAGTGCTTCTGCTCAGCGACTGGAAGGGGAGGTGCAATATTTCTGGATTGCTCATCAATTGCAAGCGATAGCTCGCTGCCTTTCCTCTTCAAAAATATCACATTCTTGGAGAACAAGGCGTTCAGAGGAAGAGACATATATGTGAGATGCTCCAATGTGGAATCCCAAATAAGGAGCGAGCTATTCCAGCTCGACTTCAGGCCACCATACAACCAGGAGCTCGCCATTTGGGGATGCACTGCACAAAACTATGCTGACGAGCAAGATCTCTTGCTCCTCGTGATTGTGTATCAGAGTGAGACAATATTTGCTTCTTCTTCAGCCGACAACACCTCAGATTCACGCCAGTGCGGAGCTATCAATGCGCCCTGCTCTTCCTTGAATGTTGCATTGTCTCACATCATTCCTTCTGTTTACAGCAACTTGCTCGTTGACGAGATTTCTCTGGTCTCTGGAGAAGCAAGCATCCATGATGTCTCGATCAAGTCGCTGGAACAGGAAAGAGACAGAGGGACAATCCTCCTGAACAGGAGCATTGAGAGCAGGATGAACAGCCTTCTCACGTGTGCATCCAGAGTGAAAATCGAATTTCTGAAATTCATGTTCGGAGGCGCGTTTTCTTCTCCATATTCCAGCTTATTATCCCTGACTGATGGCAGCTTGTCAATTACAGATGCACTCTTCTCCCAAGATGTTTCGAATGATTATCCTGAAAAGAGGTTGAATTGCTCTATCATTCTCGTGGAGAATGGCAGGCTGCTGATCAACGAATGCACTTTTGCTTCCCTCCATTTTGGTTCTCCATGCGTAGCAGCAAAAGGGGGACAATATTGCTCATTTATGAACTTGAACATTTCTGATGTGAATTCTGATATCTTGTTTGATTTCCGCAATCTGGTGAACCTCTCCATGCTGCAGGTGCTTATTTCCAGTTGTGAACTTGAACAATCCGCTCTGATCCTTCACAACTGCAAAGATTCCCAGCTCCAAAAAATTCAAGTCAGAAATGTTGAGAGCAAAACAAGCTTGATTGTGTTTTCCTCAGACGGTTTTGGTGCTTGCTTGAACATCCAGTGCTATCATTCCGAATTTGATGCCATATCCGTGCTGTCTGGCTCCTTGCTTTCCATCGAATGCCAAGATGCAAATGTCGAGATGAACAATCTGTCATCGACAAAAACAGTGTTGACAAATGGTTGTGCTGTGAACCTTGTATATGCAAATTCCTCATTAAGTATCAGGCAATCATCGTTTCAAAACATATCCAGAGATTCAATGGGCCCATGCTGCATGGCTGCTTCACTTTCATCACCATCGCTCGAATTGGAGAACTGCTCATTCAGAAAATGCGTCTCTCCCTCAGATAAAGGGAGCATCTCTGCTTTATCTGGCCAATCCAATGCAAGCATAACTTCGTGTGCATTTGATGGAGAAACTGACCTGCAACAACTCAGATCCAATGCAGATTCATTCAAAGATTTGTGCAAGTGGAATGGCTCCATGATCGATCTTCTCAATTGCTCGGGAGCAATAAAAGACACCACAATCGCCAATTCGTCCAAGGGAGGACTGTCGATCTCTGGCGGAAACATTTCTATTCAGTTTGGGATGTTTTCTGGCAACAATCCAAACGCTGCTGGATACCCATCCATCAGAAACAACGTTATCTGCTCACACAACGCACTCCTGAACATCATCAGCCTCAAGGGAGGAGATGGCTTTCTCCCCAACACCTCAATGTGGATTGCAGGAGACGATTGCACGCTTGCAGGCTTGGCCTCAGAAAGGCTTTCCCCATTCTTCATCCCACAGCTGCACTCAGTTAACTCACATATCCAAGGCGATGCACTTTCTCTGGATCTCATCGGCTCTTTACTCCTCCCCTGCCACCTGCTCCTCCAGATTGATTCCATCGACGGCTCCCTCCATCAACTCAAGACATATCCGCTGCAAGCAGAACTCTTTGAAAATGAAACACAAATCCATGCAGTCATCCCAGCCTCAATCGTGACTTCGGTACCTGACACCACAGAAGTGGCTGTAAGCATCCTGTTTGGAAGCCTAAATGCTACAGCATCTACAGCACAATTTCTTTTGAAGAACAGGAGCGAGATTGCGCAAAAAGAAGATGAAAGAATCGTTGAAAAAGGAAAAGAAGGAAAAACACTTTGGCCAATAATAGTTATTGTAATGGCGATAATTCTTTTAATTGTTCTTGCTGTTTCAATTGTTCTGGCCATTCGGTGGAGAAAGGTGAAGAATGAAGCAGAAGATCTGAGAGAGATTGTGAATGACAACATCAGAAAGGATCCAAAAGCGTTTGAGATGGTGACGATGGAGATGTCACCAGAGGAGCAGTGGAGGAGAGCAGAGAGGGAGGCTGAGAAGAAGAACGAAGAGAGGATCAAGAAGAGAGTATATGCGAAAAGCTTGGGGCATTCTGAATCATCAGAGCATTTATTGAGTGAAAGTGGATCAACCGAATACATTCTGGGGAGAGACTCAGACAAGATCCCTCAATGGGCACTGGAGAAGGTTGAAGAAGAGACAAGAAAGCGAACACCTTCTCCATCCATTTCATCCACCTCAACAACAGACACTTCAGACACAGATTCAACATTTGTTCGAGGGGAGGATCTGTGTCCCACAACATCATCCATGTCGAATCTGGTGGATGCAATGGCATGTTCGTCTCCCCATGAGAAGCTGATTGTGGACTTGAGGGATTCGCTGTTCATGCTGCTGCATGGAAGAAATGAGAAGAAAGAGATGGCGATTGACACTCTGCAAGAAAGAGAGATGACAGCTGCCCAAATCCTGTTCTGGGCGGCTAATCTTGCGCTTCACTCCTTTGAAGACGAAGAAAATGAACTCTCTTCGCTGGCCAATCTCAGCCCTCACATTGTTCTCTTCTCTGAGCACATGGTCATCTGCATTGCACTTCATTCCGATTGCTCTTCTTCAGACTCAGATTCTTCATCCATCTCTTCATCAACCGTTGTCACATCAACATCTGATTGCTCCACTGTGAACAGAAATGGGAAAGACTCGCCACCGCCATCATCAGCATTTGAGGATGAGGATGACAATAGAAAAGAGTGTATGAGGTGGAAGGCACCTGAGATGCTGATCAACAAAAAGATGGGAGCAACAAAGGAATCAGTTGTGTTCTCGATTGGGATAATGCTGTGGGAGTGTCTGACGCTGGAGATCCTGTTTGGAGAGTATGAGGCAGAGGTGGCGGGGCAGAAGATTGTGAATGGGGAGAGGCCAAATATCGACAGGATCTGCAGTTCGTCTTTTGCCAGCGTGGCAAAGGAATGCTGGTCGCGTGCACCTGGAGACAGACCATCGCTCGAAAGCCTCAAGAGGATCTTCATTCAGCACTTCCCTGCAGGCGCTGTCATGCTCACAATGTCTGATGCTGTCGACTTCGAGCCTGACACAGATTATGGATATCGTGGCAGCTTCCTTCCCCAATCTGCCACTGCTTCATCAAATGCAACAGCAACAACAACACACAGAAACACACAACACAATTGCTAAGCAAGCATGCTCCTAATGATTCATCGATTCAGTAACACTCATGAGCCTTGCTAACAGGAAAATGCTTATTTTCTGTTGTTCGCTCATAGGATTCAAAATGATACAATTCCCAAGAATGTTTCAAATCAAGTCTTTGAAGAGATTGAAACTACAAATTCGCCAAAACATAGCCAGATATATAGTAGTATCAGGTCATTCATCTTTCAGTGCATTCCATTGGGTATTTGAATGATCAGCAGCAATCTGCAGGTGCAAATCAACAGCTTTTGTTTTGAAAAATGAAGTTGATAGTTAAAAACGAAGCGCTGTCAGAACACTTCCAATCAAAAAAGAAGGAAAGTCATGCATATGAATGAAACGATCACAATTATTGTGAAAGAAAAGTCAATTCTGAAACAGGTGAAAAAAACCGTTGAAAATTCTGTTGTTGCAGCCGAGATGCTGCACGCCAGTTGTTGGAATATCCTCGATTCATTTGTTGTGTTTTGTTGAAAGTTTCATCGCTATTATAATAATTATTATTATTTTCGAATTATTTTTCTTTTGAGTATTTTTTGATGTTGGGCATCGAGTTGCTTGCTGCTCCATCTCATCAACTTGCTGGACTCTTTGCTCAATTTCCAATTCAGATCAATTTATAAATTAAACTTTCTGCAGTATGCCTATCAAATTTGTCTTTATCTCTTGATTCAACAATCCATTTAACCGCTTTGCTTCTTCTTCAAATGGCCGCAATCCACAATTTCATTGACCTCTCAAAACTTCCCTTCAATTTTTCTTTTCCCATTATATGTCTTTCTTTTATTTTGGCTTTTTCTTCCAATAAGCAGCCGAAAGCACCTCCCCTTCTCGATCTCAGTCGTGCCATCGCAAAATCTCTGGCCAATTGCTTTCGAACTGTTAGAAATTAAAATGAAGGCTGCTGTCCAATGAGGCACATACGTTGCAAAAGGTTTCCATTTTTATTTATTTTTGAATAAAAAGAAGAGGCGAGGCAGCATTGAAATGATTAAAAAAGAATTTCTATTCTTGGCATGATAAGTTTCATTTGCTTTTGTTCCTGAGTAACGCTTTCAAATCAAAAATCCAAACTCAAACAAGAAGATACTCCAGCCTGATTTCGGCATTAATATCACCGCTGGTCTTTCATTTTATTTTTCTCTCTTTCGGAACTCCTCCCATTGGATGTTTTTTTCCCCCTGCTTTCTTCAAGTATTTTTTTTTCCTCTTCAAGATCGAAGGAGCTGAAATGCTTCTGTATCTTGCACTGGTTTCACAAATAATCCAGGATTGCACGCCCTTGAACTGCTTATCATATTTCCCGCAAAACGCAGCATATTCTCTCGCGTCATGAATCAGCTTTGAACTACAGCCATCCTTCAAATCATCTTATCCGTTCCAATAAAAAATTATAATCGTGAAGTTCGCTCGCACCTTCTGTGATTTCTAGCTCATTCAAAAGTTGTATTTCTCTGAAAAATGCAATTTCTGCTGCCATTTTGATCTGAGTTTGGCATTCTAATGGTGATCCATTGACTCTGATGTGGCAGATCAAAGCAAAAGAACGACTGCTTCCACACATATTATTTGTGTTGTTTTTGTGCAAATGACAAGATGTTGTAGCATTGGCAACCAATTTGGTAACTTCGTTAAGTCTTGGCAAAGCCTTCTTCTTACATAAGTTTTTTCTGTTAAAATACAATTTATTCATTCATTCTGCCTTCTACTCCGGTTCGATTGCCAAATAGAAAAAATTGTGCTTGAAATATGAAAAGGATTCCAGAAAAAGAAAATATTTGACCGCCTTATGAGCACGACAACTCCAAGTTAAAGAACCAAAACTGAAAATAATGAATAGTGGGTGACGAAGGAAGATAGAAATGTCAATCATGAAAAAACGAGCAGTGCAGCGTAAATAAAAATCAATGCTGTTCTCTAGGACTTTTAAAACCGGGAATGCTTTGGATAAACCACAACGTTCAAAGTTATTTGCTTCAATTGAATCTTCGTCAGATAAGCCACTTATCCATTTGAAATGTGATGGAAATGCACAATAAAAATTTAGTAGAAGATGTACTATATTTATAATGTGAAAGCTTGCCTTTTTACAAGAAAATGGACATTTATAATATGATCTCAATGCCATTTTAAATTAAATTATATGAAAATTTAATTTTTCCAAAAACAATTTCAATTTTTTGTTACAGAATTGACATTTGAAAAAGAAATACTATTCAAATGTGCTTTCTGAGATTCTTGAAATTTATAAGCTCAAATCTGGGACGAAATTTTTTGTTTTTTGAATTTTGTTCCACTTTTATATTTCTTATAGTGTAAGTTATTTATCGGGACCTTTTTTTTTTATGAAAAAAAATTTAATAAAATTTAAAATAACAAAAATGATGAATCCAATTTATTTATAACTTTTCTTTTTCATATTTTTCTATTAATTTCATTTATTTCTTCCTTTTCATTTTCATGATCATCTTCTTTCACTTCAAATTTTCTCTTTATTTTTTTCATTTCAACCAAAGACTCTAACTCATTATCTTCTTTTTGCTCTGCTTTTTTTCATTTCTTCTGAAAAATTCTTTTCATCATCAACTTTTTTTTCTTTTTTAACTTTTTCTTCTTCTTTAATTCCTAAATGTTCACTCCAATCACTCAGAAGCTTCTCATCAGTAATCTACTTGCCATAGAAGTTGAATCTATTTGAATGTGATAAAGGTTGATATTCTGATGTTTCTGGAAGCTTCATGAGAATCGGTCCAGATTCATTATGAAGAACTCCACTCGTTGCGAAGGATATTTTTATGACAGCAAGTGAGAGGGTGGTATGAATTGCTTGAGGGAGAACATCCACAAGAGATGTTCTTTTCGATGAAGATGTTGATGAAGATGGAGGTTCATATTTTGTTTGCAGTTCTGTTTTGAGAACAGCGAAGACTCCTCTATCAAGAGGCTGGGCGATATGTGTTCTGTGAGGAATGAAGGTGACGACGTCGATATTTTCTTTTTGAAATTCTCTCCAGATTGTCGGATCTGCGCGAGAAATGTGTGAGTCGATGAGGAACAAGCAGCGAGAGTTTTCCAGTGACATGCGCTTTCTGCCATCGATAATTCCTTGAAGGAGTGTTGTTAGTGCGTACTTTTTGAATTGATTGCAGCCCATCCAACCACTTCCGTTCTGCCAGATATCCAGAGCCTGTGAAAGCAGCGGCTTCATTTCATCAGGAAGTCTCTTGCTAGGCCATAGAATCACAGAAGGAAGTGCAAATCCATCAGCGGCCACAGCAGCAACTTGAGTAGAATTCGCCATTTTTGGTGGTTCTTTGTGTAGTACTGGATTTTCATTTTTAGGATGAACCACACTCAGCTTTGAAGTGGCTGGAACTCTCGTTAATGACTCATCCATATTGAATATTTGTTCTTTTTATCATATATATATTCATGTGAATCGTCAAGCAATGAATACCTTGGCTGTAGAATACTTTGGCCCGACACCGAAAGGTTATAATCATCCAAATTTTTTGAGAGCGCTTCCTTTCAACTTTGGATAGCACTTCACAAATTAATTAGCCGTGAGCATTGAAACGTCAATGTATGGGGCGTATTCGTCGTCTGTATCATTTATCACATTTTCCATCTTAAATATTTATTAGAATTATTAATTATTTAAGAACAACAAACCAGTTCGCGAACTTTCCGTATAGGCAAACAGCTTCCAGATCTTGATTCAATGATAATTTCATCCAGTACAATTTGTTCTTTGTCTCCAATAACAAATTGTGGTCTTCCTACTTTTGAAACTAGCCTTTTGTTTCTAAGCGCCCGTTCAGCATTTTTAATCCTTTTGTGTGAGAATTCCATGGAGTTTATAGCGTCTGTAATCCTGACAACTCCATCAACCACAATGCGCGCCATCCGTTCCAGCTGATTGTCAATCCTTCTGTAATCGAAAGATTTCATTGCAGCACGTAATTTCCTTTGTCTAGCAATTCTCTTTTGTTCCACAGCAATTTTCATTTTTTTATTATGGTTGTGATCTTAAGTCCAATTTATTAATTTATTAATTATAATATTCAATTTTCATTGAAATTAAATTTTTATTTCCATTTGATGCGAATTTTAAAAGGTTTAACACCTCTTGTTACCCACCTATTTATTTATTTTTTGCAATGGAAGGGATTAACCCCCCCCCCCCCCCCCCCCCCCCCTCCCCACCCATTGGAAATAGGCTTCGCATTCAAATGTAATTATCCTAATTTTCAGAGTTTGCTTTAATACTGATAATGTTAATAAATAAATAAAAAGTGGGAATTTTAATTTTCTATTTCAAAAATTTGTGCACCGTTAAAAAAAAGGTTCCGATAAATTACTGACCCTATTTCTCTCTATTTTTCACAATTTTCTTCTTATAATGCAAGAAAATGTTTGACAAAAATGATCTGATAGAGAAAAAAAGTGGAAAAAATTTGAACCTTTTTTATTAATGAAAAATTATTAACCTATTAGGGACAAAATATTTGACTTCAGGCATTTTCATTGAAGAATTATGCAATTTTGATAAGCTTTTTGTGATCAAAAATTTTGAAATAAATGTGTTTGTTTTTTAAAATACGTTTGATGTCACAAAACTTAATGTTATTATATCAATGATGTTTGTTAACAGATATGAAAATCAAATTGTTTTTGAAATCTGTGTTCGTTTAAAAATGTTATAAGTTAATCAATTATTTCATGCTTTGTGCATAAAAAGCTTGAAAGTTTATATTTTCCCCCATTAATTCAATAAAGTCAAGTTAAATATCATCAGTAACGTGAAATACATAACATAATAGATAGATTAATGATGAAATGGGACAAAATATTTGGCTTCAAGCATTTTCATTGAAAAATTATGCATCTTGGATGATCTTTTTGTGATCAAATAATTTGAAGAAAATGGGCTTATTTTTTGAAATACATGTGAGGTCACGAAACATAATGTTATAATATTAATGATGTTTCCTTACAGATATGAAAATCAAATTTATTTTGTAATCTGATAACGTTTTATTATGTTATAAGTGAAACAATTTTTTCATGTTTTGTGCATACAAAGCTTGAAAGATAGTATTTTCCCCCAAATGAAAAAACAAAACTTTAATAAAATTGAAACAAAAACAACTTATTCAATTTTAATTTTAAAGATGAAAAAGTATTTGACATTGCACATAAATAATTATTCCAATATTTTCATGATTATTTATTACGATTTGCATCAATCCTTGCATTTTTTTTCAAAAAATGAATATTATAATTTTGCTGAATTTGTAATTAGAATTCTAATTTATTCCACTTTTTTTCTCTATCAGATCATTTTTGTCAAACATTTTCTTGCATTATAAGAAGAAAATTGTGAAAAATAGAGAGAAATAGGGTCAGTAATTTATCGGAACCTTTTTTTTAACGGTGCACAAATTTTTGAAATAGAAAATTAAAATTCCCACTTTTTATTTATTTATTAACATTATCAGTATTAAAGCAAACTCTGAAAATTAGGATAATTACATTTGAATGCGAAGCCTATTTCCAATGGGTGGGGAGGGGGGGGGGGGGGGTTAATCCCTTCCATTGCAAAAAATAAATAAATAGGTGGGTAACAAGAGGTGTTAAACCTTTTAAAATTCGCATCAAATGGAAATAAAAATTTAATTTCAATGAAAATTGAATATTATAATTAATAAATTAATAAATTGGACTTAAGATCACAACCATAATAAAAAAATGAAAATTGCTGTGGAACAAAAGAGAATTGCTAGACAAAGGAAATTACGTGCTGCAATGAAATCTTTCGATTACAGAAGGATTGACAATCAGCTGGAACGGATGGCGCGCATTGTGGTTGATGGAGTTGTCAGGATTACAGACGCTATAAACTCCATGGAATTCTCACACAAAAGGATTAAAAATGCTGAACGGGCGCTTAGAAACAAAAGGCTAGTTTCAAAAGTAGGAAGACCACAATTTGTTATTGGAGACAAAGAACAAATTGTACTGGATGAAATTATCATTGAATCAAGATCTGGAAGCTGTTTGCCTATACGGAAAGTTCGCGAACTGGTTTGTTGTTCTTAAATAATTAATAATTCTAATAAATATTTAAGATGGAAAATGTGATAAATGATACAGACGACGAATACGCCCCATACATTGACGTTTCAATGCTCACGGCTAATTAATTTGTGAAGTGCTATCCAAAGTTGAAAGGAAGCGCTCTCAAAAAATTTGGATGATTATAACCTTTCGGTGTCGGGCCAAAGTATTCTACAGCCAAGGTATTCATTGCTTGACGATTCACATGAATATATATATGATAAAAAGAACAAATATTCAATATGGATGAGTCATTAACGAGAGTTCCAGCCACTTCAAAGCTGAGTGTGGTTCATCCTAAAAATGAAAATCCAGTACTACACAAAGAACCACCAAAAATGGCGAATTCTACTCAAGTTGCTGCTGTGGCCGCTGATGGATTTGCACTTCCTTCTGTGATTCTATGGCCTAGCAAGAGACTTCCTGATGAAATGAAGCCGCTGCTTTCACAGGCTCTGGATATCTGGCAGAACGGAAGTGGTTGGATGGGCTGCAATCAATTCAAAAAGTACGCACTAACAACACTCCTTCAAGGAATTATCGATGGCAGAAAGCGCATGTCACTGGAAAACTCTCGCTGCTTGTTCCTCATCGACTCACACATTTCTCGCGCAGATCCGACAATCTGGAGAGAATTTCAAAAAGAAAATATCGACGTCGTCACCTTCATTCCTCACAGAACACATATCGCCCAGCCTCTTGATAGAGGAGTCTTCGCTGTTCTCAAAACAGAACTGCAAACAAAATATGAACCTCCATCTTCATCAACATCTTCATCGAAAAGAACATCTCTTGTGGATGTTCTCCCTCAAGCAATTCATACCACCCTCTCACTTGCTGTCATAAAAATATCCTTCGCAACGAGTGGAGTTCTTCATAATGAATCTGGACCGATTCTCATGAAGCTTCCAGAAACATCAGAATATCAACCTTTATCACATTCAAATAGATTCAACTTCTATGGCAAGTAGATTACTGATGAGAAGCTTCTGAGTGATTGGAGTGAACATTTAGGAATTAAAGAAGAAGAAAAAGTTAAAAAAGAAAAAAAGTTGATGATGAAAAGAATTTTTCAGAAGAAATGAAAAAAGCAGAGCAAAAAGAAGATAATGAGTTAGAGTCTTTGGTTGAAATGAAAAAATAAAGAGAAAATTTGAAGTGAAAGAAGATGATCATGAAAATGAAAAGGAAGAAATAAATGAAATTAATAGAAAAATATGAAAAAGAAAAGTTATAAATAAATTGGATTCATCATTTTTGTTATTTTAAATTTTATTAAATTTTTTTCATAAAAAAAAGGTCCCGATAAATAACTTACACTATAAGAAATATAAAAGTGGAACAAAATTCAAAAACAAAAAATTTCGTCCCAGATTTGAGCTTATAAATTTCAAGAATCTCAGAAAGCACATTTGAATAGTATTTCTTTTTCAAATGTCAATTCTGTAACAAAAAATTGAAATTGTTTTTGGAAAAATTAAATTTTCATATAATTTAATTTAAAATGGCATTGAGATCATATTATAAATGTCCATTTTCTTGTAAAAAGGCAAGCTTTCACATTATAAATATAGTACATCTTCTACTAAATTTTTATTGTGCATTTCCATCACATTTCAAATGGATAAGTGGCTTATCTGACGAAGATTCAATTGAAGCAAATAACTTTGAACGTTGTGGTTTATCCAAAGCATTCCCGGTTTTAAAAGTCCTAGAGAACAGCATTGATTTTTATTTACGCTGCACTGCTCGTTTTTTCATGATTGACATTTCTATCTTCCTTCGTCACCCACTATTCATTATTTTCAGTTTTGGTTCTTTAACTTGGAGTTGTCGTGCTCATAAGGCGGTCAAATATTTTCTTTTTCTGGAATCCTTTTCATATTTCAAGCACAATTTTTTCTATTTGGCAATCGAACCGGAGTAGAAGGCAGAATGAATGAATAAATTGTATTTTAACAGAAAAAACTTATGTAAGAAGAAGGCTTTGCCAAGACTTAACGAAGTTACCAAATTGGTTGCCAATGCTACAACATCTTGTCATTTGCACAAAAACAACACAAATAATATGTGTGGAAGCAGTCGTTCTTTTGCTTTGATCTGCCACATCAGAGTCAATGGATCACCATTAGAATGCCAAACTCAGATCAAAATGGCAGCAGAAATTGCATTTTTCAGAGAAATACAACTTTTGAATGAGCTAGAAATCACAGAAGGTGCGAGCGAACTTCACGATTATAATTTTTTATTGGAACGGATAAGATGATTTGAAGGATGGCTGTAGTTCAAAGCTGATTCATGACGCGAGAGAATATGCTGCGTTTTGCGGGAAATATGATAAGCAGTTCAAGGGCGTGCAATCCTGGATTATTTGTGAAACCAGTGCAAGATACAGAAGCATTTCAGCTCCTTCGATCTTGAAGAGGAAAAAAAAATACTTGAAGAAAGCAGGGGGAAAAAAACATCCAATGGGAGGAGTTCCGAAAGAGAGAAAAATAAAATGAAAGACCAGCGGTGATATTAATGCCGAAATCAGGCTGGAGTATCTTCTTGTTTGAGTTTGGATTTTTGATTTGAAAGCGTTACTCAGGAACAAAAGCAAATGAAACTTATCATGCCAAGAATAGAAATTCTTTTTTAATCATTTCAATGCTGCCTCGCCTCTTCTTTTTATTCAAAAATAAATAAAAATGGAAACCTTTTGCAACGTATGTGCCTCATTGGACAGCAGCCTTCATTTTAATTTCTAACAGTTCGAAAGCAATTGGCCAGAGATTTTGCGATGGCACGACTGAGATCGAGAAGGGGAGGTGCTTTCGGCTGCTTATTGGAAGAAAAAGCCAAAATAAAAGAAAGACATATAATGGGAAAAGAAAAATTGAAGGGAAGTTTTGAGAGGTCAATGAAATTGTGGATTGCGGCCATTTGAAGAAGAAGCAAAGCGGTTAAATGGATTGTTGAATCAAGAGATAAAGACAAATTTGATAGGCATACTGCAGAAAGTTTAATTTATAAATTGATCTGAATTGGAAATTGAGCAAAGAGTCCAGCAAGTTGATGAGATGGAGCAGCAAGCAACTCGATGCCCAACATCAAAAAATACTCAAAAGAAAAATAATTCGAAAATAATAATAATTATTATAATAGCGATGAAACTTTCAACAAAACACAACAAATGAATCGAGGATATTCCAACAACTGGCGTGCAGCATCTCGGCTGCAACAACAGAATTTTCAACGGTTTTTTTCACCTGTTTCAGAATTGACTTTTCTTTCACAATAATTGTGATCGTTTCATTCATATGCATGACTTTCCTTCTTTTTTGATTGGAAGTGTTCTGACAGCGCTTCGTTTTTAACTATCAACTTCATTTTTCAAAACAAAAGCTGTTGATTTGCACCTGCAGATTGCTGCTGATCATTCAAATACCCAATGGAATGCACTGAAAGATGAATGACCTGATACTACTATATATCTGGCTATGTTTTGGCGAATTTGTAGTTTCAATCTCTTCAAAGACTTGATTTGAAACATTCTTGGGAATTGTATCATTTTGAATCCTATGAGCGAACAACAGAAAATAAGCATTTTCCTGTTAGCAAGGCTCATGAGTGTTACTGAATCGATGAATCATTAGGAGCATGCTTGCTTAGCAATTGTGTTGTGTGTTTCTGTGTGTTGTTGTTGCTGTTGCATTTGATGAAGCAGTGGCAGATTGGGGAAGGAAGCTGCCACGATATCCATAATCTGTGTCAGGCTCGAAGTCGACAGCATCAGACATTGTGAGCATGACAGCGCCTGCAGGGAAGTGCTGAATGAAGATCCTCTTGAGGCTTTCGAGCGATGGTCTGTCTCCAGGTGCACGCGACCAGCATTCCTTTGCCACGCTGGCAAAAGACGAACTGCAGATCCTGTCGATATTTGGCCTCTCCCCATTCACAATCTTCTGCCCCGCCACCTCTGCCTCATACTCTCCAAACAGGATCTCCAGCGTCAGACACTCCCACAGCATTATCCCAATCGAGAACACAACTGATTCCTTTGTTGCTCCCATCTTTTTGTTGATCAGCATCTCAGGTGCCTTCCACCTCATACACTCTTTTCTATTGTCATCCTCATCCTCAAATGCTGATGATGGCGGTGGCGAGTCTTTCCCATTTCTGTTCACAGTGGAGCAATCAGATGTTGATGTGACAACGGTTGATGAAGAGATGGATGAAGAATCTGAGTCTGAAGAAGAGCAATCGGAATGAAGTGCAATGCAGATGACCATGTGCTCAGAGAAGAGAACAATGTGAGGGCTGAGATTGGCCAGCGAAGAGAGTTCATTTTCTTCGTCTTCAAAGGAGTGAAGCGCAAGATTAGCCGCCCAGAACAGGATTTGGGCAGCTGTCATCTCTCTTTCTTGCAGAGTGTCAATCGCCATCTCTTTCTTCTCATTTCTTCCATGCAGCAGCATGAACAGCGAATCCCTCAAGTCCACAATCAGCTTCTCATGGGGAGACGAACATGCCATTGCATCCACCAGATTCGACATGGATGATGTTGTGGGACACAGATCCTCCCCTCGAACAAATGTTGAATCTGTGTCTGAAGTGTCTGTTGTTGAGGTGGATGAAATGGATGGAGAAGGTGTTCGCTTTCTTGTCTCTTCTTCAACCTTCTCCAGTGCCCATTGAGGGATCTTGTCTGAGTCTCTCCCCAGAATGTATTCGGTTGATCCACTTTCACTCAATAAATGCTCTGATGATTCAGAATGCCCCAAGCTTTTCGCATATACTCTCTTCTTGATCCTCTCTTCGTTCTTCTTCTCAGCCTCCCTCTCTGCTCTCCTCCACTGCTCCTCTGGTGACATCTCCATCGTCACCATCTCAAACGCTTTTGGATCCTTTCTGATGTTGTCATTCACAATCTCTCTCAGATCTTCTGCTTCATTCTTCACCTTTCTCCACCGAATGGCCAGAACAATTGAAACAGCAAGAACAATTAAAAGAATTATCGCCATTACAATAACTATTATTGGCCAAAGTGTTTTTCCTTCTTTTCCTTTTTCAACGATTCTTTCATCTTCTTTTGCGCAATCTCGCTCCTGTTCTTCAAAAGAAATTGTGCTGTAGATGCTGTAGCATTTAGGCTTCCAAACAGGATGCTTACAGCCACTTCTGTGGTGTCAGGTACCGAAGTCACGATTGAGGCTGGGATGACTGCATGGATTTGTGTTTCATTTTCAAAGAGTTCTGCTTGCAGCGGATATGTCTTGAGTTGATGGAGGGAGCCGTCGATGGAATCAATCTGGAGGAGCAGGTGGCAGGGGAGGAGTAAAGAGCCGATGAGATCCAGAGAAAGTGCATCGCCTTGGATATGTGAGTTAACTGAGTGCAGCTGTGGGATGAAGAATGGGGAAAGCCTTTCTGAGGCCAAGCCTGCAAGCGTGCAATCGTCTCCTGCAATCCACATTGAGGTGTTGGGGAGAAAGCCATCTCCTCCCTTGAGGCTGATGATGTTCAGGAGTGCGTTGTGTGAGCAGATAACGTTGTTTCTGATGGATGGGTATCCAGCAGCGTTTGGATTGTTGCCAGAAAACATCCCAAACTGAATAGAAATGTTTCCGCCAGAGATCGACAGTCCTCCCTTGGACGAATTGGCGATTGTGGTGTCTTTTATTGCTCCCGAGCAATTGAGAAGATCGATCATGGAGCCATTCCACTTGCACAAATCTTTGAATGAATCTGCATTGGATCTGAGTTGTTGCAGGTCAGTTTCTCCATCAAATGCACACGAAGTTATGCTTGCATTGGATTGGCCAGATAAAGCAGAGATGCTCCCTTTATCTGAGGGAGAGACGCATTTTCTGAATGAGCAGTTCTCCAATTCGAGCGATGGTGATGAAAGTGAAGCAGCCATGCAGCATGGGCCCATTGAATCTCTGGATATGTTTTGAAACGATGATTGCCTGATACTTAATGAGGAATTTGCATATACAAGGTTCACAGCACAACCATTTGTCAACACTGTTTTTGTCGATGACAGATTGTTCATCTCGACATTTGCATCTTGGCATTCGATGGAAAGCAAGGAGCCAGACAGCACGGATATGGCATCAAATTCGGAATGATAGCACTGGATGTTCAAGCAAGCACCAAAACCGTCTGAGGAAAACACAATCAAGCTTGTTTTGCTCTCAACATTTCTGACTTGAATTTTTTGGAGCTGGGAATCTTTGCAGTTGTGAAGGATCAGAGCGGATTGTTCAAGTTCACAACTGGAAATAAGCACCTGCAGCATGGAGAGGTTCACCAGATTGCGGAAATCAAACAAGATATCAGAATTCACATCAGAAATGTTCAAGTTCATAAATGAGCAATATTGTCCCCCTTTTGCTGCTACGCATGGAGAACCAAAATGGAGGGAAGCAAAAGTGCATTCGTTGATCAGCAGCCTGCCATTCTCCACGAGAATGATAGAGCAATTCAACCTCTTTTCAGGATAATCATTCGAAACATCTTGGGAGAAGAGTGCATCTGTAATTGACAAGCTGCCATCAGTCAGGGATAATAAGCTGGAATATGGAGAAGAAAACGCGCCTCCGAACATGAATTTCAGAAATTCGATTTTCACTCTGGATGCACACGTGAGAAGGCTGTTCATCCTGCTCTCAATGCTCCTGTTCAGGAGGATTGTCCCTCTGTCTCTTTCCTGTTCCAGCGACTTGATCGAGACATCATGGATGCTTGCTTCTCCAGAGACCAGAGAAATCTCGTCAACGAGCAAGTTGCTGTAAACAGAAGGAATGATGTGAGACAATGCAACATTCAAGGAAGAGCAGGGCGCATTGATAGCTCCGCACTGGCGTGAATCTGAGGTGTTGTCGGCTGAAGAAGAAGCAAATATTGTCTCACTCTGATACACAATCACGAGGAGCAAGAGATCTTGCTCGTCAGCATAGTTTTGTGCAGTGCATCCCCAAATGGCGAGCTCCTGGTTGTATGGTGGCCTGAAGTCGAGCTGGAATAGCTCGCTCCTTATTTGGGATTCCACATTGGAGCATCTCACATATATGTCTCTTCCTCTGAACGCCTTGTTCTCCAAGAATGTGATATTTTTGAAGAGGAAAGGCAGCGAGCTATCGCTTGCAATTGATGAGCAATCCAGAAATATTGCACCTCCCCTTCCAGTCGCTGAGCAGAAGCACTCCGAGATTGTGGATAAAGTGCAGCGAAATAATGCTTCTTCATCTAACCTCATGGTTATGCATCCACCGCTCTCACTTTGGCTGCTTCCACAGTTCTTTATGGACGTGTTTTGGGCAGACACGCTAAAAGGCTGGCTGCCAGAGGAGCTGATGATGGAGGGTTCAAAAGGAGTGCTTTGAAGAAGCGAGTGAAGGGTGCAGTATTTGAGTTGCACTGTTGGGCAAATGTCTTCGTTGATTTCCTGTGTCATTGCTGGTGGCATCACTTGCGGCAACACTTCCACAATGCTTTTGCCCATGAGTTCAACATTACCCGTAGAGACATTTGATAGGATAGAACTGCTTCCGCACGATGCAATGAAGATGTGACCTTCGCATTTGATGGACTGAAATGAGCAAAGCGACAATTCACAAGTACCAGAAAAGCAGGCAACGACACAATAAGGAATCGCTGTTCCAGAGGTGCTGGTAAACAAGCAACTTTGAGCAGAGAAAGCTCCAGCAGCAGTGCTTATCAAACATGTTTGGCTCCATCCCGAGCCATGATCACAACAGATATCGATGCTCAAGAGGGAGCATGCGCCAGTGTTTGCCAGCACAGAGTCAGTATGTTGCTGCTTTCCTGGCTGTGGTGAAATGGCTGCTGCAAATATCAGAGCAGAGTGAGAGTCAATATCGGAAGAGGTCAGAGTATTGTTTGAAATGTCGACTTCGCAATCCACTTGAACTTCATCGACGACGAGGAAAATACTCATGTTTGCTTGTGCTGGATTATCTGAAGCACAGAAATGCTTCTGGCCATACTGCATTGTTGCGCATGGCTCGCTCTTGCTCCCGCAGCGAAGAACATCCCAGCCGCTGTTCTTGCTGAGATAGATTTCTTGAGAAGAAAATCCAATCAGAAATCTGCACAGATCGAAGTTTGCTTTTGTGGAGTCGCTTCCGATGAACAGATTTGTATCATCTGTTGTCTCACTCACTTCAAGCGCTAAAGACTGGTTTGTGATGGAAACATTTAGGTCTGATGAAAGAAAGAACATGTTTTCCCCGTGTTTTGCAGAGCACTGATCAAAGGCCATCTGCTGGAAGGAGAATGCATTGGAAGCCGAACAGTCAAAATAGATGCCTCCTCCTTTTCCAGCCGTTTCACATTCAGCGCAGCATTTTGTGAATGTTGCGTTTTCCATCGTAAATTGCCCTTGAGCTTCAACAACAACTTTCATCGCGCCTCCCTCGATGCTCTGAGTGCTTTTGACATTCGTGACATTCCAATGGGAGCACTCAACACAGCTTGAAATATGGGATGAAAACAGCACTGCACTGTTTGCATTTGCATGGACCATCCCTTCAAAAGAACATAAAACAAGAGATATGATCCCACTGCTCGTTGTGGCACCATTCAGGAGTTTTGCTGCTGATGATGGAATCGCATGGATAAGAGGATGATTGCCGATATCTGTGTTCTTCACATTCAATGAAATGATTGTTGCTTGAGTGCTCGTGTCGCTCTCACACACGGCTATGGGCGCGTGCTGAAGGCAGTCTGAACTTAAGGTGCAGCTGTAGATATTTAGTATTCCTCCACAAATCTGAAACAACCAGTAACCCATCTGGCCAAGCTCGCCTTGTTGCATTCCGAATGAGCAAGATTTCATTGTCAGCATGCCTTCAGAAGACAAGAATATCAAGGCTTCGATCTCAGTATCAAATGAAGAAGGAAGCAAAAAGTGGATCAATTCGACGGACACATCCCCTGTTGAAGCAATCACTTTTCGTGTTGAGGCCTGCAGCGACTTGATGCAAGTGATTTCGGCTTTTGAAGTGTTTGATGATTTCAAATCCAAATTATGCAATGTCGTTTCGTTTTCAATTGTTGCTGAGGCAAGAACAGCTACTGCCTTTGCGTTTTCTTCGTCCAACCTCTCCACACAGTAATTGAGCGAGTGGCACGGATAATCCGAGAATCCACACACCACAGTATCAACACCGTCATTGCTCCTAACATGGATTGTTTGCCCAACATCCTCCAAAAACAAAACCAACGGAATTGAATGCTCATGGTCAGTCCCAGTGAACCCTTGCAAACTGTCGAAGGAGCTGTGCCCCAGTACATAGGCAAATGGAAGTGTTTCGTTAGAAATTGATTTACGGAGGTTCGAGGATTGGATAAACAAGTCGTTTCCCAATCTGGCAGAATTTTTATTGAATGAGACAGATAGAAAAAATTCAGCTTGCATGTTTGCTAAGTTCAAAAAACAACCGCCACCTTTTCCAACTGTGGAAGATGCAAAGCAATTCTGAATTGATCCTTTTTCAATGGCAAGAATGCATTCACTGCCCAGTGAAAGGCAAACGGCTCCACCATCAAGAGAAGATTCACTTCCGCATCTTTCAATGCAACATTGCGTTTGAACAATATTTCCATTTATGAATTGAGATTCGAAAAGCGCTGCTCCTTGAGATATTCGATTGATATTTTTTATATTTGTTTGATTCATAGATAAATAAAAACTAGAAGTTTGTGGTAAATGAAATAATGACGTTGATGAAAAAAAGCGAATCCATTCAACATTGACCATTGTTAATGAACCTTCAACAACTGTTATCATTTCTGTTTTAAAAAATGTGTCAGCAGAATGCAAATCATCAGTTGTCAAGTTTATATTTTTGAGGTTGATGGATCCTGAGCCACAAATGCAGCAGATTCTTGATTCTCGATTATATTTTGTTAATGAATTGTAAGTCACTCTTATTTGATACACATCAAGCGTTCCAGAAGACACACTGAAAAGAGATGTTTCTTGTTTAGTAAATGAAGGTTGTATTTCAGCATCACTTTCAAAAGTTCCTCTCAAATTGAAATGTTTATCATGAACATCAATTGAATATGATTCTCTAATGATTCCTCCAATAACTGTAATTTCTGTGACAACTTCAGGAATTAGCTGCATTAAACAAAAGCTAATCGATTCACATGCGTATTCTTCAGATAATCCACAACCGTATGAATCTTTTGCATTTGGATGTGAAACTGAAGAAGCAACAAATCTTATTGGATCAAATTCATACGAAAGGAAATCACTTTTATCTTGCCCCGAGCGAAATGCAACTCTATTAACTTTGTTTTGAGTTGTTCTGCATGATGTGTCAACTCGATTCCGTGTACTACCATCAATGCAAATATCGTGTCCGAGTAATTGGGCAGTGTTATTGTGAAAAAAGCAAAAATAGAAAATCAATTCAGAGTTGTCATTCTTTGCATAAGTCGAGACTCCTCCTCCGTATTTTGCTGAATACCCATTTGTGATGAGACAGTTATGCATGACAATCAAATCAATCGAATTCCAAAGAACAATTTCGCCTCCATCGCTGTTTATTAAAGAATGGCAACTGTTGTTAATGAATGTGCAATCCATTATGCAATCTTTTGTTTGTGCATTGCATGTCATAATGTGTAATGCGCCACCATCATTTCCTGACCATCCATCAGAAAAAGTACAATTTTCAACATATGGTTGTTCGCAGAGTCCTTCGCATTCAACACCAGCTCCTCCATAATCGGTAGATGCCACGCAGTAACATTCTTTAAATGATGAATTAATCACTGAACAAACTGCAATTTTAAATGCGAAGATCGCACCTCCTTTTGAGTTTGTTGCGTTGCACCTGGTAAATGAAGAGTTTGAAACATACAGTGTTGCTGAAGAGTTATCATGAATATACAACGCCCCGCCACAATCAGCGTTGCAGTCGGACCATTCGCAAGAACTGAAATTCTGTGAAGAAGTTGCTTGTGAACTATTTTGTTTTTCAAAAGGATTGCTAGATCTGTAATTAGAGGAAAAAGATGAATTACAGCATATGAATGTTTGAGCTTGTTCCATTCCAAAAGTTATACCACCTTCCAAAACATTTGAAGAATAAGCAAAAACGCAATGTGAAACTTCACTGTTTTTAAATGAATTGAATGGACTGTCCGAAAAAGTTTTGAATTTTTGTGTGATGTTGCAGAAAAAACATTTCTCAATATAAACTGACCTGCCAATTCCATTACAAAGAAAGCTATTATTCTCAAAAATCTCAAAGTTAGTGAAAACTGAATTCAAAAATGAAATTTCAATATCTGAAGAACAGCAAAATGCAAAACAATGAGATATTTGTTTGTTCGAATGTTTAATGCGTGTGCTATTTACTATCGACGTGAAAGTGTTGGTTGAACAAGTTAAAGATGTGGAAGAGCTCAATATTTTGCAATTTTTAATTGTGAAAACGGAAAAGAAATTGACATTGACAAAAGGAGAATTATCTTTCTGTTCAAATGCAATTGATATTAAATGTGCAGAGGAATTGAAGAAAACTTGCTGACTCAGCATAGTGCTCATTAAATCAATTGAGAAAATGTCTGTTGCGCTTTTTGTTAGTGAAAATGATATATCTTGTCGTTTCAGTGGGTTTAAGTTCTTGCAGATATTTTTTGATGTTGCAAATACTAAAAGTATAATTATTGCAATCATTTTTTTTTTAACTTTTTTAGTAATATTGTTCAAAAAAAGTTGTTGTTGAGATAATTCCTTGACTTCAAACGAAAAGTTATTTCTGAGACGAAAAAAGAATTCCAAAATTGTTCAAAGATGAAATATGCAAATGAATGTTAAATTGATATGTTGGGTTTTGATTATTAGTTGAATATTTCTTATGTAATCTGATCACAAGAAATTTTTAATAAGAAGGAAAAAAGCAAAATCATTAAAGTGATAAGATTAATGCAAATTTTGTGTTTATTTTTGTCACCACTTTTTTTTCCATCCAATATTTCTTTCTTTTGAAAAATTTTGACTCTTCTTTTCATCATGCGAATCATCATGAAGAAATGCATAATGTTTTGCAATAACTTTTCAAATGTCAATGGGACGAATTTCATGCTCCACCTAATTTCTTATCATTCATTTTTTTTTTTGACAAAATATTCTATTACATGTATTTTACAAATTTTTCAAGCCATTTTTCATCTTTTTTTTCTTTTTCAAGAGAAGTTGAATCTTCTTCTGCTCCATGAAAGAAGATAAATAGATCATTCTGGCAGTTTCATGAAAACTGATGCAGGAGAATAATGCAAGACTCCATTTCAGAAGAAAGTTTTCTGAAAAACAGATGAAGACAGCTTTGTGTGAATCGCTTGATGCTGAACATCTTCAATCGCAACTTTTTAGAAAGATGATGAAAAAGGATTTATTGAAATCCATTCATCAGTTATATTTTGAAAACAGAAAACATTTTTATGTTATATGAATAACAGATGTGAATGCAATGAAGTTGGAAGGAAATAATGTTGAAATATAATTTAGTTTTATTTTAATTTTCTTTTTCCTTTTCCTTTTCCTTTTGTACTCTTTCAAGATCGATAAAATTAGTTCGAGAATCATGAAAATCAAAAAGGAAATAAATTGGCGTTTATTTTCTGTGATATTTTTCCCCTTCTATCTATCACAAAAAAAGAAAAATATTGAGATCATGCTTTTTTCAAAATTTATTGACCGTCCAGGCACTTCCATATACACATATCTCAAGCGTTGGAGATGTAATGCTTTTCAGCTCCTCTGGCAGGTCAACATATGGCCATTGGATAATAGAAGGAAATGTGTATCCATCCACTGCAACAGCTGCCACGAACGTAAAATTATCGTTTTCATTGGTTCTTCTGTGAAAAGAGCATTCACATCAGCAGTATTAACTTCGAGTCCTGTCAAAGTTGTGAGAATGAATTTCAACGATTCATCGATGTTCTCAATCAAAGCTGGATTGTTATGATTCTTTTCATTCAGTTTGTCGAGTGTTATATTCCAAGGTCAAAAAACCACTTCTGCACATGACAGCCTGTCGGACAATATCCAAATTCTTCAGTGTTCCCACTTCAACTCAGGATAATTCTTTTCAAGGAAATAAGCTGCGGGTATTGAAACTTCGGTAAATGGTATATCTTCATCATCATTGTCGTAAAAAACAAGTTTCATCAGTGAAATCTTGTTAGAAATTATGTTTAATATATATTTATTCAAACAAATTCCCTTGTTTTTTTTTTTATTTGGTGTCAAACTTGTTCCAGACCTTGCCATCATGAATGATATCAGTAACGTTTCTCATTTTTTTCTATTTATCTCCGCAGGTCTGCCCACTTTTCCAATTTGTCTTTCTTTCTTCAGAACTCTGACTGCATTACAGTCCAAATCGGATATCATCACATCGGTTTTTGTACAACTTTTTGTGACTATATCCGATAGTGATTATTCAAGATGTGACTTGATTGAAAAAAATAATAAATATTTATTTTTTCATTAATCAATTTTGGGAAAATTTTTAATTTTTGAAAATTCTTCATAAAAACGTTTTTCACTTGCAAAATTAAATTTTTCCACAAATATGCATTATTTGACTTATTTGAGCAGATTTTTGAAAAATCGAAAAAACGATTTTTCAATGAAAATTTGCTCAAAATGAAAAAAATTGTGATTATTTATATATGTGCACTGTGATAATATGCAATATTAAATGAATGAAAAATAAACATAAAATGTCGATGCATGGAAAAATGTGACAACAAACGAATGTGACTATATTCGATGTGATTTCATCCAGTTTTGACTGAATTGATAACACTGTTTTTGAATTCTTTGGAATTTTCAACATTCGTGATAGGTTTGACTCCATCCTCAAAATATATGAGTCAAACATCGGAACAAATTTTGATGCTTTTCAAATCGGAACAAAGTCATTTTTCTCAGTTTTAAATTCTGTCATTCTTTGAATTTTTTTTCCATACAAATTATCATTTCAAAAATCATATTTTCAAAATAGTTATTATCGACTTTCGAATAGAAACAAAATAATAAACAAATAAATAAATAAAAATCCATTGTTTCTTAACAAATGATTTTTAACATCATGAGACCATCCAATTTCACGCAGGAGGTTAATGAAGGTACTTGTCCACCTTCTTCCCACCATTCCTCACAGAAAAAACAAGAATTGTTAAAAAATGGATTCATGAATATTCACAATATTCAAGAACTTTCAACATATTTGTTTCAAATATAAAAAAATGCTGGACAAGAAACGAAAAAAAGGACTTAATATAAGGGGGGGGGGGGAATACTGACTTTCAAGCTTTTTTTGCACAAAGCGCAATAAAATTGATTCACGCATTTCTTAATTTCGCTTTCTCAAATATCAAAATTAATTTTATTTTCACATCCGTAAACAGGCATAATAGAAATCAAAACATAAAAATTTTCAACATTTCACGTATGTCAAAAAATTAACCCATTTTTATTGTGCTTTTTTGTGTCAAAAAGTCAATGAAAAGTGCATTTTTTTTTTATGAAAATGCCTGAAGCAAAATATTTTGCCTCACATAAACAAAATGTCAAGAAAAGATAATAATCTTTTTCACTTGAAATAATAATGAAAAATGTCTTGACAGAAAACTGGGAAAATCATTCAACAAATTATCACATTAATAGTGAACAAATTATAGTCGATCAGCCTTTTTGTTCTTTCAACGATCTTTCACCAAAGATGAATGATTGCTTTCAGATCTAAAAAAATAATAAAACATCTACTGTTGTTTTCTAAATGAAAACAAAGAATTATTTTAAAAAATGAACAATTTTGAGATTGAAAAAAAAACTTTGTTCTTATTAAAAAAAATAAATTAAAAATAAATAAAAATTTTTTGAAATGATTTTTGATGATGTGAAATGAAATGAATATGTTATGATCCTCACAGTTTCAGTTCAAAACATAAGTTTTTTAATTTTAATTTTGTTTTAATGGTACAATGCAATAATTATAAACTTTCCTTTTTCATTCTCCAAATATTTCATCTTCAATACTTATCACTTGCTGAATTGGATGATCAAGATTATTTTTCTGAATCTTATCTCTGAAATCTCGATATGCCTTCATCTTTGCAATGGCGCCCTGAACTCTTTGCTTCATTTCAATTTGCAGAATATTCATAAAAGATAATAATTGTCCAATTGTATTTTTCTGCATTTGTTTAGAATCGCTTAGCTGTTGTGTCACAATTCCATCACTAGAATGATTGAAAGTTTATGTTATTCATCAAAATAATCAAATAAAAAAATGTCAATAAAGAATTTCAACAAAGAAATTTTAGATCACACTCAACAAGGGCTTGCTGAAGTTCTTCTTCAAGTTGTCTGCGCTCTTTACTCACTTCTTCTTCAAGTTGTTCTGTTTCCAGCTTCTTTTTTGATAAATATTGTTGCTTTTCCTTGATTTCATTTTCTTGAACCTAAAAATGAAATAATTTTTAGTATATTTACAAAATGTCTTGTGACAGTTAAAAAATACACACAGTTTCTGTCTTTTTAACATGTTCTTCATTTTCTTGTGCTGTCTTTTTAAATGTTTCAATTTCTGTGGATTTTTTCTTCAATTGAATTCTCATTGAACCCTCATCCACTTGAGCTTCTTTGATCCTGGTCTGAAGAATTGGTATTTCTGCTGATTCTTCTGCAATCAATTTCGTTGTTATTTCCTTGATATTTTAATTTCAAATTAAGAAAATGTTTCAAATGGAAAAATAAAAAGCTTATTAACAAACTTCAATATGTTTCAATTTTTGAGTGAATGACAATCCAGTCGATTGAGTTGAGCTTTCATCTTGTTTTTGAAGACCTTCAATGGAAGGTAATGAAGAAGCAGAAGCAGCAGCAGCAGAAGAAGAAATAATCGATTTATCCTGGTCTCTATCCTCGCTATGGCTCATTTTTTGGTTCAACGCTGAATCAACATTTTGCATCATGAGAAGCAAATCGAATCCGCCGGACTTTTCTCCAGATGAAGGAACCATCATCAACTCTTCCATCATCATGTTGATCGAAGCAATTGACTCTTCGATTTCCTTCCTCAAAACATCGCACTCCCCTTTCTTTTGACGAACGCGTCCTTCTGTCTCGAACCGATCTGCCATCGCACGCTGGTGTTCGGTGTTGAGCAACTGAATCGTGCGAACCATATCCGCAACATCTTCTCTGCTGAACTTTTGCAAATCAATCTCATTTTGAGCTTCTGCACACTCGGCTGTGATCTTCGCAATCTTCTCCATTAGCAAAGATTTCTCGCGATCGCTTTCAATGCAAAGATGCTGCATTTGATCTTTTTGTTTTGATAATTCTTCAATTACTGCATCTATTTGCGCAATAAATGTTTCTGTTTCTTTGACTTGTTCCTCTTTAGATCTAATATTTATTTCGTATGCATGCAAGTCTTCTTTCTCTTTATTCAATTCGTTTATTTCTGAATCAATTGTCTTCTTTTTCTCTTTTATGCTTATCTTTTTCTTTTCTGCCATCTCATGAACCGTAGCTTCAACATGTGGATTCAATCCTTTCAGCTGCTTTTGATTTTGCCCTGCTTCTTTTGCCTGCAAATCTTTTTCCACACAAAATGCTTCAGCGGTAATTTTGAAAAATAACTCGGCTGAGCACAGTTCATCGGAATCATCTTCAAACTTCCAATCATCCAAAAATGGAGGAAGCGATCCAGAAGAAGAAGAAGAGTTTCCAAAAGGTTGAATTGTTGAATTTCGTCGCATTCGAGGAGTTTTCGGTGTCAGAGCCAAAAAAGAAGTTGTTCGAGCAACACATCCTGTTTGAGTTTTCTGCTCCACTTCAAATTCTTCATCTTCTCTAACAAACTATAAAAATATTAAAAAGTGAAAAAAAAAAAAAAAAAAAAAAAAAAAAAAAAACATAAATTTCATGACGAATGAATAATTCACTGAATATTTAATTGCAAAGATACATTTCCAATTTCCACTAAAAACGCAAGCGCTTTTATAAATGTTGCTTTTCCAGCGAGCCCATAATCAGGGAGTGCACTTCTACTAACAGAAAGCTGGCTTTCAACTGCCTTTAAATCTGGATATTTCAATAAATTGAGAATGTTTAAAAAGGCTTGCTTTCGTATATCCACCTGAGCAGATTTTCCACTTTGATTTCCAGTTCGCTTTTCTGGTTGTTTTTGTCCTGGCTTTTCAATTGCAATTGAAAATAGAGGGTCAAGAGAAATTTGCACAATTCTTTCGAAAATTTCGTAAAATTCCTTCATATTCATGACCTGCAAATCTGACTCTTTTAGAACATTTGGCTCTTTTGAAGCAATCTTCATTTGCTGCTCCTTTACAAAGCGAAGGATAAACTGGCAATTTTCAGAGAAAGTTGATTTATTTTCTGAACTTCCTTTCGATGATCCACTTAAAGATGTGAATCGTCCTGCAGTCGTTGCTCTTGTGACATTTGTTAATAAGGTCATTCGTGATTTCGGCTCTGCAAATGTTTGCCTTGAAAATAAATCCTGAGTTTGTCTTCTCATTGTCATCCGTGGTGCTGTGGTCATTCTACCACCATGCGTTAGTCTTGAAAGTTCTGTGTCCATATAGCAGCCACTTTTAAAGTCAAACCTTTGCTATTTCAAATAATTAATTATTTTTAATTCGAAAAATATTTTGAAAATATTATAAAGGGTAACATTAAAAAAATCATCTGAAAAAAATAACCAATCCATTTTTGGTGAACTGAACGAGTTTTTATTGTTCATTCTTGAAATTTTCAAACATTTTTCATCAGAAAAATTTCACATTTTTTAAAAACAGCTTAGCATATTTGTGGTTTGTTTTTTTTCCAATTCATAGAACAACTTTGCAAAAAATGACAAAATAAAATAAATGTACAAAATGGAATGGAATCAAATTAAAAAATATTGCAAAAAAGCGAAGTGATTCAAATTGGTTTTTTAAAAGGTATTTCCAGAAAAAATAAACAGCAAACAAAAAATGAAAATGAGTTCATGAATAAAGATCAAACTTCACAAAATGAAGGAAACTGAAAATCTTGAAAAATTACAAAGCATCACTTCTCTCCACACAATTATTCAAAATCCATAAAAATAAGATAGAAAACATATTTTATAAAAGCATTTAGGATTGGAAACAAAAAAGATTTATGAATTCATATGAAAAAGAAACGAATGAGGATCAATGTTGTTTGTAATTGATTCAGACGTTGATGAATTTGGAGATGAAGAAGATGAAGGAGAGGAAGAATTGAGGGCTTGTCGCTGCGAAGCAGGAAGGCAAGCTTGCTGGGGTTCCAACTGTTTGTCTGGTGTAATTGGACCAAACGGAAAAGCGCGCTGAGAAACAGGAGAAGAAGGCCGAAATGGATTAGAAGCAGCAGCAAAAGAAGCAGAAGAAGAAAAAACAGATGAAGATTGCATCTGTTGCAATGATTCGTTCAACAGAAAAGTGGAATTGGGCGAACTTCCAGTACAGAAAGTGGTGGAAGAAGAAGTTGGGGAAACAGAATGAGCAGATGCCGAAAATGGAGAGCAGTTATGCACAGAAGACAGCGATGTCGATGGCGACGGCGAAGGAGACGGATTCGCAGGCGACGGCGACGGATTGGATGTGAAAGATGGCAAGTCGCAAGCTGTCTGAGGTTGGATGAATGAAGAAAATGGTCTGTTCATTTGAATTGACACAGAAAACGAGTTTGATGCAGGAGAAGACGATGATGGCGTAATTGGCGAAAGATGAGTCTGAGGTGAAGAAGAAACATCAGAAAAGGGGCTGCAATTAACAGAATGCAAGTGGTAAGATGGAGAAACATTGCAAATATGCAGCTGAGCAGGCGAAGCAGAATTTTGCTCGTTGTATTGTTCTGTTTCACTTAAACCGGGTGACTGATGCGAACGATGCGATGAAAGAGACGAGGAGATGGCCAAAGAAGAGGAACAAATAGGCGATGAAAGAGAAGCAGTTGATGCTGATGCTGATGCTGAGGCTGAGGCTGACAAAGGCGATGAAGAAACGCAGGAAAGCGGAGAAGAAAGAGAAAGAGAAAGAGAAAGAGAAGGAGAAGGAGGTGGGACAGGCTGTGGTGCAGATAAATTTGAACTTACTGCAGGAAAAGAAATGTTCTCTCTTTGCACGTGAGAAGATAAAGTCGATGCGCCCAAACGACTCAAGTGAGGAAGAGAAGCAGGAGGCAGTGGAGGAGACAAGGCGATTGGAGTGGCAGGAAGAGAAGACATATTCGGCGGAGTCAACAACGGGGAAAAGGGATGAGATGACTGGAAAGATGAGTTTGTTGGAGGGCAATGCTGCATTCCAAGTGTTGAGGACGGATACATCGAAGGCGATGTTGAGGGAGAAAACGAGATCTCAAAAGAAGAAGAAGAAGAAGATGATGATGATGAAAATGAAGACGAAACGCTGATGGGATTATGCAAGCTTGATAAAGGATTTGGCTGTGTAGGAGAAAGCGGATTCATAAAGGAAGATGAAGTCAAAGAGGATGATGGAGAAGACGAATAAGACTGTTCAGACTGCATCTTCAGGCCCAACATCGAACGTGGCTCGTGCTTATTCCAATCAGCATCATCTGAGCAACTGTTCCGTCCTCTACCACTTCCGCTTTTGCTTTTCACAGAAATTCGATCACCTTCTTCATTTGTGCCATCTTCCCCTTCGATGCTTTTCTCTGACTCCTCTTCTTCCTGTCTTTGAGAATGCTTTCTCGCCGATCTTCGTGTGCGATAGCTGCGTCCACCCACGCGCCTTCTCCAAGCATTTCCTCTGCCAAGCACGGTGTCTGTGTCACCTGTGAGACACCCTTCTTCGTTGGAGCCGTCTGCCTCGTGCTCTGTCTGCACACGCCTCTGCCGCGGATGGCACGTCTGACGCTTCCTGTTTCTACAGCGACTAGCTTGTGGGTTATTCGCCCGACCTTCTGAAGAGCATATTTCTGTTCCTGCTCTTGTTCTGCGCCTTGGAATCTTCCTGTTCTGGGGATAAGATTGAGAAGAATTTTCGTTGTTTTCTTTTTCTTCTTCGATGTTATCATCATCTTTCGGTCCGTCTTTTTCGCTTTCCTCCTTTTCTGACTCTTCTTCCTCTTCGTCAAGATCCATTCCACCGTTTCGAATCCGTTCTTCTCTTCTCTTCTCTTTCTCCCTCCTTTCTGCTTCACCATCTATTTTCACCTTTTTCCTGCTTCCTTGGCATTTTTCATTCTTTCTGGAACATCTCCTTCCTTCTTTCTCCTTTCTGTCTTCGATTAAATTGAGGTCAATCTGAGGTGAATTTGCAGGACTATCTTCATCCATTGTTCCAATGTCAGCAGTTCTTGACTCACTTTCACTGTGCAGCAAGCTCCTTTCTCTTTGTTCGCTCTGTTCTTCCTGCTCTTCTTGTTCTCCTTGCTCTGTTCGCTCATCCATCATACTCGGCTCAATTTGAGAATCCATATGGCTTTCATCCACTTCCATGTCTTCATCTCCTGCTTCATCATCATCTTCTTCTTCATTTTGATGCTCAGAAACGTGAGTGTTTCTGCTTTCATCTGCCATCCTTCTGATCATCTCTTCTTTTCTGTCTGATGCCACCACCGCAGACAGCACATTCATCACTTCTTCGTCCTCCACATTGACTCCTCTCAGATCGTACTGAGAAAGAGGATGTGAGTGCGGAAAGGTGTTCATGGGGCCAAACGGAGAGTAGCCAAAAAACGGCGATGGTGGCACAGCGGGGGAGATTGGGGCGTGCAAATGAGAATGAGAATGACTATGAGATTGATAATTAGAATGACTGTGAGAATGGCGGAATGGCTCCGGCGATGAAGATAAAGCTGAAAAGCTTGCATTTGTGCTCGAAGGCATTGCTGAAGAATCATTTTGAATTCTGCTAGTATCTGAAGTGTAAAATTCATCATTCGAAGCAGATATCATTGAAATGGAAGAAAAAGCAGAGGAAGAAGAAGAAGAAGAAGAAGAAGAAGAAGAAGATGATGATGAGGAAGAGTGCGAAGCTTCCAATGAAGATATTGAAATGGAGTTGGGAGATACTGAACTTTCAATTGAAGGAGAACCAAGAAAATCAGAAGTATTAAACAATCCATTTCCAACTGATGAATTAAATGAATTCATTGACGAAGAGGAAGAAGAAGACAGCGATGATGTGAGTAAAGAAAGATGGGAAGACGAAGGTGATTCAGCAGAAGCTGCAGATCCACTAGACGATGAGCTAGAAGCTGACGAAGTGATTAAAGGTGAAATAGCTGTGGGTGTCGAGGTTTGTGGATGAGTTTGATGTTGCAAAGGATTTATACAATCATTAAAAGAAATGGCATTGGAAGGAGAAGAGGCGTTCGAAGATGTTGCTGAGGCTGTTGCAGGCGATGAGGCAGGAGAGATTGGAGGTGATGGAGAAGAAGAACTTGTTGATGTGTTTGA